>NC_133328.1:395692194-396067194 GCF_042186555.1 Aquarana catesbeiana
AGATGATTGACACTAGCTTTCACTCTGTTCAGACGACATCTGCATCCAAGGCTCTTTTTTACTTTACAGGTATTAGCAATTATACCTGATATATTTAATATAAATTTATATTAAAACTATGCTTTTTGTGAGTTTTTTTTATTAAGTGTGACCAGTCAGCATACTATATCCCACCCCCATGTGTTTAGCAATAAAAATAGCATTGACCAGGTTTATTTGTTGCTTGGAATTACTGTTACATGAGAACCTGTGGACAGGCTATGGGCATAGCTCTTCTACTCTTGACCATTGAGTTATATAGTGCCACCTACAGGAGTAGGACACTAGGCAGTAAAAGAACACATTACTGCCTATGGGCAATCCTAGCTGGTATAGCCAGTGTTTCCCTGGCTGACAGCCCCCACACACATTCGTGGGAGGCAGATCTGTCTATGTAGTGTTACCCGCTTCCTTCGGTGGCGGACTGCGGGTATTCCCTAGAGTGGTCGGTCCTGAAGGGTCATCTCCTCCTCCCTTTTAGGCCTGGGTGGTCAGTCTCTGTGCTTTCTCTTCTCCCCCCCCCCTTATCTGAGATTTGTCTGTTGGCCTTCCCTGGCATTTGTGGCTGGCCGGGCGGTCACCTGGTTTCAGCCGGTGGGGTTCCATTGGCAACCTTCAGGGTGGTGCCTGGACAGGTGTGGACTCATTCAGGGGTGCCTGGAAAGGATCCAGTCTGACAATGCCTCTGCTTTAAGGGGGTTACCCATACAGTATTGCGCCATAAAAACATTTATTTTAATGCCACTCTATGTCAGCCACCAGGGCGGTACGAGGAGTACCGCAGTGGTACTGGAGGCTTCACACATTCTTCAGTGGGTGGAGCTTCACATGCCAGCTCTCTCTGCCGTGTACATTTCAGGCGTGGAAAGCTGGCAGGCGGGCTACCTCGGTCATCAGACGCTGGATAAGGGTGAGTGCTCTACACCTGGAAGTGTTTAATCAGATCTATCTGTTGTGGGGCAATCCAAATACGGATCGTCTTGGACCGCACCTCAACCGGAAGGGGTAGAGTTTTGTGGTGAAAGCTAGGTATTCCCTAGCAGTTGCGACGGGTGCTCTGGTGGCGCTGTGGAGCCATTATCACATTTATGCTTTTCCTCCTCTCATGCTTCTGCCCCCCTGACTTCTGTTACTGCAGGCACTGTGGAGTAATTAATTTTTTGACAAAAACACTATGACTCGGTTGTTATGTGATTCTTAGCAGATATCAGACATTCAGAAGTGCATTGTTTTTGGTGAGTTGGTCAAATCCTAGATTTTCATTGTAAGAAGCAGAAAAGCACTAATGTGGAGCCACATTATGTAAAAAACAAGAACAATTACAACCTATTCATAGAAACAAGTTTTAAAAATATCAGCCCACGCAGAAAAGGTTATCTACATCAACCAGATCTTATTGCAGGTGTCAAAAGAAATTATAAAGACTACGCATTTTAAATGTTTCATGATACCAGGTTCATTTTTAACCAAGCTGTATCTTACAAAAAAGTCCACAAGGGAACTGGGGAAGAGAGCAGCGGGACTTTGTGATACCAAAAAAAAACAACAGCTATAAACCAGACTGCAGCGGTCCATTCTATAAATAGAAAGTGAGGGTTCATGTGACAAGAAGAAAAATCCAATACAAATGGTGAAAAATGGCGCCAAAGTAAACCTGGCAGCTTGAAGTGGGTGCCTAATCATCAGGCTAGTAGACATTTGTCTCCTCTATCCCCCACTGTCTAATCCATTAGTGGGCCACGCCAGAAGTGACGTCAACAGATCGGCTGTGACCTCATGACCTGAACCGGAAATGCCTCTGCCATTTTGGAAAAGGGCAGCTGTAAAGAAGAGGAACTGCGCCAACAAGCATGAATACAGGGAGAATGGAGGATACCCATAATACACTGTAGGGCGCAAAACAATGCCCATGATTGGACACAGGTCATGCTTACTGTAGCCCCCCCTGGTGGTAGCCAAGGCGGCTACTTGTGCCGGGTTCAAGAAGCACATAAAACAACACAGCGGGGGGGGGGGAGCAGGGCTGCAAAAAAGTTGCAAAAAAAACAAAAAAAAAAAAAAAAAAAACCAAAACCAGCCATGAACAAAAGGACTCTGGAAAAAAAACACTGGTGGAAGAGGGGAAGACCAAGCCATGGAAAAAACTTGCAAACCTCTATCCCGGCAGATTTCCAGCATTTACATACAAATATTATCACAATATTAATAAAATAGCTATGCATATTTCTGTGTGGCTATAGAAAGATCACAGACCAAAGAAAAGACAAAAGGGCCAAGAAAAAGTCACATCAGATATTCTGACTACCCAGAAGAAAAACCCTCGAGGAAGGGTTTAAAACTATTAATTTCATTAAGCCCTGGGAGTTGAGTAGCCCCAAGCCTGTGTATCCATTGGGTTTCTTTTTGGAGTAGAATTTTGTTTCAGTCTCCTCCCCTGTGATCTGGAGGATGAACATCAAGAGCCCAGAAGGGGAGGGATGGAGCATGATAGTAATGTAAGTTTTTATCACACGTCTCCCAATGGAGAGTAAAACCCCTTTGACACTGAGGTGCTCTACAGGCGCTATAGTGCTTAAAATAGCACCTGCAAAGTGCCTCTCCTGTTACTCCAATGTGAAAGCCCGAGTGCTTTCACACTGGAGCGGTATGCTGGCAGGGCGTCAAAAAAAGTCCTGCAAGCAGCTTCTTTGAGGCACTTTAGGAGCGGTGTATACACCGCTCCTAAAGTGACCCTGCCCATCGAAATCAATGGGCGCTACTTTGCAGGCGCTTTTAACCCTTTTTCGGTCGCTGGTGGACGAAAAGCGCCGCTAAAACGACAGTAAGGCACCGCTAAAAAATAGCACTTTACCACCGACGCCCCCAACGCCTCAGTGTAAAAGGGCTCCAAATGTCACCTGAATTTGACGAATCAATGTGTTCTTTAATTCTGTGCCAAAATTCATGCTTGGTCTTTCCCACGTAGAAGGCTCCACTGGGGAAATCCACAATGTATGCAACCCCTTGGGAGTGACAGGTAACAGAATATTTAGGTCAAAGTTTCTGACCATTTGGGAGAGTGTGAACTCTGGAATCTGTATCTTGTTACTCCTACTAGGGTCTCCTTATCCCCCCAAAAAAGTTTCTCAAAGTTCTGCTTTATATGGCTTACTAGCAATACTGGTCACTGCTGCTGTTTGCTTCTTTAAAAAAAAAAAAAAAAAACAGTTCACAGCGAAATGAAATGTGAGAATATTGACACAGATACTTGACACAGAGATTAGGCTTCCAAAGCCTGCTGACTGTACACGGGCCTGCATCTAACTGATAGTGGTTGTGGTTAAACAGTCACCATGTTCTGCTGTCTGTTCTGTAGTGAAAGCAGACTTGACTTGGTGTAATACTGCAGATTGCAGGGTATGAGTAGCTGTCTCTGTACGCTAGTAATTATATTTTTATGAAAACAGTGCTGCTTTTTTACATTCGCATCTAAGGCCCCATGCACACTGAGCTTTTACCTGTGGTGCATGAGGCTCCAACATTTAGGTGCAGGTGGAGTGCACAAGTGAATTGTCCAGCTGCTTTGTCGGTAGTCTGTCAAACTGTATGAGAGGCTGACAGGTCCTGTGGCGGAACAGTTGACCAAGCAGTGCTTACGTTTAGAAGAGTATGAACCCAGGGTTGAATGTCTAGAATGTAGTCAGACATTCGTCCCTGGGCTCATACTGCCCTAAACATTGGTACTAATGGGACAGCTTAAGCAAATAACTTGAGGTTTTTTATTAAAGGCAGTCACACTGTCATTTTCAGGGCAGGAAAATGGAAGTAGGAATATGATTGGCATGGGCAGCACAGTTCACGTATCTTACTACGAGTTACAGAAGTAAAGGAGTGTGTTGTGATTTTTTATTTATTTTTTTTGAAAATGTGGCAGTTAAAATGTTTTAGCAGACAACAAAAGAGAGGTTATGTTTTTTTTGTATAGTTGGGCATATACATTGTTGGAATCTGGCTTAGATAGCTTGTCAACCACATATGTGGTTTGGCCATTCGTACATGTAAATTGTTGACCATGTTTAACTTTCTTTCCTGTGACACACAGATCAACTTCCTCTGGTTTCTCTTTGTACTTCTAAATTAAAGTAAAGTTAAGTAAATTATTGTCACAACCATCGGTCATTGCTGTATTTGGTGAGTGTTTGAAATACTTCAGCCAGTGGGGTTGAGTTACAGAAGCTGGCCATGTGAAAATTGTCTCATTCAAATTGACATTGAGATTCCTCAATTAAAATGTCTAAAGAGCCTGGCGAAACATTATTGGCCAAATAGCTGGCAGGGTTTTCAGTTTGATTTCCACAGGAAAAAAGCACCACTCTATTCTCCCTTCACAGTCAATTCTCTTCTTTTTTTTTTTAAGTTCCTTCGAGACTCATCACCATTTATTAAATATCTCACTAGGGACTTATTACTGTGATAAGCTATGAAAAGTCTTATTGCTGGTTTCTCACCATTTATTAAAGCAGTAATAAAGTCAGAAAAACAGCTTCCCCCCTTCTGGGTAATGCCATGTGCTAGTATGTACTGCATACTAGCACATTATGGCAGACTTAAATGTCAAATGAGACCCTCCAGCAGCACACTGTCACCACTGCCAGGGCTTCTATCTTCACCCGGTTTTCCCTCTGGGTTCACATGCTCCAGCCATTTGAATGGCCGAGCTACAATCACATCACTCCCACGCATAAGCACAGGAGTCATGGTCATGGCACAGCGCTCTGTGTGCCATCACTGCAAACAGCAGTGCGCGTATGCTGGTGACGACACCAGCTGCTGAGAATATCTCCTAAACAGAGCATATTTAGGAGATATCTATGTTGGAAAGTTTTGACTGTAATACATAGTTTTGTTATTATCTAGTCTATTAGGGGCAGTTTAGATCTAGAATAGTATTAGGCGCATTTACAATTTTTACTGGCATGCTACGAAGAGATCTTAGAGATATGAAATTGTGTCAGCATATTGGCCATCTGGTGACTCATGAAACAATAATGATTTAAGGTTTTTTGTTATTGATTTATTTTATTTTTTTTCTTTTAATACAATGTTTACTGAAGGGTAATGAATATAACTTTATGCTTAAAGATGATATGGTGGTGGTGTTTTGTTCTTAGAAAAAGGAGGATACAATTTAGCTTTCTTGCTTTGGGCATAGTAATACCTTGTCCCAGTTAAGTCTTAACATCTGGATGGCTGCAGATTGCCTAGCTGTGCTTTAGACGCTTGGAGAGAATATAGTGGAAAAGAAAACATGCGTGTACTCAGAGGGTCAACATACTGTGTGTTAACTCTCTAAGCACTTCTGTGTGAAATTCAATAACCATCCATTGGTAGCAGGCTGCTGGTCATGTAATCTTATATGGAGCACAGTTAAAAAGGTAAATTGATCTGTTTAAATTATATGTTCTTCTTTTATAACGCAAACTTAAAATACTTCTCCAATTTGGTGTGACTTGAGGATATTTCAGTTTAATTGCAAGCGTTTACAGCGTGATAAATGTCATTGTAGTCTCTAAATATTTCACAATTAGAGGGCTATTGTTATATGTGCTTTGCTCAAGCTTACATTGTATACCAGAGACCCATGACTTCTTAAATGTGTTTCTGGAGAATACATAGTTTTACTAATAGTTAAAAGCACAACTGTCTTTCTCAAGATGTTGCAGTACCTGTAACTTAAAAAAAAAAATCGAATGTGTTTTGTGTTTCTTTGTAGTTTTTAACGGGTCTTACAAATCCTTGAGGGACAAAGAAACTTCTCACAAACACAAAAGCAAAGAGGCCACCCCGGGGAAAGAGAGGAACAGTGACCATAAAGCCCAGAGCCGGAGAGAGTCTGCTGCTGCTAACCACCAACATACTTCTAACACGGGCTCATATGCCAAAGGGCTCGCTGCTAACAACCACCACAGTCATCTTAGATCGGCTCAGGACTTAAGGAAACAAGTGAGTAATCTCTCTAGTGGCAGAGCTACTTTGGTTGCATTGGATGCAGACACATGTATCTCAATACGCTATATGGGATGTGAGTTTTATCCTGTACTGCATTTGCTGAAATGAATAGTAGGCTTTTACACAATGTCAGATATTCAAGAAATGTGCGAAATAATTTGTATCCTTAGCTTACAGTACAGGACACAGATGGTGTAATCCTAGACCATGGGTTATATGCTGCCACCTTCAGGTGATTGGACACTGGCAAAGGGTTTTATGGAAATGCTTTCCAGTGCAACCTCACTCTGTGGGACTCCAGTTAGGTGATGAACCTCTTCTCCACTAAGCCGAAGTTTCTACACCAATTTATTTATTTTTTCTCAGTTTTTAATGGGTAGGTCTTCCGGCTTCTGCTCATGCAAGCTTTGGCCACCAAGTGCTTCAAGTCGTCATCCGAGAGTTTGGGGTCTGTCGACCCTGGTTTTCTTGTGGTCCTATTTGCCATTGGTTATTGTTTCTCCCCACTAAATTTATTTCTTGGGGATCCAAGAAAATATAACTTCATATCCTGGGTTCTGTACGGCATGATTAAGACAATGGGAATTTTGACTTACCTGTAAATTCCATATCTTGGTGTACAGTACAGGACCCTCTGTTCTTTGTTTCTCCCTATTACTTGCTACAAAATAAAGCAGTCACAAATATGGGCAATTTGAAGTGAACATATAATGAAAAAATATATAAGCAGAATTTTTCTTGTAAAAGTTATGATTTTAGCCCTCCCCAGCAGCCTTCTGAGGCTCTTTATTGGTGAGTGAGACCATCAGACGTAAAGAATAATTAACAGTGATGATGATCAGCAATGGGGTCAACCTTGACTTTTACAGGCAAAAGAGAGATTTGCATATACATTTAGCTGCCTATATGTCTGGATCTACTAGTTCTTTTGGTACTCCTACAGTAGACCTGCCACAGCCATTTTTGCAAGCATCTCTAGCCTACTCAAATAGCATGGTGGCCATCTCTCCTCAGCCTTCCATGGCAGCTAAAACTAGTGTAGCTGTACTGTTATCAGCCAGGTTAGCTGCTCTGAAAGGCTACAGAAAGTGTTCTCTATTCATTGACCATGCTGTCTAGATGTCACCCAAAAAAATCAGATTGGGGAAATGAATGAGGAGAGTGGGCAATCGGAACATACCGTGGGAGGTCTATGGAGGACAGGGAGAAACAGGCATACAATCCTTGAGCCTAGCACTTTGCTGATTGGTTACCCTCCTGCTTTTCTTTGCTTTGACACGGGGGCGGTGCGCTTGCAGGATGGGGAAAAAAAAGTCCTGCAAGCAGCATTTTTTTGGAGCGGTATACACTGCTCCCAAAACGCCCAGCCCATTGAAATGAATGAGCAGCGCTGGCAAAGCAACATTGGGCACTGTTAACCCTCTCTTCGGCCGCTAGCGGGGGTTAAAAGCACCCCGCTAGCTGCCGAAAACCGTCGCTATGACAGCGGTAAAGCACTGCTAAAGCTTTAGCGCAGCACCGCCCCAGTGTGAAAGTACCCTTACAGTTTTAGGCAGTTAAGGCAAACCCCACATAAAACTGGGTTATTCCAGCTCTTGATACATGTTCTGTTAGGCAGCATATTCAAAACACATGTCTGTCGATGCACGAAATAATAGACCTTGCATCTTTTTGCACACACAACATAAAGCACAGAGCATTGTTTATCTGCTGTGTGGTGCTTTTAATGCAAGTATGTTGATATGTGTTGAGGTGCAGTTAACTTTGCATTGCAAGGCACCACAATGCATGTTATAAAGAGTCTTATAGCTGCTGGTAGAGCTTGACTTCAATGCCTAACTCCTGAACCTCCATGTTAGTCAGAGCAGCTGCCCATCGTATTATAGGACAGTGGCAGGGCTCAAGGTCTGACTGGGTGGAGCCAGGGAAAGTCAAGATTTCTATATATTTTCAGCTGTCTGTATCTCTGGCTCTGCTGATTTTTGAAATGTGGTTTTGCACAAGATAATCTTTACCTTTGCTCTTTTAGGCAGATGCTCAATTTGAATCACCTGGGCCTTTCACGAGTTTACTTTAAACTTTGTGTTAGGCTAGTAGAAGTATTTGTGGAAATTGTATTGATCAGGGCAGAAAAATATCTTGTATAAATTTTCTGTTTCTGTAATGCACCTGAATGTACTACTTTTAAATGTAATCCCGTTAGGGAAAAGAGATTGAAGTTTTTAAATTGATAGTTCCTCTCACTGCTTTTAAAGTTTCCGAGCAGTAAATAAATATTCTCCGGTTTGTCTGTGGACAAAGAGACAGTCTGGCATTTATTAATAGTGGAGACAGGCATATTTAATTATAAGCTGTGAGACTGCAGGAAACCTTTGTAGTCCCGCCCCTTGCCAGACAGGCTGGTCTGGTAGTAGGATAGGACGCCTTCATTATGTAGAATCTCCACTTAAGTTACTGTGACCCAGCATAAACTTCCTTGATCACATGTTCTCTACACAAATGCTCAGATTACACAACTCACATTCATAACACCACTGTGTAGTGCCAAAGAGCATTTTATACTGCTTGCAAGAAATACTATTCTTTCAACTAACCAGTTTAAGTTGGTGAATGGATAGAGATGTACTCTTCCGAGTGCTGTAGCACTTTATCAGTGTGAACATATACATTCTGAAAAATGTGATTAAACCTTTTTTAAAGAGTTCACTTTTAGAATACAATTTTTCTTATATGATGTATTTGCCGAAATGTTTTTCAGAAATACTTCTTTTTGTAAACATGTGTCCTGATTTAGTTGAAAGTCACCCTTGCAAATCGGGTTTAGGACATGCTTTTCTTTCTCGTACATCATGGGACACAGAGCCTCAGTAATTACTGATGGGTTATAGGGTATCATTAGGTGATTGGACACTGGTCACACCCTAGACAGGAAGTTCAACCCCCTATATAACCCCTCCCCTTCCTGGGGATAACTCAGTTTTTTCGCCAGTGCCTTAGGTGTTGGTCATGAATAAGATGTGCTGTGCTGAGCTCCAAAGGAATATCCTATCCTGGGGCAAGCCATGCAGCCGGATCCATTCAAAGTGTCTTTTCCAGGCCGAATTGGATGGTACCTGGGCCTCGTGTCCGAAGAAACAAGGTTTTACCTGTAACGCTTCTCTTTTTAGAGAGCTGGACCCCGGGATGCAGTATTTGTTTTTTTTAGCCATATCCCTGGCGGGGTGCTTTACAGGGCCAGAACTGTGGATCCCCCTATTCATAGGGGGCCCCAGTCTCTGAAGGTTTTTCTCGAAACGGAGCCCACCATGAGAGGTGAAGATTGGGTCTGATGCAACAGAACCCTGCAGCTGGATAAGGTAAGGGAGACTCCTTAAGAATTTTTCCAGTTCTTATAAGGTTTCTCCTTTAAGTAAATGTATGCTATATCTATAGTCGCCACCGGGGGCTGTCAAGAGCACATACCTTTTCATGCTTGATCTGTCTTGTCTCGGTGTCCACGCTGTACGCTCCTCCAAGCCATGCTCCAGGTAGGATGTGGGAAGGGGGTTTTTTCCTACAGGGATTCTCCCCCCACGGCTTAGGTAAAGGCACAGGGAAGCGGTAGTATGCCGCACGCCGCCATTACAGTGGCTTCCCATCCACCGGCCCTCCTCTCTCCTCCACCCCGGCCCCCCCCCCCCCCCCCATGCTATCTGAGGATCTAGAGCCTCGGCTCGCACGGGAAACAGTCTTTTTTTTTTTTTTTTTTAAAGGACGAGGGTGGCAGGGGGGGGGGTGGAGCGTTAACGCAACGTCGGCGTGGTGAAACGCTCACATTGCAGGCTGCATACAGGCTATAAGGTGCACTCTTTTCAGATGCACACGGCCTATGGAGGGACACAGAGCAGACGGGCGCATGTGAGGTGGGAGACACAGGCATTCCCAGGCAAACATTTACTTGAGCACCAGACTGAGACTTGGTAGCAGCGGCAGTTGCTGTACTACATTGCTCAGCAGTCAGTGCATTCTGGTAGTGCCTCTGCTTTTTTGTGTTTTGCACTAGGGGCAAAACAGAGGTACATATACCCCGGAAAATAGGGGCTCTAAGGGACTCCCTCAGGCCCTGAGAACCCCCCTTCTGCAGCACCTTCCCCCCTGAAGGACCGGGGGAAGCTGGCCAGGGTGAGCTGTTGGGGTCAGGGGCTGCAGCTGCTTCTGGCACTTCAGCCCCTGTATACATTACACAGGAGTTTCTTTCCTCAACCATTAATGGATTAGAGAAAAGACTGGTGGCCTTAATCGCATCTTCACTCTGTGAAAGAAAACACACTAGGTCCCCCTCTGCCACCCAGGACCCTCAAACAGAGGAACTCTGGGGGAAAAAGGAGAGGAATCCCTCTCAGAGGATTGGGATGAGACTTATGACTGCTCTTCTGAGGAATCCAGTGGAGAAGGGCCCTCTTCAGCTTCTCAGGATGAGAAGGTGTTAGTGAAAATTTTGGCTGGATTGGTCCGCTCCACATTCAGGTTACCCGTATCTGAGTCAGTTAAAGAACCCTCCTTTGGTTTGGGTTCACTGAAGCCTCCTCAAACTGCACATGCTTTTCTGTTTATGGTTACTGAAAAAGCTTATTTTTTCTGAGTGGGATCACCCAGATAAACATTTTTTTCCGCCTGAAAAAGTTTGCAACACTTTATCCTATGGAGGAAAAATTTACTAAGATGGGGGGTATACCGGTAGTTGACGCCGCCATTCCTCCGTATATAAGTCTGGCTTGTCTTGTCGACGTTTAGATACCTAGGGATCCAACTAATAAGAAATTGGAATTCCTGTTGAAAAGTGTTTTCTTCTGGGCAGGTTCAGTGGCAGAATGTCCTAATAGCTCAACCTGCAGTGGCAGCAATCGGTCTGTCAATACTTGAGAGACCATGCAAGCCTGGGGGTTTGTCAACCTACCAGCGGCTTTGTGTTTGCTGTTGACGCAATCAGAGATTCTATCATCCAAACCTTTCGCCTTGCGATTGGGTTGGGTTGGTGCGTAGAATCTTATGGTTGAAAATTTCAGCCGAATCACCATGTAAGAAGCTTCTGGCTGGGTTTCCCCTCCATGGTGCTAGGCTGTTCGGAGAGGATTTGGTATACGTCCCTCTTTTAAACAGGCTCTGTCCCCAGTGCCAGGAGCATCAACCTCCAGGCAGTCGCGACAGCCTCCTCCGTCAGGCTCAAGAAATAAATCTCAGAGTCGACCCAGGGACCAAAGTAGCTCTGTGGGAGGAAGCCTACTAGACAAGACGCTAAATCCTCTTTTGAAGGAGTGCCCACGCTCGCTCGGGTGGGGGGAAGACTGCTACAGTTCTCAAGGCTCTGGTAGGAGTATTTCCAGGACAGATGGGTGAAGTCCACATTAACTCTAGGTTACAAACTAGAGTTCCGAGAATTCCCCTCTCCTCGTTTCCTCAGATCAAATGTTCCCAAAGACCCAGAGAAAAAGAAGTCTCTCTTCTAGGTGACTATTGTCGCAAAAAGTTATCGTGGTTGTTCCCACGCAAGAGCAGGGATTGGGGTTTTATTCAAACCTTTTCACGGTTCCAAAACCAAATGGAGATGCCAGACCCATTTTAGATCTCAAGGATCTAAACCGATTCCTAAAGATACGATCCTTTTGCATGGAATCGATCCAATCGGTCGTCTCCATCCTACAAGAAGGAGAATTTCTGGCGTCAGTAGACATCAAGGACGCATACCTGCATGTACCTATTTTCCCTGCTCATCAAAAGTACCTGCGTTTCAAAGTAGAAAAACGCCACTTTCAGTTTATAGCTCTGCTTTTCAGGCTAGCTACTGCACCTCGGGTGTTTACAAAAATCTTGGCCCCTCCGCTGGCCAGATTAAGGGCCCAAGGTATAACGGTAATAGCATACCTAGACGACCTGCTCTTGATAGACCGATCGGTAGCCCACTTGGACCAAAGCTTGGTCACCACAGTCAACTACCTGAAATACCTAGGTTGGCTCCTCAACTCAGAAAAGTCTTTTTTGAAACCAGTAAGAAGACTAGAGTATTTCGGTCTGGTCATAGATACAGCCCAGAAGAGGGTATTTTACCCCAGGCAAAGATCATTCCATAAAAGAACTGATTCAGGTAGTCAGGGCAAAGAAAGATCCTCCTATTCGCCTTTGTATGAGGCTACTGGGGAAGATGGTGGCTTCATTCAAAGCAGTTCCCTATGCTCAGTTTCATTCGAGACTGCTGCAAAACAGTATCCTGTTTGCCTGGAACAAGGAGATTCAGGCATTGGATTTCCTGATGCGTCTGTCTCCTACAGTGCTTCAGAGCCTCAGTTGGCTGATACCCGAAAATCTGCAAAAGGGAAAACCCTTTTTTCCGGTTGCCCTGTCAGGATCCAGTCCGACAATGCCACAGCAGTGCCTTATATCAATCACCAGGGAGGCACCAGGAGTCATGCAGCCCAAGGAGAAGTAAACCAGATCTTAATCTGGGCAGAAGCATGTGCCGTGCATATCGGCAATCTTCATTCCGGGAGTAGAGAACTGGCAGGCAGACTACTTGAGTCGCCGGCAGTTATTCCCAGGGGAATGGTCTCTTCACCCCGACGTTTTCTTGGCCATATGCCAAAGATGGGGGGTTCCGGATGTAGACCTCTTTGCATCCAGGTTCAACAACAAGATTGATAACTTTGTGTCAAGAACAAGGGATCCTCTTGCATGCGGGACAGATGCGTTGGTGACTCCATGGCATCAATTGTCCCTAATTTATACATTTCCTCCTATTCTGCTACTGCCACGACTTCTTCGCAGAATCAGGCAGGAAAGGAAGTTGGTACTTCTGGTTGCCCAGCATGGCCCAGAAGAGCTTGGTATGCAGAAATAGTAAAGATGGCAGTAGGTCCCCCGTGGACCCTACCGTCACGTCCAGACCTGCTATCCCAAGGTCCAGTGTTCCATCCTGCCTTACAAATGCTAAATTTGAGGGTCTGGCTATTGAAACCCATGTTCTGAAGAGTCGTGGGCTTTCAGGTCCTGTGATTTGTACCTTAATCAATGCAAGAAAGCCAGTTTCCAGAATGATTTATCATAAGAGTCTGGAAAGCTTAGATCTCCTGGTGTGTATCCAGGGCTTGGCATCACAGAAAATACAGTCAGGTCCATAAATATTGGCACAGCAACACAATTCTAATCTTTTTGGCTCTATACACCACCACAATGGATTTGAAATGAAACAAACAAGATGTACTTTAACTGCAGACTTTCAGCTTTAAATTGAGGGAATTTACATCTAAATCAGGTGAACGGAGTAGGAATTACAACAGTTCTTATATGTGCCTCCCACTTTTTAAGGGACCAAAAGTAATGGGACAGATTAACAATCATCCATCAAACTTTCACTTTTTAATACTTGGTAGCAAATCCTTTGCAGTCAATTACAGCCTGAAGTCTGGAAAGCATAGACATCACCAGACGCTGGGTTTCATCCCTGGTGATGTTCTGCCAGGCCTCTACTGCAACTGTCTTCAGTTCCTGCTTGTTCTTGGGGCATTTTCCCTTCAGTTTTGTCTTCAGCAAGTGAAATGCATGCTCAATCGGATTCAGGCCAGGTGATTGACTTGGCCATTGCATAACATTCCACTTCTTTCCCTTTCCCAAAAAACTCTTTGGTTGCTTTCGCAGTATGCTTCGGGTCATTGTCCATCTGCACTGTGAAGCGCCGTCCAATGAGTTCTGAAGCATTTTGGTGAATATGAGCAGATTATTATTGCCCGAAAAACTTCAGAATTCATCCTGCTGCTTTTTTCAGCAGTCACATCGTCAATAAATACAAGAGAACCAGTTCCATTGGCAGCCATACATGCCCACGCCATGACACTACCACCACCACCATGCATCACTGATGAGGTGGTATGCTTTGGATCTTAAGCAGTTCCTTTCCTTCTCCATACTCTTCTCTTCCCATCACTCTGGTACAAGTTGATCTTGGTCTCATCTGTCCATAGGATGTTGTTCCAGAACTGTGAAGGCTTTTTTAGATGTTGTTTGGCAAACTCTAATCTGGCCTTCCTTTTTTTTGAGGGTCACCAATGGTTTACATCTTGCGGTGAACCCTCTGTATTCACTCTGGTGAAATCTTCTCTTGATTGTTGACTTTGACACAGATACACCTACCTCCTGGAGAGTGTTCTTGATCTGGCCAACTGTTGTGAAGGGTGTTTTCTTCACCAGGGAAAGAATTCTTTGGTCATCCACCACAGTTGTTTTCTGTGGTCTTCCGGGTCTTTTGGTGTTGCTGAGCTCACTGGTGCGTTCTTTCTTTTTAAGGATGTTCCAAACAGTTGATTTGGCCACACCTAATGT
Organism: Aquarana catesbeiana; assembly: GCF_042186555.1. Classification (NCBI taxonomy): domain Eukaryota; kingdom Metazoa; phylum Chordata; class Amphibia; order Anura; family Ranidae; genus Aquarana; species Aquarana catesbeiana. The sequence goes on from NC_133328.1 coordinate 395,706,571, forward strand.
TTTTGCTATCTCTCTGATGGGTTTGTTTTGTTTTTTCAGCCTAATGATGGCTTGCTTCACTGATAGTGACAGCTCTTTGGATCTCATATTGAGAGTTGATAGCAACAGATTCCAAATGCAAATAGCACACTTGAAATGAACTCTGGACCTTTTATCTGCTCCTTGTAAATGGGATAATGAGGGAATAACACACACCTGGCCATGGAACAGCTGAGCAACCAATTGTCCCATTACTTTTGGTCCCTTAAAAAGTGGGAGGCACATATACAAACTGTTGTAATTCCTACACCGTTCACCTGATTTGGATGTAAATACCCTCAAATTGAAGCTGAAAGTCTGCAGTTAAAGCACATCTTGTTCGTTTCATTTCAAATCTATTGTGGTGGTGTATAGAGCCAAAAAGATTAGAATTGTGTCGATGTCCCAATATTTATGGACCTGACTGTATGTCATAAGTAGAATTCTTGACTTTCTACAAATGGGATTAGAAATGAAACTGGCCTTGAGTACCATCAAGGGCCAGGTCTCGGCCTTGTCAGTATTATGTCAACGGCCGCTTGCTTCGCATTCTTTAGTCCGAAGCTTTATACAGGGGGTAACGCGTCTTAATCCTCCGGTTAGGGCGCCCTTAAACCCCTGGGACTTGAATTTGGTTCTGTCAGTTTTACAGAAACAGCCTTTTGAACCAATACATCAAATTCCCTTGGTCTTGTTGACAAGAAAGTTAATTTTTTTCTGGTAGCCATAACTTCTACTAGAAGAGTATCAGAATTAACAGCTCTTTTCTGTAAAGAGCCTTATTTAGTCATACACAAGGATAGAGTGGTATTGCGCCCTCATCCTAGCTTTCTACTGAAAGTGGTTTTAGATTTTCATCTAAACCAAGATATTGTTCTACCTTCCTTTTTTCTAGATCCCTGTTCTACGGAAGAAAGGTCACTACATTCTTTGGATGTAGTAAGAGCAGTCAAGGCCTATCTGGATGCAACTGCTCAAATTCGCAAAACGGATGTTTTGTTCGTACTGCCAGAAGATCCCAATAGAGGACAGGCAGTGCCAAAGTCTACCATTTCAAGATGGATTCGACAAATGATTATTTAAGCTCACGGTTTGAAACAGAAAATTCTACCTTTTCAAATCAAGGCACACTCCACAAGGGCTATTAGTGCTTCTTGGGCGGTGCATCACCGGGCCTCTATGGCTCAAATCTGCAAGGCCACCACCTGGTCTTCAGTCCATACATTCTCCAGATTTTATCAGGTGGATGTGGGAAGGCATGAGCATATCGCCTTTGGGCGTAGTGTGCTGCAGGCAGCGGTACAAGGTCCTCAGGTCTGATTACACCCTACTTTGTGTGGTCCCCTCCCCTCAAATAGCATTACTCTGGGACATCCCATCAGTAATTACTGGGGCTCTGTGTCCCGTGATGTACGAGAAAGAAAATAGGATTTTTATAACAGCTTACCTGTAAAATCCTTTTCTTTTGAGGTACATTCCTAGATTTTAAGCTCTAACGAGCAGGGCCCTCTGATTCCTCCTGTATTGAATTGTATTGTACTTGTATTGTCTGCCCTAATGTTGTAAAGCGCTGCGTAAACTGTCGGCGCCATATAAATCCTGTATAATAATAATAATCACGGGACACAGAGGTCCCGCCCCTCTTCTAATACACTTATATTGCTTTGCTACAAAACTGAGGTATCCCCAGGAAGGGGAGGGGTTATATAGGGGGTTGAACTTCGTGTCTAGGGTGTGACCAGTGTCCAATCACCTAATGATACCCTATAACCCATCAGTAATTACTGAGGCTCTGTGTTTTTTTTTTTTTTTACTTTAATCTTCCTTACACTTCTTAGCAATCATATCTTTCCTTGCTTAAAAGCCTTATCTTCACATAAACCAATTCCGCCTCTCAGCCCTTCTGAGATAAACTTCACTAATCAACCCTACCCCAGCTACTTACCTCCATATCACAGCAGTGACCTGGTCCAGTGTTTACCTCCTTTTTTCAAAAGAAGAAAGAAATCTCTTTATCTCCAATCTCACTGTGCCGCCCAGTTCAAGTCTGTGGTGACCAGCACTGAAAAAAAGGGGAGTGGGACACAGCTGAGGTGATAGTGTCAGTCCAGTTTAGCTCAAGAGAGAACTTGGGGGTGGGATGGGTTAGTAGTAGTTGATTATAAATTGATTCAGATCTGAAACTTCTAGAAACTGCTGGAAAGTTTCCATTCAGACTGTAGTTCTTTTTTTTAAAGCTTTTCTAAGGAGATGAGGCCAAGAAAAATGTGTTCTTGGCTGTATATCTCTTGGTGTTTGAAACCTAATAGATGATTCTTTTTTGTTTACATGTCTGTATTTCTAAGACACACAAGGAGAACTTCAGTACTTAAAAAGTATAAATACTACATAAAAAGCATAATGTAAACAGTTCCAAGAAAAGTAGTTAAATTAATATTTTCGTTACTTATTTTTCTCTTTACACTTTTCAAGATTTCCAAGGTGAATGGAATTACTCGATTATCATCATCGAGTTCTAACTCAGTCGGTGCCAAAAAGACGAGAGCAGCGAGACCTTCACCGTCCAAAACTGTGAAGTATACTGCAACGGTGACCAAGGGAACTGTCACATACACCAAAGCCAAGAAAGAACTGGACAAGGCAACCAAACTGAATCACAGCAAAACCAGTTCATCTGTTCACCACACAATCTCAGGGACCACAGAAAGCAGCAATGCAAAAACTCGTAAACAGGTGCTATCTCTTTCCACATCCAAGCCCAACTGTGCCACTGGTATTAACTGTGTTAAGATGAATGGCAAGTTGAATAAAAAGACATGCACTAGGGAGGAAGGAAGGCAGTTAAGGGAAGGACTGCGTAATTCAAAAAGACGTCTGGAGGAAGCAAACCACCCCAATAAGGCACAGCCTTTAGTAAAGAAACTTAAAGTATCCGCCAGCTTGCCTGAAGTCAGAAGCAAGAGGCTTGTGGCGGAGAAACCGGTGCTTAATGGACATGTCAAGAAAGAAGTGCCAGAGAAGATGCTGGAGAGAAATAGGCCAAAGCGGGCCTCAGCAGCCAAGAGCACATCAGTTACACAAACCCACAGTAAGACAGAAGATGCTGGCTGTGAAAATCACTCTACCTCACAGACAGATTCCTCGCACAAAACTCTGGACTCTAAGCCAGAAAGACAAGCTGAGAGGGCCAGGTGTGTAGCCATGTGTGAGATCCCTGTCCTCCAACCTTCTGCCAAGGAGTTCCACGACCCCCTGATCTACATTGAGTCCATCCGATCCCAAGTGGAGAAGTATGGGATGTGTACAGTGATCCCTCCCGCAGACTGGAGACCCGAATGCAAGCTGAACGATGAAATGCGCTTTGTAACGCAGAATCAACACATCCACAAGCTTGGTAGACGCTGGGGTCCTAATGTGCAGCGGCTGGCCTGCATCAAGAAGCACCTCAAATCTCAGGGCATCACCATGGATGAGCTTCCACTCATAGGTAAGAATATAACAATGATGCAGGTGCTTGTTGAACTCTTTCTTCACATTACAGTATGTCTGTTTCAACAGGATCAGTGCAGTGGAATCCACAATTCTGCACTTCATGTTGTGTTTGTTTGTTCCAAGCAGTTTCCATAACACCAAATAACAGTTCACATATCCATACTATTAGGGATTTCTTTCCAAAATGTTTCCTGTTCTTTCTGCTGTCTGTGTAGTTCCTCTGTAGTCATCCAAAAAACAAGTGCACAAAACGTGCTTGAAAATTATATCATCTTTCAAGGTTAACATTTTTCATTATTTCTTTATTGTTTAAGCATAAAATGAGATAAATTCTAGTGTTAAAAGGAATGTCAATTTACAAATGTGTGTTTCTTATATGATCCTGATTGATGTATTCATTTTAGACTTAAAAGGTTACTAAACCCAGGGCCCTGCATTCACTATATCTGGTCTCCCACTGTACACAGAACATGGAAATGCAATTATGTTAGTAAATATAAACTGCTAAATACCTTTTCTCAAAGCTGGTAGGAGGAGATTTCATTCTCCTGACTGTCTTATGAGGCTGCATGACCCCTGACCCCCGTCTGGACAGTGCTGATTGGCCCTGTGCCAATCACATGCACCCTCCCAAAAAAAAAATGACTTTCTAATACTAAACACCAAACTGAGCATGTGCAAAGTGCACCCAAGGCTAAGTACTACCAGCAGATGGACTGGGGACTGTGGAAGAAAGAGTATCAGAGAAGACAGGATCAAACAACCTTTTTACACAATACAGAGGATTAACCCCTTAGGTTCCACAGTGAGTATAACAAGTATGTTTTACTGGATATACAGACTGATTTTACTGTTGTGGGTTTAGCAACACTTTAACTAGTTTTGTTTTATTTTAGGGAACAGTTGTATTCAGTGGCAAAAATAATTATTTGAGCCTCTGCAGATTTTGTAGGTTTGCTCAATTACAAAGAAATGAAGGGTCTATAATTGTAATCATAGGTGTATTTCAAAATGATAGCGATCGAATATCAGCCAAAAATCCAGAAAAAACACATGATACAAATTTTATAAATTAAGTTGCAGTAAAGTGAGTAAAATAAGTATTTGATCCCCTGCAAACCAACAATAATATTGGCTCCCCCAGACTGGCCACAGTATGTGCTCATGTGGTACACAGAATACTCCTGTCAATTTAATAAGGTGCTCTTAACGTCAACTCGTTCTGTGAATAAAAGACACCTGTCCACAGAATCTCTTTCTTCCATTCAAACCTCACCATCATAGGCAAGACCAAAGAGCTGTCAAAAGACGTCAGTGACAAGATTGTAGACCTGCACAAGGCTGGAATGGGCTACAAGACCATAAGCAAGAAGCTTGGTGAGGAGGAGACTGTTGGAACGATTATTCGCAAATTAAATAAATACAAAATAACCATCAAGTGCCCTCGATCTGGTGCTGCATGCAAGATTTTGCTTCATGGAGAAACCATCATGAGAAAAGTGAGGGATCAGCCCAGAACGACAAAAGAGGAGCTTGTGAATGATCTCAAGGTAGTTGGGACCACATTTACCAAGCAAACCATTTGTAACACAATACTCCTCCATGGATTGAAATCCTGCCATGCCCACACAGCCCCCCTCTTCAAGAAGGCACATGTATAGGCCCATCTGAAGTTTGCCAATCAACATCTAAATGATTCAGAGAAGGATTGGGAAAAAGTGCTGTCGTCAGATTAGACCAAAATTTAGCTCTTTGGCATTAACGCGACTCGTCCTTTTTGGAGGAAGAAAAATGCTGACTATGACCTTAAGAACACCATCCCTACAGTCAAGCACATAGGTGAAAATAATATGCTTTGAGGCTGTTTCTCTGCTAAAGGTACATGCCGACTTTGCTACTTTGAGGGGCCAATATATGGGGTCATGTATTGTAAAATCTTGGATGAGAACCTTCTTCCCTCAGCCAGAACACTGAAGATGGGTCGTGGATGGGTCTTCCAGCATGACAATGACCCAAAACATACTGCTAAGGCAACAAAGGAGTGGCTCAAAAAGAAGCACATTAAGGTCATGGAGTGGCCTAGCCAGTCTCCAGACCTTATTCCTATAGAAAATTTATAGAGGGAGCTGAATCTTCAAGTTGCCAAGCGACAGCCAAGAAACCTTAAAGTGGATGTAAACCCGAATTTTTTTTTTTTTTTTTTTTTATCATACTGTAGAGTATAAGATTTCCTATCATTTGAGTCCAGTCTTGCCACACAGAGTTAATCCATCTCTGAGCAATCATCTTTTATTGTTCAGTGAGAAAAATCTTGACAAACTGAGAAAAACTTTGTTAAATGCTCCCCTTGCTGTGAGTGACAGGTGATTTACATCTGGTGCACTAGCCTAAGACACAGGCATTATTTTTTAGTTCCCTCCCCCACTCCTTTCTTCAGCAGCTCTGCAAGGATTGGCTGTTCCACACCTCAGCATGATTTGGCATGCTGAAGTCATGTGGTTACTTTCCTGTCTTTTCACTGGATGTTAGAGATCATAGCAGAAGTTCAGCAGAAGTTCAGTGTTAGAAATACACAGGAGAAAATGCATATTGACAAGGAGTGTAGAGGTGGGCGGGGAGTCTACTGACATCATGACTCCTCCCACCGAGCTCCAGACAACAGACCCACCCACAGAATCTGCAGTTTTTCGGGTCTAATAACAGACAGAGGGGAGACATTTGACAGGTAAAGATACATGCAGGAGGCATGTATATCCTTATAGATAACCCCTATGGCAGTAGTTTAGAAAGGATGACATTGGGTTTACATCCACTTTAAGGATTTAGAGAAGATCTGTAAAGAAGAGTGGACCAAAATCCCTTCTGAGATGTGTGCAAACCTGGTAACCAACTACAAGAAACATACCTCTGTCCTTGCCAACAAGGGTTTCTCCACCAAGTACTAAGTTATGTTTTGCTTGGGGATCAAATACGTATTTTACTCACTGAACTGCAACTACATTTATAACAAATGAGGAGGGTGCAGATCAGCTGGGAGTAAAGATGGGCAAAATGTTAGAGGGGTTTTTAAACTAGGTGACGGGGGGGAGGGCCCAGAGGTAGGGATAGTCAGCGCGGAAAATATTCCAGAGGGTAGTATTGGGGGCATTAGTGGTAGGTTGACTAAAGCACATAAACCCAAGGTAAGTATAGTAACAAGTCCTAGTTGCAATCTCAGAACACCCAATAAGAGGATAGTATGCAACTGGTCTAAACTTCATAGCATGCTCACCAATACGAGGAGCCTGGAGGACAAGATGAGTGAACTAGAGATACTGTTGTACGAGGAGGATTTGGACTTTGTGGGAATTTCAGAGACTTGGTTCAACAGCTCTCATGATTGGCATTCAAGTGTATATCCTTTATCGCAGGGATAGAGAGGGTAAAAAAGGGAGAGGGGTATGCCTATATATCAGGATTAATGTACAAGTGAATGTGAGAGATGACATCACTAAGGGAGCTAGGGAGGAGGTGGAATCCTTATGGGTAGAGCTCCAAAGGGATGAAGCCAAGGGGAAAATGATACTGGGAGTATGCTATAGGCCCCCTAACCTGAGGGAGGAGGGGGAGACAGATCTCCTATCACAATTTGGATTAGCAGCAAGGATGGGAAGTGTTATCATAATGGGGGATTTTAATTATCCAGACAAAGACTGGGCAGAGGGAACCGCGCATTCGTCTAAGGCTCGCCAGTTCCTAAATGTCTTGCAGGACAATTTCATGGTTCAGATGGTAGACGCACCAACTAAAAATAAAGCATTGCTGGATCTACTGATTACCAACAATATAGACCTGATCACGGATGTGGAAATACAGGGCAATTTAGGAAACAGCAATCACAGGTCAATTGGCTTTAGTATAAATCACACAAATAGGAAATATAAGGGGAATACAAAGACACTGAATTTCAAAAGAGCCAACTTCCCTAAACTACGAACCTTGCTAGAAGGCATAAATTGGAATAAAATCTTAGGAACAAAGAACAGAGAAAATGTGTTTGCTTAAATTAAACAATTAAATAAAGGCATTAGCCAATGCATCCCATTGGGTAATAAATTTAAAAGAACGAACAAAAGTCCTGGATGGCAAAGGAGAAGGCCTTCAAAAAATACAAGGTTCATCACCAGCTTTCAGGCTTTATAAAGAATGCAACAAGAGATGTAAGGGTGCAATTAGGGCTGCTAAGAACACGAAAGGCACATAGCGGAGGAAAGCAAAAAAAATCCCAAGAAATTCTTTAACCACTTCAGCCCTGGAAAGGATTTACCCCCTTCCTGACCAGAGCATTTTTTGCGATTCGAGATGGAGCCTTAGAACGTGCTGGTCCTGGGGTTTTTTGGAGCTTAAAAGCGCCTATGCCACTTACAGCTCCTTACTTCTATGTGGGCATGAGGCCATAGAATAACATGGAGAGGCGGTTTTAAGCTGTAAAAATGGTCCTAAAAGCGACTGTAAAAATGCCCGTGGGCATGAGGCCTAAGCCACAGTCCTTCAAAATCTTTTTGCCATAACATCAAAAACCAAAGCTTGCTAAAGAAGCTATCACCTTTGATCACACACCAAAAGGTTTAGTCACATGAAAACTATATATACAAACATACACAGGATCATTTGACATTCCTTACACAGGAAAATGTGGACTACTAAAAACAGTAGACTGACACAAAGGAACTACAGTTCTAGTTAACACCACCTATCCTGCAATACCCATTTCTAAGTTCTAGGGAGGTTTGTGTATATGCGTCCTTCAGTCTATCTTAAGGACACAAGACATAAACCAACGCATACTGCCATCCACTATGCTGATTTTCGATGCAACATTTCCTTTTCTTCTCTTTCCTTAATCTTTGTAGGGTTCTTGTACCATTAACTCAATATGTACAGGGGGAGCAATGTACTAATAGTTTATTCATTTAAGGCAGAGATGGCTTCTTAATATTTTGCCAAATCTGTTTTGACCTGACTTTAGAGTCTGTTGTGATCTTTGAGGATATTTGCTAAAAAATGACTTTACAACATAAGCAGCTAAAGAGGTCAGGGGTGGCTATTTTTAAGATCTTTTACTGCTTGTTACAATTATGTAAATACAGTGTCCATGGTCTGGGCACGGGTGCATTTTAAAATAGTGTTAAAGAAATGACTACTGTCTGCTACTGCAGGTAGCTGGAAGTTTTTTTGATTACAGAAAAATGCGTTGACGCTTTATTAATCAATTTAGTACATGGCTCCCTCAGCCTTTCACTTGTTTTTCAGTGTTTCAATTAGTAGTCTTATGTTCAAAATGTTTCACCAGAATTGTTCTGCTTTTCAAAGCCTACTGAAATCAAGTTTTGTACTGGCCATACATTATACAATTTTTTTTTTATTCAATTTCCTTTAGATTTACCTTCAACTATGTAGTGCAAGGGCCTGCCTGATTGCATACAAATTGATAGTGCTTAGGTTTGACCTCATATTATATGGTTTTGCTAAATCTAAAGGAAAATTGTACAAGAAAAATGTATAATGTATAGCCAGCTTTATACCACCTTTGAGACATGATTCAATTTACAATCAATCTTGGAGCCTTGATAATCTAGTATATTAGTATGTTACTCTTTCTGTAACTGAGCCTCAAAAATACTCTGCTGTACTCCTCTATATGTGTTCTGGATCAATTTATTCCAAGACACATCTTAAATTATTCAAGGAATCATCTCATTTTGACAGCAGGGAAAGCAAGTAAATTAAAGTGCTTGTCAAGGTACTAAGGTGGTTCAGGTTTTGAATCAGATCTCCTGCAATGAATGCACGTGTGGGTCAGCACAGACATAAAGTGTGTAAATGTTCACTTCCGTTTTTACATTAGTAGAATGTTTTTCTGCCATGGAATGCAAAAAACCTTAAAGTATTCATGACTTAAATTAAGACAGCAGTAATAATGAAGAAAGAACGTGTTTACAGTGTTTGGCTTGGAAGTATTTTACAAAATGCTTTTTTCAAATTGTGTAGATATTAACCTTTTTTCCCTTAATACTGCTGTTTTAAAATGCACTAACAGAACTTTGGTAAAGTCAGATTGTCCTCCTTCTGTATGCTGACACTACCATGCATATATCTTATAGATAGATAGATAGATATATATATATATTTATAAAGTAAGGGTTGTCACAAGTTTTTGTTGGGTTTAAAGGCCTGTACACACGATCAGAAATTCGGACAAAAATACCGCTTTCGAAACGATCGTACGATAATCTGATGGTTAGTACACCTCTTTCGAGAGCCGATCATGACATTTCATCTGATTATTATTCAAAGGGACATGCACAAAACTTTTTCCCATACGATACAAGATTGTACTATTTTAGCTTAATCACTACAGTCTTCGTCCAAAAGTACAATACAATACATTACACCGCTTCTGAATTTTGATTCTGTCTTACAAGAATTTTCGTAACTTTAACCTCTTCATTTTTGATATGAGACTAGCATGCAAAAAAACAAAGTGGACGATCATTAGCCCGATAATCTCATCATGTGTACAAGGCATAAGTGATGTAGATCTTGAACTCAGCACACAAAGTGCGATGGGATAGAGAAGATATGGGTTGGTGGATGAAGGAAGGATCTTTCTTTCTTAAAGCTGTTTGAATTCTAGATTTAGCTATTACAGTGGAATATTCTATTCCATATAGGGGATCAGGCCCTTTTTCAAAATCTTTGGCCCTGGGATTAAATCCTATGGCTCTTTCCCCACTTGTGACAACCCTAAGTACATATGTGGAGTTCCCTAAGAAACCACAAATGTTTTAAAGACTATTTAAAAAAAACTGATTTCTCTCTGTTTCTTTGTGGCGATGTGACTACTAGGCATTCAAGAATCATTCACAGCGCTTTGTCCTGAAAGAAGACTGGGCCAGAGGAGCCCCATTGTGCCCCTGCTTTAAGAACTCAGCTCTTCATTTTATAATTTCTATGTCTAATTTTTAATACATCACCACTATGCTGGCACTGGGGCAGAATAGGGGTTATGTATTATAAGTTTTACCTTGCTTATTTGGGGCTAATTGAAAAGTGAAGTACCCGTCAGTGCAGTGAACTCCAGAGTGTGTCCTGAGCAGCGTATCTTGATCTCTGCCGCTTAATGGTGTGGAGGAGATACCAGCACGCACCTCTGAGAATGGGTTTCCAGCAAGGTATTGGTATCTGCAAATGGTAAATGGGCAACGGCCAAGGTCAGTCCAAATGTTGGCCAACATCTTTTGGTAAGTGGTAAGTCAAAATGATTAATCCAAACAAAAGTATGCCAATCCTTTTTCTTCATGCTTTCTTGTGCACATCCTACATTAGATTGTGAGGATTTTCAGAAGACAGTCTCTGTGTCTCATAGTATTGCTGATCTTAGCTTTGTCGTTGTGAGAACCCTTTTGTTCTTCACTCTTTTTGTGATAATTTGTGAATTGCACTATATGTGCGACAGGGTTTAGGAATGCTACATACACATTTTGCATACATGCTTCTTAACAGGTTGTATTCAGCAATCCATAACACAAGAAAAATACTCAAATTAATAGGTTAATAATTTAAAGAACGATGCAAATTCAACATACTGTGGTCTGCTTTGGAGCTAAAATTCTCTATCCTTCCATCTTGAGAGCTGAATGGTGCTTTTTTATTGATGTGGTGTGTGTGTGTGTGTGTTTTTATTTTTTTTAAATTAAGGACTTTGAGGAATAAAGATTTGCTAAAATGTGATGACACATCATGGAGTAACAACCTCTAATTTTTTTAAGCCACACTCCAGCCAACATTGTTTTTGATAGAGTGGTAATAGTCAGAACATCTGTTAAGTTTCTATTGTTTGTGTCTTCATTGGAGAGTTTTCATAACCCTTCCTGTCCCAGTGAAACCAAGATGAGGAGTGAGAAGTGAAGGTGTAACTGGCACAAGAGGCTCTAATCCTTCCTCACTTTTCTAAATGTGTCTGTGTCCACATTAGAGGGATATCACATAAAAGTGAGGGTAGGTGCGCCAATGGTAACAAACAAAAACACTTGATGGAAATTTGGACTCTTATCACTCTGTTGAAAACGTAAAAAAAAAAAAAGTTTTGGGTGGAATTGGGCCTAGCTTGTGCAGTTGTCAACCCCACATAAGCTGCAATTTGTGCAGTCGCTGAAGTGTTGGGGGTTGTCTACTCTTGTGATATGTAGGGCATTAGAAAAGCATCCAAAACCCTTTACTGCTGTTAAAAAATGTAACCATTGCAAGTTTCTAATTTTTTTCCTTGTTTCCCTCGCAACCTCTGCACAGGAGGCTGTGAGCTAGATTTGGCACAGTTTTTCCAGCTCATTAATGACATGGGTGGCATGCAGCAAGTGACAGACCTCAAGAGATGGAACAAACTGGCAGACATGCTTCGCATCCCTAAGACTGCACAGGACAGACTGGCAAAACTGCAAGAGGCTTACTGTCAGTACCTGCTCTCATATGACTCCCTTTCCCCCGAGGAGCACAAAAAACTGGAGAAAGAAGTTCTACAGGAGAAGGAAAACCTAGAAAAGAAGAAAGGTCCACTGGAAGGGCAGGCAGAGAATGCTTATAGGTTACATTTGCTCCCTAGATATGAGCCCAAAAATGGATTAATTAATGGAGTAGTACACCGCAATGGTCTACGTGGAAAGCTGAAAGAAATGGATGTTCCTCCAAAAAATGGCAGGCGGAGGCTATTTACTCTGGAAAAAGAATACACAGAGGAGGAACCCGAAGATAAAAGTTTATTAGGTGACCTACACAAATGCGTCTACAAGGTAAGTCAGGTTCAAGCGATCACAATGCACATTGGTCCCTAGTGTACGTCAATTACTTCAGTGTGCAAATGCTTGGAATGATTTCAAATATGCATTTTTCCATTAAATGACAACAATAAATGTTACAATTTGCAGTCAAAAAGCATATATTTAGAAGCATATAAATTGGGGCACCATGCTCAAGCTTTGATTGAATTGAATGTAGCAATAGAAACAAGCTAGAATTAAGGGAAATGGTTGGGTTTAGAAAAATCTTTAAGGAATACATCTTACAGTATATGTATTTTATAATGGGTTTTAGGTGTAATATATTATGGTAATTATTGTACAAAATAAAATATGCAATGTGTGATATGCTTAATTTATTAATGGTCAGTGCATTGGCTTCACCAAGCACAGCAAATAGTGCTTTAAAGATAAGTCCACTTTTTGCAAATAAATAATTTAAAAATGCACCCACATGTGCATTTATTTATTTATTTTGTTTGCAAATGAGCCTATAAAGCACTGCAGCTACAATCAGTGGATCACAGATACAACACACACACACACTCCTGCATTCCTGCATACTCTTCCTCCAGCTTCTTGTCCATACTGAGGTACAGACTTCAAGTTGGTGTATCAATGGACTATGAGTACGGTGATCACTGCACTTGTATTCCATTGATAGCTAGATAGTCTGACTTGTAGTTCATTTATTCACAGATCAGCCTCAATAATAGCAGGAGGATGTCGCGATGGGAAATGCAGCTTCAAAGATCTGGGAGTTAGAATCCCAGTGTGTGCTTCAACATGTCCAGTTTATACCATCAGTAAGTTTTAGTTAGTGATATTAAAGGCAAGTTTAAAAAATAAATAAATAAACATGTCTATGCTTACCTGCTCTGTGCAGTGGTTTTCCACAGAGCAGCCCTGATCCTCCTCTTCTGGGGTCTCCTGCTGGTGCTCCTGGCCCCTCCTTCCTGCCAAGTGCCCCCACATCAAACACCTTGCTGTGGAGGCACCCAAGCAGGCTCGCTCTCTCCTCCATTCACAGAGCCTCGGTACGGCCCTGCCCCCTCTCTCTCCTCGTTGGCTCACTGGCTGTGACTGATGGCAGTGGGAGCCAATGGCCCCTGCTGCTGTCTCAGCCAATGAGGAGAGAGAGTCCCAGGAGAGCCGAGGCTCTCATGCACATCGATAGATAGTGATGAGGCTCAGGTAGGTATTTGGGAGGGGCCTGCTGCACACAGAAGGCTTTTACCTTCATGCATAGAATGCATGAAGGTAAAAGAATTGTGAGCCTTTAGAATCACTTAAAGAACTGACTTTAATTACGATTGATATTACACGTTGAATAATGGTGCTGCAGAGTTCGTTTTTACTTAATCCGCTGTGAAATTTTCAAATTAGTCATAGGGTTATAGTTACGTTAAAGCAGGATTAACCACTTAAGGACCAAGCCTCTTTGAAATTAGTTTTTTTGCTAGAAAATTACTTAGAACCCCCAAACATTATACATTTTTTTTTCTAACATCCTAGAGAATAAAATGGCGGTTGTTGCAATACTTTCTGTCACACTGTATTTGTGCAGCGGTCTTACAAGCACACTTTTTTTTGGAAAAGATACACTTTTTTTTAATTAAAAAATAAGACAACAGTAAAGTTAGCCCATTTCTTTTTTATTTTGTGAAAGATAATGTTACACTGAGTAAATTGATACCCAACATGTCACGTTTCAAAATTGCGCCTGCTCGTGGAATGGCGACAAACTTTTACCCTTAAAAATCTCCATAGGCAACGTTTAAATAATTCTACAGGTTGCATGTTTTGCATTACAGAGGAGATCTAGGGTTAGAATTATTGTTCTAGCTCTAACGATCTCGGCGATACCTGATGTGTGGTTTGAACACCGTTTTCATATGTGGGCGCTGCTCGTGTATGCGTTCGCTTCTGCATGCGAGCTCGGTGGGACGGGGCATGTTTAAAGACATTTTTTTTTCTTATTTATTTTACCATGTATTTTTTATTTTTACACTGTTCTTTAAAAAAAAAATGTGTCACTTTTATTCCTATTAAAAGGAATGTAAACATCCCTTGTAATAGAAAAAAAGCATGACAGGACCTCTTAAATATGAGATCTGGGGTCAAAGAGACCTCAGATCTCATATTTACACTAAATGCAATAATACAAAAAAAATTGTCATTTAAAATTTAAAAAACAAAAAAAGTCCCTTTAAGAACTATGGGCGGAAGTGACAATTTGACGTTGCTTCCGCCCTGCAATGGTATGGAGACGGGTGGGGGGCCATCTTCCCCTCACTCATCTCCATACCCAGCATGAGAAAGGATCTGATCGCCTCCGCCGCTGCCGAGGGCACCGGAGTGTGGCGGGAGAGGGGGGCCCTCTCCTGCCGCTGATAAAAGTGACAGACAACCATTATCGGAAATCGGACCACAGGCCGAAGAGGATATGGGGGTTATGGCAGCTAGCTGCTGCCATAACAATGATATTCCTCTTCAAAGTTAGGACGTATATCAGTGTGGTGCGGTGGTCCGGAAGTGGTTAAGAAGTGGAAGCAGTGGCAGACTGAAAACTTATGGGGCCCCCGGGCAATAGAGGATCATGGGGCCACCAGGTATAAAGATGTCGCACGGCAGTCGTCTTTATGACGCAACATTAATGCGGCAGGCCCGCGCGGAGGGGTACCAAACTCGGTGACATGCAGAGTGGCAGGAGACTTCAAGCTTTTACTTTTTTTTTCATTTTCATGTTTAATTTTTAATGAAAATTTTTTTTACTTTCTTTTCACGATGCTGTGCTGGGGTGGGGGCTTTGGTGAGATATCAGACCCCTGAAGTCTTATTTTTGAGACAGAGAAAGAGACTGAGGACACATGCCCAGTGCCTTTCTCTGTAGCCCTAGCTACACTGCAGATGAATGACCAGGAGACAGAGGCTCCTGCCCATTCATAAACTGAAGCATAGTAAACACAGAACTACCTGTAGCTGCTGTCAGTGGGAGAGGAAAGGAGGGGGTACTCTGGAGGTACTAAGTTATTACCTCCAGAATCCCCCTTGCATCCTCCTCCAGAGTGCGCTCCCTTGCATCCTCCTCCAGAGTCCCCCCCCTCTATGCATCCTCCTCCAGAGTGTGCCCCCTTGCATCCTCCTCCAGAGTGTGCCCCCTTGCATCCTCCTCCAGAGTGCGCCCCCTTGCATCCTCCTCCAGAGTGCGCCCCCTTGCATCTTCCTCCAGAGTGGGCCCCCTTGCATCCTCCTCCAGAGTGGGCCCCCTTGCATCCTCCTCCAGAGTGGGCCCCCTTGCATCCTCCTCCAGAGTGGGCCCCCTTGCATCCTCCTCCAGAGTGGGCCCCCTTGCATCCTCCTCCAGAGTGGGCCCCCTTGCATCCTCCTCCAGAGTGGGCCCCCTTGCATCCTCCAGAGTGGGCCCCCTTGCATCCTCCTCCAGAGTGGGCCCCCTTACATCCTCCTCCAGAGTGGGCCCCCTTGCATCCTCCTCCAGAGTGGGCCCCCTTGCATCCTCCTCCAGAGTGGGCCCCCTTGCATCCTCCTCCAGAGTGGGCCCCCTTGCATCCTCCTCCAGAGTGGGCCCCCTTGCATCCTCCTCCAGAGTGGGCCCCCTTGCATCCTCCTCCAGAGTGGGCCCCCTTGTTGCATCCTCCTCCAGAGTGGGCCCCCTTGTTGCATCCTCCTCCAGAGTGGGCCCCCTTGTTGCATCCTCCTCCAGAGTGGGCCCCCTTGTTGCATCCTCCTCCAGAGTGGGCCCCCTTGTTGCATCCTCCTCCAGAGTGGGCCCCCTTGTTGCATCCTCCTCCAGAGTGGGCCCCCTTGTTGCATCCTCCTCCAGAGTGGGCCCCCTTGTTGCATCCTCCTCCAGAGTGGGCCCCCTTGTTGCATCCTCCTCCAGAGTGGGCCCCCTTGTTGCATCCTCCTCCAGAGTGGGCCCCCTTGTTGCATCCTCCTCCAGAGTGGGCCCCCTTGTTGCATCCTCCTCCAGAGTGGGCCCCCTTGTTGCATCCTCCTCCAGAGTGGGCCCCCTTGTTGCATCCTCCTCCAGAGTGGGCCCCCTTGTTGCATCCTCCTCCAGAGTGGGCCCCCTTGTTGCATCCTCCTCCAGAGTGGGCCCCCTTGTTGCATCCTCCTCCAGAGTGGGCCCCCTTGTTGCATCCTCCTCCAGAGTGGGCCCCCTTGTTGCATCCTCCTCCAGAGTGGGCCCCCTTGTTGCATCCTCCTCCAGAGTGGGCCCCCTTGTTGCATCCTCCTCCAGAGTGGGCCCCCTTGTTGCATCCTCCTCCAGAGTGGGCCCCCTTGTTGCATCCTCCTCCAGAGTGGGCCCCCTTGTTGCATCCTCCTCCAGAGTGGGCCCCCTTGTTGCATCCTCCTCCAGAGTGGGCCCCCTTGTTGCATCCTCCTCCAGAGTGGGCCCCCTTGCATCCTTCTCCAGAGTGCACCCCCAGTAATACTGTACTAAGGGGGCACTCTAGAAACACTAAGGGTAGGGTGATCGTCTGTCCCCGGATTGCAGGATGGGTGCTGAGGCAGAGGGGGTGGTGGGGGAGGTGTGTCAGGCTGGTGTGTCCCGCTGTGTCAGCTTTAATTTGAATCGCCGGGTGCCCGCTGTCACATAAAGTCCTGCCTCTTGGTATGGCTCCTTTGACAGACAGCACACTTGTCCAATGCCGGGACATGGGCTCTCTATCATAGGTGGGAGCCCATCCAGGAGGCGGGACTTCTGTGACGGCAGGCACCCGGCGATTCAAATTAAAGCTGGCACAGCGGGAGACACTGGCCTATGTTATGATCTGGCCGACTCTCTTCTCCTCCCCTCTGCACAGATGAGGCTGCATTGCTGGGCAGGGCTGAGCCCTGCATTCTTTATGTAGCGCACTGCTGAGCCCGGCATTCTTTATGTAGCACACTCCTGAGCCCTGCATTCTTTATGTAGCGCACTGCTGAGCCCTGCATTCTTTATATAGCGTACTGCTGAGCCCTGCATTCTTTATGTAGCGCTCTCCTGAGCCCTGCATTCTTTATGTAGCGCACTGCTGAGCCCTGCATTCTTTATATAGCGTACTGCTGAGCCCTGCATTCTTTATGTAGCGCTCTCCTGAGCCCTGCATTCTTTATGTAGCGCTCTCCTGAGCTCTGCATTCTTTATGTAGCGCACTCCTGAGCTCTGCATTCTTTATGTAGCGCACTCCTGAGCCCTGCATTCTTTATGTAGCACACTCCTGAGCCCTGCATTCTTTATGTAGCGCAGTCCTGAGCCCTGCATTCTTTATGGAGCACACTCCTGTGCCATGCATTCTTTATGTAGCGCACTCCTGAGCCCTGCATTCTTTATGTAGCATGCTCCTTAGCGCTACATTCTTTATGCAATGCACTCCTGAACTCTGCACTCTGTTTTTTTTCTATCTTATCTTCATAACATTTGGTAGTCCTATCTCAAAAAATTCTAAGATGTATCTTTTTTTTATCTCTTATTTATGGACAAAATGTGAGAAACAACATATATACATTTTACACTTTTTTTTTTTTTTTTTTGTACTAACTTGTGATGTGTAATGTGAAAGCATGGGCCGTGACAGGTCCTCTTTATGGAGAGATTTGGGGTCTATTATGCCCTGTACACACGGTCGGATTTTCCGACGGAAAATGTGTGATAGGACCTTGTTGTCGGAAATTCCGACCGTGTGTGGGCTCCATCACACATTTTCCATCGGATTTTCCGACACACAAAGTTTGAGAGCAGGCTATAAAATTTTCGGACAACAAAATCCGTTTGTGTACACAAATCCGACGCACAAAGTGCCACGCATGCTCAGAATAAATAAAGAGATGAAAGCTATTGGCCACTGCCCCATTTATAGTCCCGACGTACGTGTTTTACGTCACCGCGTTTAGAACGATCGGATTTTCCGACAACTTTGTGTGACCGTGTGTATGGAAGACAAGTTTGACCCGACATCCGTCGGAAAAAATCCTAGGATTTTGTTGTTGGAATGTCCGAACAAAGTCCGACCGTGTGTACGGGGCATTAGACCCCAGATCTCTCCTCTGGCCTCCCATGTAGTCGATCAGACACAGATCGTTCTGATCGGCTACTTACCTGGCCATTGCTGGCCAGGTAAACAAAGAGGTGAAACCGGAGGTGACGAACTGCTCATGGCTTTCGGTTCCCAGGGTTACAGAGAAAGGAGAACGATGTCAGTTCCTCTCTCTCTGTACAGGGTAGCCATCGTCTTTGGCCACAGTAATGGGACTGGAGAGCCCAGGAGAGGCGGCGGCGGGAAGGGGGTCTGACCCCCTTCCGCCATCCTCAGAAGTGATCGATTGGCTAATAAGCCACTCAGATCACTTCTGTCTTGAAGAGAATCGCTGGTTATAAAGATCAAAACTGGGATGATGCTTATAGGCATCAACCCGGTATAACCATTGAAACGGGAGGACGTCCATGTACGCCCTCCGGCAGGAAGTGGTTAAATATCTCCTGGCCTGATAACAACTCATGAGTGGCTGGCAGTAAAACACTTTAGGAAAAAAAATCCTTGCCGGTGATTCTGAACTGTGAATGCACAGTCTGGAGCCAGTCAACTGCCAAGCTTGGTCTCTACTCTTGCAGTGTGGTGTGGAAATTTAAGCCACATCCCACTGATGTGAGGCTGAGCCCACCTGTTCTCTAATCGTCGGCTTCAGACTGCGCAAGCACAGTTCAGATTCACCGGCTAGAATTTTTTTTTTTTCCTAAAATGTTTTACCACCATCCACTTGCAGGAGGCCAGGCCTAGGAACTAACAAGGAGGGTTTTTTTCCCAAGGGAGCCAGATGTACTCGCCGCTTGCTTCCCCTTTGTCTTGCCCACAGAAATCACAGGTGCAGCAGAGTGTGGGTAGCAGGGCCAGAACTTGTGATGACAGGCCAGGCTAATGCTGAGCAAGACAGGTGCTCTTAATGTGCCCCTCTCCTATTGTGGTGTTTAAGGAGCTCAGGAAGACCCACAGCACCAGGCATGCAGAGAATGCAGGGGTGGGATGTATGATGGAGAAGGAACCGGTGCATTGCATTAACCTCTGTTAACAAGCCCGAGCAGGGGAGGGGGGAGAGCATGGAAGGATCAGAGAGGCACAGTGCAGTGGCTGGAAGACAAGCAGAGACAGTAGATGGCTGGAACATACTTCACCTCCAACATCAAGCACAGGTAGAGGAGGGGGAAGCAAAGGAATGATCAGAGAGGCATCTGTGCTGCAGGGCTAGAACAGACAGTGACAGTCTGCATCAGTGTGAGAGCTGGGTGTAAATTCACGGCTCTTCTACTTGTTATAAAGTCCAAAGGAGTGCGGGAGGGAGAGCACAGTCAGTTGTGTGGAGCTTCCCAGGAAACCTGCTGATCGGGCCAGTATATGCTGAGACACAGCACAGCTCTCATACCATATGTTCGCTCTGGACAATTGACAACACAGTCATGGGGTGGGCCACCTTCTGGCACCGGGCCCTCGGGTGGTGCCATGTGGTCAGTCCACCCCTGAGTGGAAGGTATTTGGTACAACACAGACCCTCCCTGGATCAGGACATAGCTCCAAACTGGATGAAAGAGCCAGGAGGAAACTGTTCACAGAGGCTACTAAGAGGCCTACAGCAACTCTGAAGTAGTTGCTAGAATTTATGACAGAGTGGTCATTGTGTGCCAACAATATTACAAATTCTCCACAAATGTGGCTCATATGGAACAGTTGCAGGTAAATGGCCACTACTCAAGAAAGGCCACATGCAGTCAAGACTGAGGTTTGCCGAAAGCACTTTGAAGATTTTGAGGCCACGTGAAAAAAGGTGGTGTTGTCAGATGAGACTAAAATTTAATTATTTGGCCTCGACACCAAGCGATATGTCTGGTGGAAATCCAATACAGCTCACCATCCATATAACACCATTCCCTACAGTAAAGCACGGAGGTGGTATTATCCTGTTATAGGGGTGTTTCTCTGCAGCAGGGACTGAAGCACTTGTCAGGATAGAAGGAAAAATGGATGGGGCAAAATACCTTCAAATTCTTGAGGAAAATCTGCTGCCCTCTGCCAAAAAGTTGTCCATGGGAAGAACGTTTACCTTCCAACATGACAATGATCCAAAGTACACAGCAAAAATGACCACACAGTGGTTGAAGGAGAAAAAGGTGAATTTCCTTGCATGGCCTAGTCAGAGCCCAGACTTAAATCCCATTGAAAATCTGTAGAATGACTTGAAGACTACAGTCCACAAACGGTCACCATCAAATTTAACTGAACTTGAGCAGCTCTGCAAAGAAGATTGGGCAAATATTGCAAAATCTAAATGTGCAAAATTAGTAGAGACATATCCCAACAGACTAAAGGCTATAATTACAGCAACAGGTGGTTCAACAAAATACTGAAGTAGGTGGGTGATTCTTTTTCCAACTCAGGGATTCAGTTTTTTTATTTTTTATGACATGTTTGTGTTATATCTTTTACTTGGTTGCTATCAATCAATATAGCTGGATAAAACAAAAACAGTGTCTGTCTTCATTTCAGGCCACTGTATGTATGCGTATATATAGAGGACAAAATAATTATTTGATCCCCTGCAGATTTTATACGTTTGCCCACTTACAGAGAAATGGATGGTCTATAATTTTTATAATATGTGTATTTTAAATGATAGAGACAGAATATCAACCAAAAATCCATAAAAAACACATAAAACAAATGCTATAAATTACATTGCAGTTCAGTGCGTGAAATAAGTATTCGATCCCCAAGCAAAACATGACTTAATATTTGGTGGAGAAACCCTTGTGGGCAAGCACAGAGGTAAGACGTTTCTTTTAGTTGGTGACCAGGTTTGCACACACCTCAGGAGGGATTTTGGTCCACTCTTCTTTACAGATCTTCTCTAAATCCTTAAGGTTTCTTGGCTGTCTCTTGGCAACTCGAAGTTTCAGCTCCCTCCATAAATTTTCTATAGGATTAAGGTCTGGAGACTGGCTAGGCCACTCCATGACCTTAATGTGCTTCTTCTTGAGCCACGCCACTCCTTTTTTGCCTTGGCAATATGTTTTGGGTCATTGTCATGCTGGAAGACCCATCCACGACACATCTTCAGTGTTCTGGCTGAGGGAAGAAGGTCCTCATCCAACTGTACACTATGGGTAGCTCACACTATGCAGTGAAATTAGAGTAAGCAATTTCAGTACAGGAGAGGAGCATGTTTGTTTCTGAGCAGTAGTAAAGAAAAGGCAGCCTTAAAGAGAAAAAAGATATTCTGAAATGAATGCTCTGTGGACCGCAGTGATTTGCCATGTATTATAAGAATTAGTTCACTGAAATAGCTGTAGCAGCAGGTTAAATGCCTGTGGAACTTATTCACAATCTGTCTTGTCTACAGGGAAGGTCTATGTCTCTTACTACCTTCTTCCGGACAGCAAGGAACGTCATGAACATGTGCTTCAATAAAGAGCCAACTGTAGCAGAAGTTGAGGTGAGTTAATGCAGCAACAAGATTCTCTGGAAGGTTACTGAAAGGTCTTTGCCACATCTGCAAGAAACAGCATGATTTTCTGATTATCCAACACTAGGCCTGATGGTCACCAAAAACTGTATGTGGGTATCTTACTAGCAGTATGTCAGTAAAACCAAAATTATGCATATAAAAATTTAAATTGTATACATTTTAGTTACTTTACTCTATGAATAAAATTATACATTCACTTTTAAAGTGCACATCCAAGATCTAACTAAGCTTAAAATGGCTCCCACCCTCCTAACTCCTATTCTAACTACCCTGTCTTGAATTAAAATTCACAGAGATCCAGTCAGTCAAATTTTCTTTGAAATCTCATGTTTGCGCTATAACACATCTCAGTCCCTCTTTATATCACAGTCCCCCCATATATCAGTGTCTTCAGCCTACACCTAACATAGCCCCTTTCTTTCTCGAACATCACGGGACACAGAGCCTCAGTAATTACTGATGGGTTATATAGGTATCACTAGTGATTGGACACTGGCACACCCTAATCAGGAAGTTCAACCCCCTATATAATCCCTCCCCTTGTAGGGATACCTCAGTTTTTACGCCAGTGGCTTATGTCAATCATCAGGGAGGCACCAGGAGCCGAGCTGCTCAAAAAGAGGTGAACCAGATCTTAGTCTGGGCAGAGAAGCATGTGCCATGCATATCGGCAGTTTTTATTCCGGGGATAGAGAACTGGCAGGCGGACTATTTAAGTCGCCAGCAGTTACTTCCAGGGGAATGGTCTCTGCATGCCGATGTCTTTTGGGCCATATGCCAAAGATGGGGAGTTCCAGATGTAGATCTCTTTCCATCCCGATTCAACAAAAAGATAGACAGATTTGTGGCAAGGACAAAAGATCCTCTTGCACACGGGACGGATGCGTTGGTGATTCCGTGGCATCGGTTCTCACTGATTTATGCATTCCCGCCTATTCTGCTACTGCCACGACTCCTTTGCAGGATCAGGCAGGAAAGGGAAGTCAGTACTTCTGGTGGCCCCCGCTTGGCCCAGAAGGACGTGGTATGCTGAAATAGTAAGGATGACGGTGGACACTACCGGTACGCCCAGACCTGTTATCTCAAGGTCCAGTGTTCCATCCTGCTTTACAAACGCTACGTTCTGAAGAGTCGTGGGCTTTCAGGTCCTGTGATATCTACCTTGATCAATGCAAGGAAGCCAGCTTCCTGAATGATTTATCATAGAGTCTGGAAAGCTTATATATCCTGGTGTGAATCCAGGGGTTGGCATCCCAAAAAATATGTGATTGGTAGAATTCTTGATTTTCTACAATTGGGATTAGAGATGAAGCTGGCCTTGAGTACCATCAAGGGCCAGGTCTCGGCCTTATCAATATTATTTCAACGGCCACTTGCTTCACATTCTTTGGTGCGAAACTTTATGCAGGGGGTGACGTGTCTTAATCCTCCGGTTAAGGCGCCCCTAAACCCCTGGGACTTGAACTTGGTTCTGTCTGTGTTACAGAAACAGCCTTTTGAACCAATACGTCAGATTCCTTTGGTCTTGCTGACAAGGAAGTTAATTTTTCTGGTAGCCATCTCTTCTGCTAGAAGAGTATCAGAATTAGCAGCTCTTTCCTGTAAAGAGCCTTATTTGATTGTACACAAGGATAGAGTGGTACTGCGCCCTCATCCTAGTTTTTTACCGAAGGTGGTTTCAGATTTTCATCTAAACCAAGACATTGTTCTACCTTCCTTTTTTCCAGATCCCTGTTCTCCGGAAGAAAGATCACTACATTCTTTGGATGTAGTAAGAGCAGTTAAGGCCTATCTGGAAGCGACTGCTCAGATTCGCAAAACGGATGTTTTGTTTGTGGTGCCAGAGGGTCCCAGTAGAGGACAGGCAACATCAAAAGCTACCATTTCTA
This sequence comes from Aquarana catesbeiana, assembly GCF_042186555.1. Taxonomy (NCBI): domain Eukaryota; kingdom Metazoa; phylum Chordata; class Amphibia; order Anura; family Ranidae; genus Aquarana; species Aquarana catesbeiana. The sequence goes on from NC_133328.1 coordinate 395,730,326, forward strand.
AATGGATTCGACAATTGATCATTCAAGCTTACGGTTTGAAACAGAAGATTCCTCAGTTTCAGATCAGGGCACATTCCACAAGGGCTGTTGGTGCTTCTTGGGCAGTGCATCACCGGGCCTCTATGGCTCAAATCTGCAAGGCCGCAACCTGGTCTTCAGTCCATACATTCACCAGATTCTATCAGGTGGATGTGAGAAGGCATGAGGATATCGCCTTTGGGCATAGTGTGCTGCAGGCAGCGGTACAGGGTCCTCAGGTCTGATTGCACCCTACTTGGTTGTGGTCCCCCCCCCCCCCCCCCCCAGATAGCATTGCTCTGGGACATCCCATCAATAATTACTGAGGCTCTGTGTCCCGTGATGTTCGAGAAAGAAAATAGGATTTTTTAAAACAGCTTACCTGTAAAATCCTTTTCTTTCGATGGACATCACGGGGACACAGAGGTCCCGCCCCTCTTCTAATACACTATATTGCTTGGCTACAAAACTGAGGTATCCCTGCAAGGGGAGGGATTATATAGGGGGTTGAACTTCCTGATTAGGATGTGCCAGTGTCCAATCACCAGTGATACCTATATAACCCATCAGTAATTACTGAGGCTCGGTGTCCCATGATGTCCATCGAAAGAAAAGGATTTTACAGGTAAGCTGTTTTAAAAAATCCTATTTTTACATTACAGTGCCCTCTTTAAATCAGTGTCCTCCGTCCCCCCTTCACATCACAACCCCCTCTTTAAATCACAGTTCCTCCCCTTAACATCACAGTCCCCCACCCCTTTATATCAGTGTCCACAGTCCCCTTTGAGGGCTGGTTTACACCTGAATTGCACAGGAATGCTGTCCGCATTCATATGTGACTCAAGTGTGGTGTGGTTTTCAGCCTATTCATTTGAATTGCTTGACATCACACTGGATTCCACAATAAGTAGTGCATACACTACTTTTCAAAAAGACACTGCACCAAATCGCATGGTACTGCTGTACCATGTAATTTAGTGCAGGCAAACGCACTGTGTTTGCAATGCTGTTAGGAATGTATTGACCCCCGCAACAGATCGCCCACCCAATGTGTTTTTTATGTGATGCAGGAAACGCACACAGAACACAGCCTTCCCATAAGGTGTTTTGCTGTTGATGAGCCCTGACATCACAGGCCTCCTTCACTTTGATGCCCCCCCCCTTTTGCAGCGGTCCCACAGCGTCCTCAGTTCCCCTTCACTTTAAAGCCCCCCTCATCACAACCCCCCTTGCAGTTATAGCCCCCGGTTCCTACCTTACATTACAGTCCCGATTTTAATTGTATCCTCCTTACACAGTCCTAATTTAACACAGTGTGGCAGAGGCCTTTATAAGCCTGGCTATATTTTCCCAGGTCTCCCACCTGGCCACAGTCATCCTCACAGCAGGGCAGGAGGTGGAGCAGGTCTGGACGGAAGGGGGAGAGGAGATAGCGCTGACAATGGATGGAATGCCTGGGCGACAATGTAACTCGTAGGCTTACTATGTGGCATCTGTTGGCTGTCCCTCCTCTCAACTGAAGGCAATCATGTGACCGAACCAATACACTTTCTGAATAGGTAAGTATGAGCATTTTCCTTCTACAGAATAATTAGGATAGGAGTTGGGGGGGGGGGGGAGCCATTTTAAAGTGTTTGTTAAGCATTTTTTTTTTAAACTGCCAGCTGCTCTATTAGAGGCTGGCATACAACAGTGTGTAAATCCTTTCTAAAAATGAGCAGTGTAAATAGCTATTTAGAGCTGTCTTCAGGTTGGTCATGTGACTCGCGGCCGCTTTTCAGCGCCGATTCACGGCTACTGCAGGAGGGACCGTGATCTCCCTCTGACATCAGGCGGGGAGATCACGTGGCCGCTCAGCTCCTCCCGCAGAAGCCCTATCTCGGAGCTGTAAAGCAGCCGCGAGTCACGTGACCAGCCTGAGGATAGCTATTTACACTGCTCGTTTTTAGAAAGGATTTACAGTGTTGTATGCCAGCCTCTAATAGTGTGGCTGGCAGTGACAACTTTAGGTTTTTATTTTCGATAATAGCGGCGGGGGTGGGGCGGAGCGGAGACAGAGAGGGCGCTGACAGGCAGGAAGGAGGGGGGAGAGAGAGCAGGGTAGCGTATGATGGTTCTTTGACCACGGTGATGAGAGCTAAGCCCAGTTTAGAGAGGGCATACAGGAAGTGGCAGATTCAGGGAGTTATTTTTTTTTTTTACAGTTTAGAGGGGGGCAGATTACACAGCACAAGCACTGTACTGTTTAATCTGCTTTATAGGACCAGGATCTGTATCTTTTTTTTGTTAACAAACACTTTAAGCTTAGGTAGTTAGACTCTGTACTTTCAACTTTCACATTAATACTGAAATATCTCAAATTTGTAAACTCAGTTATTTTATTGTTTTTAGCCAGACTGATTGAAAACTTTGTCTAGTCATATTTATTGTTCCTGAAAATATATCAGAGCTGCTTTTTTCTGCCTGACCCATAACAAATAGACAAACCTCTGGCAAAGTAAAATTAGCTTGTTGGAAGTAAATACAACCTTCACTAATATTTTGGCTTTCTGCAGTGCCCTTTGTCTGTGCAATAACATAGACATTACATGCAAGCGTCTACCATAAAATCTTAGAACATGTTTTTTTTTTTTCAGTTCTGAAAAGTTGCTGGAATGATTCCTACAATAAATGTTCCAGAAAGTGAATCCCAGAATAATGCCAGTACCATAGTATATGTACATTTCTCCAGTCATTTAACCATTGTTGCAGCTGACCTGAATTACACCATGTTGCACTGCTAAATTACAGCCATCTGCTTGTAATAATCTTTGGTGCACACGATATGTATGTTCTTGTTGTGCTGTCCAAAGCTGCTGGAACAAAATAAATCTACTGCGTTGAAACAGGATTGTGAAATTTGAACGGATCTCAGTAGTCCATGTATTCTTGTAGAGGTCATTTTAGGACGCAGTATGGATTGAGCTGCATATTATTATGGGTTTTCCTTTGAGTTGTAATGCTTTAGTGACAGATTGAAGGTTTTAATATACACTTATATAAATAATAAGTGATTGCTAGGAGCTACAGCTGAATATATATTGAAAAAGACCTGCAGGCTGTTTCAGTCAGTGTTTTTTTAATGACCTTTAACCTTTTGCTGCATTGCATTAAAAGTTCTTAAAGCTGGTATAGTGCTGACTAGGGTTTTGGACTAGCTCTGGAACTAAAGACAGTAAAATAAATAAAGGGACTTTAGCTAGATTTTTTTTATACGTAACTGGTCCCGAAATGACTATTTAAAGTGAATGTTCTCCTAGCTTAATGCATAAGGTGAAGGCGTGTTCACTTTATTCATCCAATCATATGCAATTTTCATTAGTTTAAACATAAGCAATAGGTTGGGGGATCATGCATCTCTCGACCTGGGTCAGTAAAGCTTCCAATGGATATATTATGCAGTACATACAATCAGGTCATAGCATCAGAGAGGGTGCAATAGGAGTAGAAACCAGAAACTTGTAATAACAGTCCTGCTGTAGAGCGTATGTGGCATCAGAATGGGAAGTTGGAAATAGCAACTGGTGCTGGTTGGGGTCTACTTTTTTTTTTTCATAAGGGACAAGCGGGTACGGTGTTTTAAGTGGGAGTGGTATTTAAGGATGAGAAGGAATGGCGGAGAAGGGAGGAAATATAAAGAACAATTGACTTTCCACAGATCGACAGGGGGTAAACAAAGTGCGATCAGTTTACAGCTTCAGGGAATCTAAAATGAACTGTTTTAAATCTCCCTTGCGCATGGTTTGCATCTAAATGAAAGGGGGTCTACTGCTTGGGGGGGAGGCTTATGGGAAAGCCTAGAAATATTTAGCCTAGGATTAAGGAGGGAGGGAGAATTAGAATATGATGGGGCAGACCAATCAGAGGTCAGACACTATGGAAGGGTAGAATGGGGAAGAGGACTATGGCTGGTGAGAAGGAGGTTCCATGTTAAGAACAGCCATAGGCAATTGTAGTACTGTTTTTCCTACTCAAAAAGATATGCAAAACACAAGAGAAAATGTGACAATGACCTAAAGCAGGAATATGCAATTAGCGGACCTCCAGCTGTTGCAAAACTACAAGTCCCATCATGCCTCTGCCTCTAGGTGTCATGCTTGTAGCTATCGGAGTCTTGCTATGCCTCATGGGACTTGTAGTTCTGCAACAGCTGGAGGTCCGCTAATTGCATATCCCTGACCTAAAGTGTTTGTTCACCAATGCCAGAAGTCTGCCAAACAAAACTGAAGTGTTGGAAGCTTTGGTGCATGAAGAGAACTAGGATTTAAAGCAGAGTTCCAACCATTTAAAAGTCAGCAGCTACAAAAAGTGTAGCTACTGACTTTTAATAATCACACACTTACCTGTCCCACGTTCCAGCGATGCGGGCGCACAAAGCCTCGCTCCTTTCCCCCTCCTCTCGGCGACGCTGACATTCTAACGCCGCAGTGTGAATGGACGGGCAATCTTCTGGGACCTGTGACGTGTCCCAGAAGATTGCAGGGAGGGATGGGGAGAGGTGAACTTTCTTCCGGCGCCGCGGTGCCAGGGGAGGAAGTGGTACCTGTAAAACCCCCCCCCCCATGTCATGTCAGGGGATCACCAGCACTTAAAGCGGAAGTTCAATTTTTGGGTGGAACTCCGCTTTAACTGCCTCTTCTTTATATGGCTTCATTCTTCACATGATTGGGCTATTATTATTCCTGGCTATGCTCTCTTTTGGAGAGAGAGAGGGTAAAATGAAAAGGTGACTGTGTCTGTCTCTATATGAGAAATGATTTCAAAGAGAGTTTGAAAGAGGACCTTGTTGATGGAGAGCGACAGCGTAATGACGCTGAAGCTTTATGGTTGGAGCTCCATATGGGTGTGCGTCCTTCAAAGTTAATTATTGGAATTTGTTACAGGCCAACAAATGTTAACCACTTGACCCCACTGGGCACTTAAACCTCACACTTTGAATGACAATTACTCAGTCATGCAACACTATACACATATGAAATTTTTGTCCTTTTTTTCACACAAATAGAGCTTTCTTTTGGTGGTATTTAATCACCGCTGAGTTTTTTATTTATTGCGCTATAAATGAAAAAACACTGGAAATTCTGTAAAAAAAAAAAAAAAAAATACATTTTTCTTTGTTTCGGTTATAAAATTTTGCAAATTAGTAATTTTTTTTTTCATAAATTTTGGCCAAATTTTATACTGCTACATATCTTTGGTAAAAATAATCCATATCGGTGTATATTATTTGGTCTGTATGAAAGTTAGAGTCTACAAGCTATGGTGCCAATCACTGAAAATTGATCACACCTGAAGTACTGACGGCCTAGCTCATTTCTTGAGAAACTAAGGCCCCTTTCACATGATCGGACCGTTCAGGTCCGCCTGTCAGTTTTGACGGCGGACCTGAACGGGCGCTCCATGTTAGCCTATGGAGCAACGGATGTCAGTGGAGACATGTCCGCTGACATCCGACCCCGTCCGATCCGCTAAAAGCAGACGGATGGCCCTACGTCCGGATCCGTTGCTGGTGGATCAGATCGGGTGAGATCTGGGTGAGATCTCATCCGATCCCTCCATAGGCAGCAGCGGTGCCTGACAAGCACCTCCCCACTCAGTGAGCAGAGAGGGACCTGTCATCCGCCGGCTCAGCGGAGATCAATGGAGAGATCTCCCGCTGAGCCGGCGGACCGAGGTGGGCTCCGTGGAAACGGAGTCCGCCTCGTGGAAAGTAGATATTCAAAGGTATTTAGAAAAAAGCATTGTGAGTTTTTTTAAGTTGTAATTTTTTCCCACGATTCTTTGCAAAATCAAGATTTTTTTTCTTTTTTTTTTTTCACAAAATTGTTATATTAGCAGGTTATTTCTTATACACAGCATATGCATACCACAAATTACACCCCAAAATACATTCTACTACTCCTGAGTATGGCTATACCGCATGTGTGAGAATTTTACACACCGTGGCCACATACAGGGGACCAACATGCAGGGAGCGCCATCAGGCGTTCTAGGAGCATAAATTACACATCTAATTTCTTGACCACCTCTTGCACTTTTGAAGGCTCTGGAGCACCAGGACAATAAAAAGGCCCCAAAAATTACTAGATTATGGAAAGAAAACACCCCAATGTATAATCTGTAAGGCATATCGAGTCTTTTGAACATGTCATTTTTTTTCTACAAGTTTTTGGAAAATGTGGAAAGAAAATGAAAACACATTTTTTACACAAAGTTGTCCATTTATACAATATTTCTAACACATAGCGTGTACATGGCAAAAATTACACCCCAAAACATTGTCTCATTGTCTGCTACTCCTCCTAAGTATGGCGATACCACATGTGTGGGACTTTTACACAGCCTGCCCACATACAGAGACCCAACATGTAGGGAGCACCATCAGGCAGTCTATGGGCATAAATGTCAAATCTAATTTGACTACCTATTACACTTTGAGGCACTATAGTGGCATGGATGAGCCGTGGATGGGGATGGCTAAGCATGGTTGAGCCATGAATGTGGATGGCTGAGTATGGATGGGATGGCTGGGTCGGGTATGGCTGGGTGGGTATGGCTAAATGTGGATGGGATGGCTGGGTATGGTATGGACGGATGAGTATTGCTGAGCATGGATGGATGAGTATTGCTGAGTATGGATGAGTATTGCTAAGTATGGATGGATGGATGAGTATTGCTGAGTATGGATGGCTGAGCATGGATGGATGACTATTGGGGAGTATGGTTGCATATTGCTAAGCATGGATGAATGCGTATTGCTGAGGATGGATGGATGAGTATTGCTGAGCATGGATGGATGAGTATGGATGAGTATTGCTAAGTATGGATGGATGCATGGATGAGTATTGCTGAGTATGGATGGCAGAGCATGGATGGATGCTATTGCAGAGTATGGTTGCATATTGCTAAGCTTGGATGGATGCGTATTGCTGAGGATGGATGGATGAGTATTGCTGAGCATGAATGGATGGATGAGTATTGCGGAGTATAGATGAGTATAAATGGCTGTGCATGGATGGCTGAGTATTGCTAAGCAAGGATGGATGGATGAGTATTGCTGAGAATGGATGGATGAGTATTGCTGAGAATGGATGGATGAGTATTGCTGAGCATGGATGGATGAGTATTGCTGAGCATGGATGAGGATGGATGGATGAGTATTGGTGAAGATGGCTGAGCATGGATGGCTGGATGAGGCAGGAATTGTCACATATCAGCGCTGTGGGCAGTACACATCCAGCCCACAGTGCTGCAACACTTGCGCTCTCCGCTCACACTGTACCGATCGGTACAGAGAGGGGTGGAGAGAACCCGGACGTGATGCCGGTTTGTTTACAAGTGATCGCTCTGTCGTTTGATTGAGTGTTCACGTGGTAAACGGTCGCTGTTGGCTGCCATTTACCATGATCCGTGATGCGCCGGGTCTAGAGATATTCCCGGGTGCGCGCATGGACGCCCTCCCAGAATAAGCCGACCGCGCTGCGCCGTCTTTCGGCTATGGCCCGGTTGGCATGTGGTTAATGAGGAGGTTGAGATTCTGCTTCTTGCACATTTAGAAAGGGCTGCAAGGGCTGGGACGGTGATAATAATGGGGACTTTTAATTACACTAAAATTGACTGGCGTAATGGCATTGCTTGAACAGTAAAAGGGCAGCAGTGACCATAACATGACTTCATTTAATGTTACCTGTATACAACAAGCACACACTGGAACAACAAAATTACTTCATTTTACAAGAACACATTTTCCAAGGCTGAGGACTGCTCTCTAATATTTGGACTGGGAGGGAATGTTGCCATTAACCGGTTCAGCCCTGGAAGGATTTGTCCCCTTAATGACCAGAGCATTTCTTACAATTTGGCACTGCGCTGCTTTAACTGGTAATTGCATGGACAAAAAACAAAATTTGCGTCCTTTTTTCCCACAAATAGAGCTTTCTTTTGGTGGTATTTGATCACCTCCTGTGGTTTTTATTTTTTGTGATATAAACTAAAAAGACCGAAAATTTTGAAAAAATAAATGATATTTTCTGCTTTTTGTTATAAAAAAAAATACAATAAACTCAATTTTAGTCACACATTTAGGCAAAAAAGCATTCAGCCACATGTCTCGGGTAAAAAAGTTATAGCGTCTACAAACTAGGGTACATTTTCTGGAATTTACACAGCTTTTAGTTTGACTGCCTATCTCATTTCTTGAGGTGCTATAATGGAAGGGCAGTACAAAACCCCCCACATGACCCCCAACACTGCACATCACCAAAAGAACATACCCAATGTGAAGCATGGTGGTGACAGCATCATGCTTTGGGGCTGTTTTTCTTCAGCTGGAACAGGGGCCTTAGTCAAGGTAGAGGGAAATATGAACAGTTCCAAATACCAGTCAATATTGGCACAAGACCTTCAGGCTTCTGCTAGAAAGCTGAACAATAAGAGGAACTTCATCTTTCAGCATGACAACGACCCAAAGCATACATCCAAATCAACAAAGGAATGGCCCAGACCTGAATCCGATTAAAAAAAACTGTGGGCGTGATCTGAAGAGGGTGTTTTTGCAAGCAAGAGTGGGTAAATATTGCCAAGTCAAGATGTGCCATGCTGATAGATTCATACCCAAAAAGACTGAGTGCTGTAATGAAATCAAAACGTGCTTCAACAAAGTATTAGTTCTAAGGTTGAGCACACTTCTGCAACCATATTATTTGAGTTTTTTTTTTACTTTAGCTTTTATTGTGTTGCATAATTTCCTAAATTATTTATTTCAGCATGTATTGTCTTTACCAGGGAAATTATTTTGAAGCTGATTGTGGTTTGCCATAATCAATACTTGTCTCTAGTTTATATGGAAGAATAAAGGCATGGTTTGAGTTTCTTCTCAATGCACGTGAAGAAGTTTTCATAACCTGTGTTCACAGTGGTCATTGTCATCAGCCCCATTATGCTGCTGTTCCCCAAGCCTCTCTTTGTTCTATGGGCTTTTTCCCTTTCCCAGTTAATTATTATAGTTTCTGTTTTACGTACTGAAATGAGTGATTGATTGGAACACATCAGTCGGAGAATGTGGTAGAGAATGGGTGAAAAAGATCAACCCATATATCCAAATAGTGAGCTGTCAACTCCAAGCAAATGTTAGAGACTCGGTGTATTCATAAACAAAAACATTTTCTATGCAAGTTATAAAATCTTGAGGAAATGTAAAATTTATGTTGTCTGTGGTAACCAATTAGATGTCATTCTTATTTTTTAAGTATCTTCATCGGCTTAGGCAACAAATACACAGAAAAGATTCTTCTAAGGAATTAGGATAGAAATGGTAGAAATGGTTTCTGTGAAAAATATAGTGGTTGGTTACTACATTTGAAATATGAGATGGCCAATCTTCCACAGATAATAACAGTAATTCTTATTTCAGCAAGAATACTGGCGGATTGTTGACCAGAAGTCTTGCCACGTAGCTGTGCATTGCGGAAAGGTCGACACAAACACTCATGGAAGTGGATTTCCTGTGGGTAAAGCAGAACCCTTTTCAAGGTGAGATGATTATCCCATGCTTGTTCACAATAACATGGGAAATCAACAATATTTTACATTCTAGTGTCCTTTTTCATGTATTTTTGTAGGCATGGATGGAATCTCACAGTCCTTCCTAATAATTCAGGATCCATCCTACGACACCTTGGTGCTGTGCCTGGTAAGTGATGTATGCTTATGTTGTAACCTCAGTTATTGTAACAGTAATACACTTTTTGTTAGAACTTTCATTATGACGTGGCACATGGCTAACCCATCACAGCAAAGGCATATCTGTTGAATGAAATCAATTTTAGAATGTGATTCTGAACAATAGTTCCCTTTGTTTAAATTATTGTACCTTATGAGAAATTATAACCCAACGCCCTATTCCCAATGCACATGTTTCTATAGAAATGGCTGTGCATATAATTGGGTCATGAAGTGACCACTGGCTGGAACTGTGTATAGTCAGAGCAAGAGAATGTCACCAGCACACCATGGATTTCCAGAACGAGTCCAAAGCTGTATTCAGTGATCTCACTGTTACAGCAGATAGCCAAGTTTCTGAGCCTTGCAGGACCCCTTCATCATCTGCTGTAACTGTGATTTTAGAATAAAGCTTTGGACTCGTTCTGGAGATCGATGGTGTGCTGGAGACAGTTTCTTTATCTTGTTCTGAGAAATTAGGTTTCATGTTCTTTGGCCTACTGTTCTCTTTGTTACATTTTCTCCTTCTGTATTCAGTGATGTATCTTTATTCCTTATAGTACAGTTTGTTACTCCTTGTCATGGAAGTGACTGTATAAATGTTTTGGTTATCCTGAACCTTAATAAAATTGCACATGAGAGGTACGGGTCCATTTAACAATACTGTTTAAAGCTAAACTCTGGGGAAATGCCAAAACTACCGTTGTAGTGTGACTGCCCTCGAACTGCAAAAATTTTATAAATTTTTTTTTTACTCAACTTATTCCTTGGATCCCCAGCAGCGTGCACCTTCCTCTTCCCTGCAATTCTCTGGATTGTGGGCCGGCCCTTGGTGTCCTCACAATGCTGGACTGCTGGTCTTTCCTTGTACATGATGATGTCAGAGCAGTTGCAACCAACAGAGCAGTTAAGTAAAACTGCTTTTAATTGTTCCCCTAGAAAAAAAATAAGCATTTTACTCTCACAGTGCAGGGGAAGCCCCACTAGAGTAGTTTTGTCATTTTAACTTTTCAGCGGTATTAAAGGTTCAGCTTTTAAAAAATAACAAACATGTCATACTTACCTGCTCTATGCAGTGGTTTTGCACAGAGCAGCCCCAATCCTCTTCTTCTTGGGTCACCCACCAGCATCCGTGGCTCCTCCCCCTTAACCAATAGCACTTGGGGGCACTTGTGCATGCTCTCTTCCAAGCCCTGCTCTGTGTCCATATGACACATAGTGCTGAGGCTCGGCCCCACCCTGCCACCCACACTCTCCTCGTTGGCTCACTGGCTGTGATTGACAGCAGTGGGAGCCAATGGCTCTTGCTGCTGTTTCAGCCAATGAGGAGAGGGAGTCCCGGGACAGCCGGGGCTCTTGTGTATATCGATGGATTTAGAGGAAGCCTAGGTGAGTATTAGGGGGCTGTGGGGGGGAAACAGCACACGGAAGGTTTTTAACCTTCATGCATAGAATGCATGAAGGTAAACTTTCAGCCTTTTTCAACCACTTTAACCACTTGAGGTCCGGGCCATAGCCGAATGACGGCCACAGCGCGGACCTCAATTTCCGGGAGGCCGTCATGGGACGTCCTTCCCTGTGCACGCGCAGGGTGCGCGCGGTGTGCGCGCTGTGATCACCGAGTCACGGAGACTCAGATGATCACAAATCCGAGTAAGGGGCCGGTCCCGGCCCCTTACCATGTGATCAGCTGTCAGCCAATGACAGCTGATCACATGATGTAAACAAAAGCTCAGTGATCGGTTTTGTTTTCTCCTCACACTGACAGCGTGAGGAGGAACAAAAAGCGGATCACCAGCTTATGTCAAAGGGACATCGGTCCCGAAGAAGAAGGAGGCACATATGCCTCATCTGTGCCTGCAAGTGCCATCTGTCATTGCCACCTGCCAGTGCCCACAAGTGCCACCTATCAATGCCCACAAGTGCCACCTATCAATGCCCACCAGTGGTGTCAATCAGTGCCACCTAGCAGTGCTGCCATCAATCAGTGCCCATCACTGCCACCCATCAGTGCCCATCACTGCCACCTATCGGTGCCCATCAGTGCCGCCTCATCAGCGTACATCAACGAAGGAGAAAAATTACCTGTTTGCAAAATTTTATAACAAAATATTAAAAAAAAATTTTTTTTTTTTTTAAATTCTGTCTTTTTCAATTTTTTTTAACAAAAACCGCAGAGGTGATCAAATACCATCAAAAGAAAGCTCTATTTTTGGGAAAAAAATGATAAAAATTTCATTTGGGTACAGTGTTGTATGACCACGCAATTGTCATTCAAAGTGCGACAGCGCTAAAAGCTGAAAATTGGTCTGGACAGGAGGGGGGTTTAAGTGCCCAGTAAGCAAGTGGTTAAAGTTTTTATTTTTTTTTTTTTTTTTTTTTCATTGAGAAAAGAAATGGTAAATCCCCAATCATGTGTATTTGCTGTTTGGGTCCCTGCTAGCAGGATTTACCCTCTTTTTATCCTGGTGATTATTTTTGATTTGTCACAAGAGCAGGAGGTGAAGGGAATTAAATAGGGACACTTGTTCTGGTGACAGCTGTCCAAGAGAGACAATTGTCTCTCCTTTTTTTGGAGAGATTTGTTTCAACTTCCCTATCTGTCTCTGGGACAGGAAGTAAAGAGAATTCTTCCTGATGGAACACAGACGGAAAAAAGAAAAAAAAACGGAAAAGGGGTATGACCTATTCCTTTGTCCAAAACCAAAAAGAAAGCTGCCTTACATGCACTTAGTTCTGAATTAACCAGTACTGAATGATAACATTGTTGGAATACCACATACATAAAGTATGTTGTATGATATTTCTGTGTAGCAAGTGAATGGTGCAGGATACTGCAGAGCCTGTTATTTAAGTGGTATTAAACCTAAAAGCATACATTTATTATATTTGCAGCTTACCAATTCTTAGACGTGATGGCTGAATTTATTTTCTTTTTTAGGCTTTCTTTCTTCTATTTTCATCTGGTGATCCAGCCAATAAGTCTGTTGTTTTTCAAAAGAACAAGCTCTTCTGCAAATTTAGCATTTGGAGTTTTTCAACAAGCCATTTACCACTGACAGGGGTGCTTACAATGATCAGATTGTATTTATTTATGTAAAACCTTTATTCAAAAAAGTAAACACAGTTTGCTGTAACTGCTTAGAGTTTGGCTTCAATTTGTTAGTTCATTTAAATCTGCAAGTACATCGAACACTCCACTTCCCCGAGACTGACAATGCTGATGTCCAAAGGTGCCCCTTTGCTCCTTCATCCAGAGTGGAGGCACTCTAATACAGGTGTTACTGTCCAGATCACCAGGTAAAAACATAGGGAAAAAGGCTTAAAAATAAAGAAAACTAATGCAGCCACCACATCTGATTGGCAAGATGTAATATATTACATTTTTGGTTTGGGATTTAACACTGCTTTAAGGATAGACTTTTTCTTTTTTTTTTTTTTTTTTTTTTTTTTTTTTATGAAGTGATGGGTAACGCCTGCAAAAAATAGCTTTCAGAGAAAATGGACTGTGGTGCCAATGTCTAATAGACACAAATGAAAATATTGTTTTCCAGCTTGATTTTTGCCGGTTGTGAATCCAGAGTTGGAATCGCTATTTTGATTTACTAGCATCAGCATGTAATTTTGAAACTAATTAAAACCTTGGTATTGATGTGTACATTATTTGAGCTTTGTAGCGAAGTGACCGAGTTTACAATTATACCTCTGTTTATCATTACATTGAAAATGTATATAGTATTCTATTTGTGATTCTTGTTTTTTTTTCTTCAGGAGTAACAATTCCTTGGCTTAATATCGGCATGGTCTTTTCTACCTCATGCTGGTCTCGAGACCAAAATCACCTTCCGTATATTGACTACTTACACACTGGTGCTGATTGCATTTGGTAAGCACATCCAAATGTCCTGTTTATTAAACACCTACTGCCTGCATTATGTTTTTTCTTATTCTGTGGTCTTTGGTTACTGCCTTTGGGGAAATATCTGTATGATTGCACAATATTGTGTATGTCTACTTCTCTCATAGCTTACTATATTACCTCAAAGTAAACTTTGTAGGGAAGCCATAATAAGGTATGCTGAGCTTTTTATAAAAACAAACTAGGGTTGTACTGATACTGGTATCTGTGCCGATACTAAGCATTTGCACGAGTATCGGTACTCATGCAAATGCTCCGATACCTGAAACTAATAGTTTCAGGCTCCGATTCCCCCACTGACAGCTGAAATGTTAAAAAGAAAAGCCAGCAATTATCAGTTCTTAAGGAGCGGGGCCGCCTTAACAACCAATGTCTCATTCAGCTGTTAGTGGGGTTTCCCTGTTAACAGCTAAAGTCTAAACAAAGTCCCGGCAATTGAAGCTGTCAAAAAAAAAAAAAAGCAGCCGGGAATGTTTGTCAACAACATTGCTCAGCTGCTAAAACAGAGAAATAAAAAAGAAACATTGTTACTTTTTGAATCTGTTTCTTAATCTACAGATCAAAGGGATGAACTTCCGTCTGCAGATGAAGTCAGTTTAAAGCAACCTGCCAAAAAAAAATTTTTCCCTCAAGATTCATACTTACCTAGGTGGATGCAGCATTGGTCCTCCGGCGCCTCTGCACTGAGAACCAAACGATCAAACATCGCCGATCACTCGGTTTTCTGGGCTCCATGAGCAGAGAGCTATAGACTGTCAGTCACAGCTCTCTGCTCTGCTCTGCTCCCTTCTCACTCATTGGAGCGCTGGGCTGTGGAGGGGGCGGGGGGCGGCCAGCTCAGGCTCTTAGCAGTTCACTGAGAGGCTGAGCCAGGTGTCAGTCCAGGCACCTGGCGGATCCAGACTTTATTGTCACGATGACGCGGTGCCTGGACTGACATCAGTGACGTCAGCAGAGAGCGGACTTCAGCTAGCTTTCTGCTGAGAATGGGTCACAGGAGTGCAAAACATAACTACGCTTCTGTGATCCATAGGGGAAGTAAAGCCAAACAAGCTTTGGCTGGACTTGGTTACATAGTACATAGTTGCATAGTAGGTGAGGTTGAAAAAAGACATAATCCGTCAAGTCCAACCTATGTGTGTGATTATATGTCAGCATTACATTGTATATCCTTTAATTAAATGTTAATGTTTTTAACCCCTTATTACTCATTTATTTAATATAATCAGCCTTAATTAACTCCTTATTCTCCTTCCCCATTTAATTATTATTTTTCTGATGATTTTTTTTTTGTTCACTTTATTTTATAAACTATTAATAATTTAAACTTTTTTTTGTTTGCTTTGTTCATTAATATTTTTACATCTTTAACATATAGTTACACGTTTCACATGTAAATAACATGAAAAAAAAATGCAAAAAATAAATAAATGTATTTTATTTGTAAATAACTTTTTAATGCTTTGTACCATTGCTGACAGCCAAAGTGTAAACAAAACCGTTGCGGTAGGTATCGGTAATTTGTGTTGGCGAGTACTAAACAAAAAGTACTGGTAATCGTTAAAAAAAATGGTATTGGTGCATCCCTAAAACAAACACATGCAACTAAATGATGTCCCTAGGCAAGGGTAAACTTTACATGTGATTACGCATATAATTTAGGCCTACAAAAACCTGTTTACACTAATAATTACAACTTTCTTTGACAACCAGCCTACGTGCAATAGGGCCTGCTTCACGCATTAATATCAAAGTGTAATGCAGCTCTTTGAAAACCTCTTGCAAATGTACACATTGTGTTAACCCAAGAAATTATGGACATGCCATACGTTTAGTTTACTAGATTACTGTTAGTTCTACCAAACAGATTAGAATTGTCCTTTATCTTTGATGGATATATATAGAACATTG
Organism: Aquarana catesbeiana; assembly: GCF_042186555.1. Classification (NCBI taxonomy): domain Eukaryota; kingdom Metazoa; phylum Chordata; class Amphibia; order Anura; family Ranidae; genus Aquarana; species Aquarana catesbeiana. Next base: position 395,745,933 of record NC_133328.1, read on the forward strand.
CCGACTGGTGCTAAACCCTGTTCTTGGGGGGGGGGGGGGGGCGCCTCCATGGTCCCCACTGCACTCACCTTTCCACGTTCCTTCCATGGCTTCTTCGGCTTCTCTTCCTGGCTAACCCGATCTGCCTCCTGTCCTCATTGGATGGGAGGAAAAGCTGGAAGACAATAGCAAATATTGATTCGCTGGTGTCAGGCTCCAATCATGTGGCTTGAAAAAGAAAAAAAAACTCATAGCAAGCTATGAGTCTGGCGCCCTGCATGCACCCCGTATGCAAACGGGGGGGGGGGGGGGGGAGGGGCGGCGCCCCTAATGGACCGGCCACTCCAGGTATAGAAAATATATGGATTACAATTGATTGGCTGATATAGTAGCAAATAATATAGAGTAAATTACTAATTGTTAATTCGCTGAGAAAACCAAAAGAACATCTGATCTATTCTTATTTTTATTTTTATTTTTTCAAATATAAAGTTTATTAAACTCCAACCATGGGCGGGGAACCCACCAATACAAACAAATACACTTGAGAAAAAAAACCATGTTACAATTGCAATTCGTAGAGATGAAGTATACATTATAGAACAGAACAGGCTTGCAAGCCTAAGGATCATAAACATATGTTTTATCTACCGTTAAGGTATATGCTTTGGCAATCCTCATCTCGTATCGGAATTATCTATTTATGGTGGTCCTCACCCAATTTTCACTTTACTCTAAAAAAAAACAGAAGTATCTAAAGGGTAGCGAAGAGATGTAGGAAGAAAGAAAAAGGAGAAATGTGTGGGGAAGGGAAGTGGGGGGGGGGGGGGGAGTACAAAAGGAGTAGAAGGGAAGAAGGGGGGGGGGGGGGGAGACACAACGGCAGACAGGCCCACTCACTATATCCTGCTAAGAGGTCGTGACCCACCGAGTCAGCTCAAAAGTCGTTGACCCTCATCCGAAAATATAAACATATTCCAATTGTCCCAAGTCTGCTTAAACGTCTCTTGCTTATGTTGCGCTGTCAGTATCAAGTCCTCCATCCGCTTAATTTACTCTACTCTTTGGAGCCAGAATTTTATAGGGGGAGGGAGGGTCTGCTTCCAAAAGATGGGGATGCACCCCTTCGCTGCATTGAGTAGATGTCGAACAAGTGATTTTTTATATGTCTTAATGAGTACCGAGGACAGGTGGAGAAGGAAAAACGTGGGGTCCTCTGGCACCACGTAATCAGTGAATTTTTGTGTAATTCGCCTAACTTCGCCCCAGAAGGTCTGTATCTTAGGGCATGTCCAAAAGACATGGATCAAAGTTCCCTCCCCCTCTTCACATCGCCAGCATAGCCCGGAGGAGTCCGGGAAGCATTTTCTTAGTCTAGATGGTGTCATGTACCAACTATTGAGCAGTTTAAAGTTGGATTCTTGTATTTTAGCGTAAAGCGAGGATTTGAGGGAGAGGGTAATGATCCGAGCCCTTTGTGAGGATGAGAAGGTGCGGTGTAGATCTTTTTCCCAACTGGCAAGACAAGTCAAATGAGGTTGCGTCATTGGTGTATTCAGTAATGAGTACGTTTGTGATAAGATGTGGGCTAATGGGGTGTCCTCAGAACAAAGTGCCTCAAACGGCGTTAGGTCTCGAGTAAAGTTATGTGGTTCTGGAAGTGAGTGGAAAAAGTGGTGTAGTTGTAATGCTTTCCAAAGTCGGTACATACCCGCTGGGTTACAAAGATCCGCTAAGGTTGGCCACTTCCCCCCGCTTATAAACTTAATTGCGCAATCCCTTCCCTTCTCTCTAAGAGATGTTAATTCCGCTGCTTCCATGCCTGGTTCAAATTTTGCGTTGCCAAAATGGGGAATAGAGGTGAGGTCTTTGATGTGAGAGTTGTGTGAAAGGAGATTTGGTGGCTATTCCTCAGGGTGGTTCCTATAAGAGGATGAGTTTTCAGAGTGCTTGGGAGGTCACCAACACACCACATCGCCCCCCCCCCAGAGGTACACTCGACTGTGATTGTTCAAGTTTTATCCATAGTTTGGAAGTACTATTTCTCCTCCAATCGAGTATACGACCCAGGTGCGAGGCCATGTAGTACAAGCGAATATCGGGCATTGCCAATCCCCCACACTGTTTGGGTAGGGTTAGCTGTGAATGGCGTAAGCGCGGTCTTTTGTGTACCCAGATGAATCTGGTGAAAAGTGCATGAGTCTGCTTAAAGAAAGAGGGCGGGATGTGAATCGGTAAAGCTTGAATAAGGTAAATGAATTTCGGTAAAATGCTCATTTTAAGCAGGTTGCATCTCCCGAACCAGGAGTGGAAGCCTGAGTGCCATCCGTCTAACAATGTCCGGGTCTTTGTCAATAGTGGAGGGAAGTTTAGGTCAAATGTTCGTGTTACATCCGGGGGGATAAACATGCCCAAATACTTCAGTGCTGATGTGGTCCATTTAAATTTGAAGTTTGACTGAAGATCAGTTAGGATGTTGGGGGGGACCGAAACACCCATTGCTTCAGATTTAGTGAAGTTTATTTTTAAATTAGAGATTCCTCCATATGTTTTGAACTCTCGCATTAGATTTGGGAGGGAGATTTTAGGGTTTGTTAGGGAGAACAGGAGATCATCAGCGTATGCTGAGATTTTGCAGTGCGTGTTACCTACTTGAAGACCTGCTATGTCCGGGTGCGAACTGATCTTACAGAGGAAGGGCTCAAGGGAAAGGGCGAAGAGCAGGGGGGACAAAGGGCACCCCTGTCTCGTGCCATCCCTGATGGGAAAAGGACATGAGAGTATACCATTGACCTTCCCCTGTGCTGATGGAATAGAGTAGATGCTACCAATCCATTTCATCATTCTGTCTCCTAGGCCGACATGGCGGAGCACCGAGAACATATAGTTCCAGTGCACCCTGTCGAAGGCCTTCTCCGCGTCGGTGCTAACAAAAATGCTGGGAATTTTCTTAGTCTTCGCTACGTGGACAAGGTTAAGGACTTTAATGGTATTATCCCTGGCTTCTCTGGAAGGGATGAACCCCACTTGATCTAAATGGATCAGGGAATTAAGATGTGTCGCCAATCTAGTTGCTATGATTTTAGAGAATATTTTGAGGTCGACATTTAAAAGAGATATGGGACGATAGCTCCCACATGAGCATGGGTCTTTCCCCTCCTTGTGGATTAAAGAGATATGAGCTTTGAGAGTTTTGTTAGGAAAGCTAGAGCTCGTCCCTAGTGTGTTGAAAAATGTCATAAGTCGTGGGCCTAACATCGTTAGAAAAGTCTTATAGTATTGGATTGTATAACCATCCGGTCCTGGTGCTTTACCTATTTTCATGGATTTTACTGCTATTTGTAGTTCTTGTAATGTGATTGGTTCATCTAACAGGCACTTAGTTTCTTCAGGCAGTGAGGGGATTTGGGCTTCCGAAACGTATTTGTCGATATCCACTAGACTATAGGTCAGAGTAGAAGGCTTCAAAACCCTTTGCGATTTGCTGCGGAAGGGTGGCCTTCTTACCATCTGGTAATGTTATCTGTGGGATGTACGAGGCTGCTTTAATCTCCTTCACTGACCTGGCCAACAGCTTACCGCATTTCTCTCCCGACTCATAAGACATCTTGTGGCAGAACTGCAAAGCTGCCTTTGCTTTATAGTGGAGTAAATCTGTAATTTGTGCACGCAAGGTCCCCAACTTCTGCTCAAGATCTCGCGTGGGCAACTGTTTATGTTGCAATTCTATTGCAGACAGGTCAGAGAGCAACCCAGTAAGCTGTGCATTCCTCTCTTTTTTAATAATGGCCCCATGTTTAATAAGTAACATGGGGCCATTCACACTCATAGTTACATAGTAGGTGAGGTTGAAAAAAGACACAAGTCCATCAAGTCCAACCTATGTGTGTGATTATGTGTCAGTATTACATTACATATCCCTGTATATTGCGGTCATTCAGGTGATTATCTAATAGTTTCTTGAAGCTATCAATGCTCCCCGCTGAGACCACCGCCTGTGGAAGGGAATTCCACATCCTTGCCGCTCTTACAGTAAAGAACCCTCTACGTAGTTTAAGGTTAAACCTCTTTTCTTCTAATTGTAATGAGTGGCCACGAGTCTTATTAAACTCTCTTTTGCGAAAAAGTTTTATCCCTATTGTGGGGTCACCAGTACAGTATTTGTAAATTTAAATCATATCCCCTCTCAAGCGTCTCTTCTCCAGAGAGAATAAGTTCAGTGCTCGCAACCTTTCCTCATAACTAAGATCCTCCAGACCCTTTATTAGCTTTGTTGCCCTTCTTTGTACTCGCTCCATTTCCAGTACGTCCCTCCTGAGGACTGGTGCCCAGAACTGGACAGCATACTCCAGGTGCGGCCGGACCAGAGTCTTGTAGAGCGGGAGAATTATTGTTTTATCTCTGCAGTTGATCCCCCTTTTTATGCATGCCAATATTCTGTTTGCTTTATTAGCAGCAGCTTGGCATTGCATGCCATTGCTGAGCCTATCATCCACTAGGACCCCCAAGTCCTTTTCCATCCTAGATTCCCCCAGAGGTTCTCCCCCCAGTGTATAGATTGCATTCATATTTTTGCCACCCAAATGCATTATTTTACATTTTTCTACATTGAACCTCATTTGCCATGTAGTCGCCCACCCCATTAATTTGTTCAGGTCTTTTTGCAAGATTTCCACATCCTGCGGAGAAGTTATTGCCCTGCTTAGCTTAGTATCGTCTGCAAATACAGAGATGGAACTGTTTATCCCATCCTCCAGGTCGTTTATGAACAAATTAAATAGGATTGGTCCCAGCACAGAACCCTGGGGGACCCCACTACCCACCCCTGACCATTCTGAGTACTCCCCATTTATCACCACCCTCTGAACACGCCCTTGTAGCCAGTTTTCAATCCATGTACTCACCCTATGGTCCATGCCAACGCACCTTATTTTGTACAGTAAACGTTTATGGGGAACTGTGTCAAATGCTTTTGCAAAATCCAGATACACCACGTCTACGGGCCTTCCTTTATCTAGATGGCAACTCACCTCCTCATAGAAGGTTAATAGATTGGTTTGGCAAGAACGATTCTTCATGAATCCATGCTGATTACTGCTAATGATATCATTCTTATTACTAAAATCTTGTATATAGTCCCTTATCATCCCCTCCAAGAGTTTACATACTATTGATGTTAGGCTAACTGGTCTGTAATTCCCAGGGATGTTTTTTGGGCCCTTTTTAAATATTGGTGCTACATTGGCTTTTCTCCAATCAGCTGGTACCATTCCAGTCAATAGACTGTCTGTAAAAATTAGGAACAACGGTCTGGCAATCACCTGACTGAGTTCCCTAAGTACCCTCGGATGCAAGCCATCTGGTCCCAGTGATTTATTAATGTTAAGTTTCTCAAGTCTAATTTTAATTCCGTCCTCTGTTAACCATGTAGGTGCTTCCTGTGTTGTGTCATGAGGATAAACACTGCAGTTTTGGTTACTGAAGCCCCCCGATTCACTCGTGAAGACTGAGGAGAAGAATAAATTCAATACCTCTGCCATCTCCCCATCCTTTGTAACCAGATGTCCTTCCTCATTCTTTATGGGGCCAATATGGTCTGTCCTCCCTTTTTTACTGTTAACATACTTAAAGAATTTCTTGGGATTTTTTTTGCTCTCCTCCGCTATGTGTCTTTCATGTTCTATCTTAGCCATCCTAATTGCACCCTTACATTTCTTATTGCATTCTTTATAAATTCTGAATGCTGTGGATGATCCCTCAACCTTGTATTTTTTGAAGGCCTTCTCCTTTGCTTTTATATGCATTTTTACATTGGAGTTAAGCCATCCAGGATGTTTGTTCGCTCTTTTAAATTTATTACCCAATGGGATACATTGGCTAATGCCCTTATTTAATATGCTCTTAAAGCAAACCCATCTCTCCTCTCACTTGTGAGCTTCCCACAAAATACCGGGGTCACAGTCCTGGGTATCATTTTCCTGAAAATATGTATCTATGGCGTTGGACACATCTCCCAGCACCCCAGGGATCTGCAGCAAGCTCTCATTCAGACGCCAGAAGAGAGACCTAGGCGAGGGTCTCTCAGTAAGTGTGTACGTGAGGTGGATTGGCGCATGGTCTGACCATGTAATCTGACCAATTGTGGACGTTTCCACCAGATGTAGCTGGTCATGCAGCATCAGGAAAAGATCTATTCTGGAGTATACTTTATGAGGGGAAGAGAAGAAGGTATAATCCCTCTCTCCCGAGTGTTGGAGTCTCCAGATATCAATTAGATGGGCATTGTGCATAGATTGCCTAATACATTTTCGGTGAGACTGCGACAAAGAGGAGGTGCCAGAAGATGTGTCCACTGAGGGGTCCAGGGGTACATTAAAGTCTCCCCCCAAGATCAGTTGGCCTTCCCTGTATTCCATCAGTTTCCTTATTGTACGCTTGATAAAGGTTGCCTGCTGCTCATTGGGAGCATAGAGGGTGGCCAGTGTGAACTGGGCCTCTCCCAAACGTCCCTTTAGGAACAAATAGCGTCCCTCGGATCTGCCAGCATTTCCTGGAGTCGCCAAGGCAGCCTAGTAGAGATTAAAATCGACACGCCTCTGGATTTGGCGTTACAATTTGTGGAGTGATAAACATGTGGGAAGGATCTATTTTGGAGTGCAGGAGATTTATTTGTTTTAAAATGGGTCTCTTGTATAAACGCAATGTCTGTGCCTGATTTTTTAAGATCATGGAGTAGTATGCGTCTCTTTTCCGGGGTGTTAAGGCCTTTAGCATTAAGGCATGTCACCTTGAAAGTGTCTACCGCCATGTCTTCAGGGAAGGTAAAGGGAGAGACTAACACGGGTCACAAACAGATAGGGAAAGATGGGGGGGGGGGAATAGAGGGAGGGGGGGGGGATAGAAAAGAAAGAAGAAAAAGCAGAAAGGTGTTATAACAGCGACTACTCACACTCCAGCAGTCTACACCTAGTTATAAATCTAAATCAGTAAGACAATGCTTACTTATAGTGCATAATACCCTAAAACCTCGGGTATATGCAATGGCCTATGTGGGGTGTGGATGGATACTGCCCGCAGGTGAGGTCCCGGGACTCCCTCCCATCTTGGTCCACTTAAGAAGCAATACTGTATTTGATAACCAGTATAACAAATAAGTAAAAGAAAACTGATTAATCTGGCTACTCCCCATGCTCGTCCACTCAGGAAAGTTGTTTAGGGGTCCCCTCTCCTCCTCAGCAGCCACCATCCGGTGTTGATTGGTGATCCATGGAGGGTAAATATACAGGCCCATAACAGAATTGCGGAACACACAAAGTGCATTTCCACCTTAGCAATGTAGGTTGGGTTGTTTCCCCCAGCCGACTTCACACCTAAATATACAATGGCAGGTCCAGCCAGTCTCCCCTTTTGCTGTAGTCGCCAGCGGGGAGAGGAGACCCATCACCTCCAGAGAACACGAGCGTGGTCTAGCCTAGCCCATCCCCTCCCTCCCCCCGCGCGGTCAAACGTCTCCTTCGTTGGACATAATGTTCCCCCAAGTGACCGTGCATCCTATGACATAATAAGAATCAAGTTAACAGGACATTCCCCAGCAAGATTTCCCCTCTTATCAAACAAAAGTAAAGCTTAACACTGAAAACACCAACATGGAATTAGAGTCCAGCAAGCGTGAAGCACTGGTTACCTCACCCCTGACTTGCGGACAATAGCGTAGGCCAGCCACATAGGGGGGAAGTTCAGATTAAGTCAGATTGGGCTATTCTCTGGTGTGTCCTCTGGCTAACTGAATCCCTCCACGGAGAACTATGACCGGATAGTTGCAGGCAGGGTAATGGCTTGGCCACCGGAGGGACTTGTATCAAACCTGGAAAAAATTAAAGGAGAGTCTCCAGGAGTCCTATCGTGGCTGATGGGCAGGTGCTAGTACCGTATAAGCTGCAAATTGAGGTAAATGTCAGCCGCGCACTTAAACAGACATCCACATTGAGTCGTGGGTTCTTGTCTGAGCATGGGAATCTAGCGTAGAGAGGTGACAAAAATGAGCTCGTGCAGGACAAGACTCGGGGGGGGGGGGGGGTGGGGGGGTAGATGACCGCATGGGGTCAGTGGGGATCTCCCTAGGGGGATGGTGCGAGCGAAATTTCAACAGCAGTCCATATGTCGTGGGTTAACAGCTCCTGCGGTGAGGAGGTGAAGGGGACGAACAAAAGCCTACTCACACTTCCCGTTGGTTCTCCTGGGAAAGAGATCGGGGGCGACGTCCGCTTCTCTGTGTTCTCTGCGGTCTCGGTGCCAGGTGCCGCATTGCTTTGGGGCGACCAGGTGCTCTAGGCAGATAGTCCAGCCAGTTAGGGATGTCAATTGGATCTGTGCCTAGAAAATTAAACAAGGCTGGTAGAGAATCCGGGGAGCCGGGGAGCGTAGAAGGAAGGATCCCTGTTCTTTAATAAAAGTAACTGACAACGGGAAGCCCCAACGGTAAGTGGCATTGCAGCGCCGTGCAAGGTCCAGCAAAGGTTTCAGAATGGCTCGGCGGATAAGGGTTGATCTTGATATATCCGGAAGCAGCTTTACGCGTGCGCCATCAAATTCCAGTTCTCCCGCCTCCCAGGCTCCCCGTGCAATAACCTCCTTGTGGGTGTAGTGGTGAAGGCGGCAAATCACATCCCTGGGTCTAGTCGGATCCGACGATCTAGGGCCCAGGGCTCTATGTACACGGTCAATTTCGACCCGCTCCAGTAAATGGTCTCCCGCCACCCTCCGGAAGATGTCCGTCACTGTGGCCTGGAGATCAGCTTGACCCGTGGCTTCTGGGAGGCCTCGGAGCCGCAGCTTGTTCCTACGGCTCCTATCCTCCATTTCTTCCATCCGTAGCTGTAGTTCTATTGCTGAGGCATTTTGATCCATCTTATTTGTCTCTAGAGAAGACACCCTCCGCTCCAGGGCCGCAAGCGAAGTTTCTCCTGATGACAGGCGTGTGTTGAGCGAGTGTACTTCTTGCTTCACCGCATTGAGCTCTTTCTTATGAGCTTCCTCCACCTTCCCAACGAGGGCCTCGATATCTGCTCTGGTCGGCAACGCTCATAGGAGAGCCTTCAGCTCAGCGTCTGCCCCTACCATAAATGGCTGGCGGGGAGACCCATCAAAGTTTGCCTCTATTAGGCTGGGGGAGTTGGAGTAGAGCATCGGGCTGCGGGACCCCTCCAAGAAGGCCAGAGCCGCCATGAGGTCAGGGGTCTGCGAGCAGGGGGTGCAAGAGTCCGCCATTTTAAGATCCGGAGAGCCGGGGCGAGATCTTCCAAAAAGTCTCTGTAGGTCCCCCAATGCGGGCATGCTAGGAGCCGGGCTGGGCTTCTTCTTGTTCCTTCTGTATGTGCGCTTTTTAGCTGAGAGCATTCTGCGAAAATAGAGCTAAAATTGCCAAGATGGGTTAGGAGAGGCCGGGAGCTCCGTGCAAACGCATCTTCACTCGGCCATGTCCAGACCACGCCCCCTTATTTTTATTTTAATGGGTCAATTCACTAAGAGATACACTGTTCAGCCATAACTTTATAACCACACACCTAATATTGAGTAGGTCCCCCTTTTTCCACCAAAAAAGCCCTGACCCGTCAAGGCAGTGACACAACTAGAACTTGAAGAAGGTATGCTGTGGTATCTGCCACCAAGTCGTCTGTAGTAGATTCTATCTTGTAAGTTGCAAGTTGGGGCCTGCATGGATTAGACTTCTTTTTCAGGACATACCACAGATACTCGATTGGATTAAGATCTGAAGATTTGAAGGCCAAGTCAACACCTCAAACTCTTTGTTGTGTTCCTCAGACCATTGTTGAACTATTTTTGGAGGGTGGCAGGGAGCATTATACTGCTGAAAAAGGCCACTGCCATCAGGGAATACTTTTTCTATGAAGGGGTGTACTTGGTACTGCGTAGGTGTCAAAGTAACATTCACGTGCATGGCAAGACCCCAGATTTCCCAGCAGAACATTGTCCAAAGCATCACACTGCCTCCGCTGACTTGCCTTCTTTCCTTACTTTATCCTGGTGTCATTTCTTCCCCAGGTAAGCAATGCAAAAGCATGCAGCCATCCACAAGTTGTAAAAGAAAATGTGATTCATCAGACCAGGCCACCTTCTTCCATGGCACTGTGGTCCAGTTGTGATGCTCATGTGCCTATTGTAGGCGCTTTTGGCTGTGGACACAGGTCTGCATGGGCAACCTGATCAGTCTGCAGCCACGCAGCCCCATACACAACAAATGCAAACAAAGCCTGGGGAATGCCCAGGAAAAAAAAACAAAGCCTACTTACCACCAACTCGCAGACAACCAAATTGACCTGTCTAACAGTACGCGTTAAAAACAGGGGTTTAGTCCGCACCCATACACAACAAACTGCGATGCCCATTTTTCTGCTTTTAATACATCAACTTTAGGAACTACATGTTTACTTACTGCCTAAAATATTCCACCCACTTTCAAATGCCATGGCTGATCGGTGTAAATACCACATACTTTGAGGTGGAGCTACAGGAAATGACGACGTTCCGTTGGGGACACCCAGAAGTGGTGAGATGCATAGTTGATCGGGAGAATGAGTTGAGCTTGCACTGGCTATAGTGGAGGCGGCTTGCAATTCTTTATAGCTGTTAAACCCTGGTGCAAGGCGGATAGTATAGCACCCTCTGTACTTCTGGCCTGCTATAAATATAAGAGCTGCAAGTCTCCTAGACTTTACTGCTAGTGCCACCCCCTCACCTCTTGGCCTTTTAGAGATCAACGTGTATTCTTTCAATGGTTCATCAAGGTGATCCGGCAATGCATTACAAATGAGGACAGATAACAATTGTTTACACATCAAAACTCACACAAATCTCTGTGCCTGGGGTTCTCCTTGAATATTGTGACCTTGAACTGTTCTCTTTGCATTACAGGTATTGCATTCCTGCTGAGGAAGAGAGTAAACTTGACAAAGTGGTACACACTCTACTTCAAGCCAATGGTACTCCTGGTCTGCAAATGCTTGAAAGTAACGTCATGGTAAGTGTGCGCCCTGGTGTAGTGTATTGCCAAGGGGCCTGCTGCTTGCCATCATTTTTAACCCTGGTATTGTTTTCAATTTATAGCTCTATATCGAGTCACTAGATTCCTTTGGCTCTTAAAGGATAAGTTCACCTTTTGTAACATGTTACATACTTAAGGTGATAGTGGCCGTATTAGTGCAATTGTGACAGAAAATTGAGTACTGTTCGTGGTACTTTTATTTGCACTAACATACAATTTTTCAGGACAAGCTTTCGGGGTATGTCCCCATTGTTCAAGGTCCAAGCAGTACTGATTCACAAAAGTTTTAGCAGAATGTTAAAATGTAAAAAAAAAAACACAATCTCTGAGGGAAAGGTAAAAAGAACAACAAACGCATACAAATCAATGTATATGGCAATGGTAATAAAGCTAGCAGCAGAGTTGGTGAGATGAGATATTCGGGATGTTACATGTTACTGATGCACCAGCCTGCACAGCACAACCCCCTGCCCCCGATCCCCCACTCCCCCATTTTGACAGCAAGAGTTGAATATTCTTCCCCAGCTCACTGTCACCATCTAAAAAAAAATGTGGCTGTGCATGGCCCTGCCTGCTCAGCCGCATCATTCATTCACAGTGCTCTGTGAATAGGAAAACTACAAATTCCAACAGCCTTTGCAGCTGTCGGCTTGTAGTTCTCTATGAACTACCAGGACACTGTTGAGCACTCTAGTATTTCATTGAGTTTCCTGTCATTTTGTAACTGCCTGCCCATATCAGAGGTATGGGCAGACCGCTACACAGACAATCTGTAGGACCGCGGCATTACATCCTTGATCTGCTGATTGTGGGTGCAATGCTTTACAGGCTCCTAACAAAAAAAAATAATAAATGCATATTCTTTTACCTGCAGAAAAATGTGCATTCATTATGTTTTTTTGTAAGGGTGAACTTATCCTTTAAAAATTCAGTAACTTGTACATGAATATGTTCCTTACATGTAAGAATATATATCCACTGTAAAATTATATTAAAAAGAAAATCTGTACTTCAGCTGGCTTTGAAAGGACTCAGCCTTCAAGGTGCGCTTCAGGAAAACATGTTGAGTGAATAATGTTATCAACCACCTGCAGGCAGAATGAGAACATATCCTTAGTCTCCCTCTCCCAGTCATCACTCACTGAGACAGTTGTAACTCTGTAATTATCTAGCAAGTTGCAGATCAAATGACTGCTGCAAGGGTGTTAAAGCATTACTGAAGGCAATTTTTCTTTAAATTAAAATAATAAACATGTTATTCCACAGAGGGGCCAGAACCTCCTCTTCTGGGGTCCCCCACTGGCGATCTTGGCTCCTCCTCTTTTCCTTGTGCTCCCATAGCAAGCTGCTTGCTATGATGGCCCACGTGCATGCTCATTCCCAAGCTTTGTGTGTGTATAGAGCCGCGCTCCATAGACACACACAGTGGGGCTTGGCCCCACCCCCGCTTCCTCCTCACAGCATTTGATTGTGGAAATTTTGGTATGTTTGGGTGGGATGGGGGAATCAATTGATCTCGTTGTATGAGTATAGCTAGCTTTGCACTTTAAAAAGGTAATGTGACACTAAACTCCGGTTTAAAAAAGAATCTATTAAAGTATGTATTTGTTACTCAAAGAAGTCCCTTCTATTGATCCCGGCCTCCTCCAAATCCCCAGATTTCCTTTTCTTTTGCTGCAAATTCATGTACAATAGATTACAAGGCAATGAAGTAGTGAATATTTATGGATTATATTTTGAGAATAAGGATATTGTTTATTGTCACTTTAAGTGCAAGTCTTACACCTGACATGAAAAGATTTATCTTTATATGTCCGCTCTTAGACTGTGAAACATTTGATTATTTATCTAAACGAAGATATTAATTGCATGTGCTCACATTCAATATCTGAAGAGTTGATTTGCTCTGGTATGTGCTGATAGGGTTGTTATCAGTCTGAGTTATTGCATTGTGCAGTTATAGTGTGTTATACACAGTGGTATCAGATTTTGGACGCAGCATTTTTGTCTTGAATTTTAGCTTATTGTTTTCTGGCAAGATTTACTGACTGCTGATGTTTTTAAAGTCTGCATGTAAATCTTTTGAGGCTAACAATTGGTCAGTTTAAGGTTGGGTTCACAGGAGCTGCGGCCGCTTCTCGCAGCATGGGGTCCAGTGCGTCTCTGTCTCCGTTTCAGGTATGAATCGTGTCCAGGTTTTTTGCCTGAATTCGGACCTGAACTGGAGCCAGAGATTCACAGGACCCTTTTCCAGTGCAGACCACGGCCGCCCTGGAGGTGTGTGAACAAGCTCCATTGAGAGCCGATCAGTTTCCTGTCATGTGAATTGGATGCGGAGAAACCTGGATAATGCTGTCATTCTGGCTTGTAATATAAGCAGTATCAGCTTAAGAAATAGAAGTCAATGGGCAAAGTAACAGATTCTTTTTAAAAGTATATGTAAAACATATGCCCCTAGATCCCATAGTTCACCCTTTGCCTACCTGCGCTCATCAAATACAGGTAGTTACTTTTCTTCAAGTACCTGGGGGTGGTGGCCACACCAGATTCAAGGCAAAACTTGCAGCTGAATCTCCTGCCCCTGCTAAAAAAACATAAGTTGAAGTGCACTAGCTGCAGTCCGCTCCCTCTTTCGGTGGTGGGGCGAGCGAATTTAATCAAAATGGTTTGGGCACGGCAACTCCTGTATGTTTTCCGCAGCTCCTGTATGTTTTCCGCAGCTCCTGTATGTTTTCCGCAGCTCCTGTATGTTTTCCGCAGCTCCTGTATGTTTTCCGCAGCTCCTGTATGTTTTCCGCAACTCCTGTATGTTTTCTACAACTCTTCAGTCTGGATTCCTAGAAAATGTTTCCAGGGTATAGAAACACAATTTAGGACATTGATTTGGAAACAAGCCACGATCAGGCTATCCACACTACATTATGGCAGGGATTTGATTTTTTTGGTGGTGGTGGGGGGGGGGGGGGTGTCTTGGCAGTCCCACAACCTAGGATGTATTTTTTTGGCAGCCCAATTCCAGCAGCTTACTGGGTGGGATTTGTTGGAAAATGTGGATCCTGTTATTGCTCAAATTACTTCCCCAAATCCTGACTTAACTGCTCTTTCCCATTTGGAAATGTGAAATTCCGGTCCTCCTATTCCAATGCCCCACCACAAGTCTTCTAAGCTCTGGCGTACCTTGAAACTCTCTTTGCATATAACAGCTATTTAAGTGGTACCCCAATATAGAATTGAATTGGAATTCTTATTTTGAGTTGGATAAACTGAAAGGATTTCAGGATTGGAGAGGGAAAGGGGTGAAATATGTAGTACAACTATATTCTGGTAGTACATTGCTTTGCAGAGCTACAATCTGAATTTAAGCTATTACATAGGCAATTTGATCAATATCTTCAACTCCAGCATGCTCTGCAGGCACAATCCCTCTTATCTGTTATGACACTGAAGGATTCTCCACTCGCATCCAATGTTACTCAGTCTGTTCATAAACAGAGGATGATTTCTCCCATTTATTTGGCTCTCCTAGCCACCATTCAAAACACTGCTACCCTGTATTGTAGAAACCATTGGAAGCAGGATTTGGAAGAGATTAGCAGTGACATTTGGGAGTCTGCACCGGAATCAATATCTGTCATTTCTTTTTTGGCCTTCACATAAACTCACTCAATTGTTCATTTTGCATTGTGTTTATAGAACGCCAGCTAAGCCCTTTCAGTGGGGCAGATGAAACTTCCCTGACTGTCCCAAATGCAGTGTGCACAAGGGTGATTTCATTCACATGATCTTGCGCTGCCCGTAATTGACTTAATATTGGGACAAGGTATTGCAGACAGTCCAATTGGTGGGCCAACAGGTTATTCCACACGACCCATTGATTTGCTTGTTGGGTGCCCTGGATGCTGAGCTCTATCAACCTCGGGTGTATGTTTTGATTTTGAGACCTCTGTATCTTGTGAGAAAGTTAATTGCTAGGTATTGATTGTCTCCTACCCTCCCCAACTAGAACTCAATGGGTGGATTATGTTCATTCTTTATTACTGAGAGAGCAATTTGCTTATCAGCATTCCAGTGCTCAACGTAAATTTCAAACCATTTGGCAGGGTTGGCTGGATGTACAGGGGCTAATCCTACCACAGCTAGTCATGCATAGACTATTGCCGATGTAAATGGTTCCTTTCATGTGTATTTCAAGGTTCTTAGTTAAATACCCTCCTGCTCTTTGGTAAATGTATATTGCTCAACTGGTGGCATGTTGTATAAATGAACCGCTGTTAGCTGTTGTGTTTCTAATGGTATGTTATCTGTAGCATCTAAAGGAATATTCCTAGAGGATGTTCACGTTTCGTCTTTTTACAGAAATCTGTATGTGTATGCTGTGTAAGCAAGAAGCTTGCAATTGGCGCACCCAAGCAGGCTCATTCCCGAGCTGCGAGTCTGCGTGTCCATTCACATACAAAGCCACAGCTTGCCCTGCCCCCTCTCTCTCCTCATTGGCTCGCTGGCTGTGATTGATAGCAGCTGGAGCCAATGGGAGAGTTCTGGAGAGCCGAGGCTCTCGTGTCCATTGCTGGATCATGATGGGGCTCAGGTAAGTATTAGTGGGGGCTGCTGCACAGAGAAAGTTTTTTACCTTCATGCATAGAATGCATGAAGGTAAAAAACCTTGAGCCTTTAGAACCACTTTAACGTAGGACATCTTCTCTTTAGAACCTCAGAAATATCAAGCTCAAATATTGTGTTAGCATGAAAAACATGCAGTAAAACTTATAAGTAGACTTTCATGAGTGTGCAGTACAGTATATTGGTATGTATAGCTCAGCTGGCCATCCCACAACTGAGTTTATTACTAGTACAAAGTTTTTAAACACATAAACATGTAGAGATAAGGAAGGATCTATGCAAAACCTTTGTTTTTTATAGTTTCAATAGTGTGTAGCATGGGGAAGGGAGGTTTTCATTGCTGTATCATAGCGTCCTCCAAATAGGAGGTGAGAGGAAATCCTCTAAATTGGGTATGTGTTCCATTTACAACTGTCTAAAATGGGAGATTTCCTCAAACTTCTTGTTGCGTCTTTGGGAAAAGAAGTGAAGGGGAATTTCTATTGGTACACAGCCAGCAAACAAAAGCCTGCACACTTTTTAACTCCTTCCTTAGTCTATCCACAGCAAGCAAACAAAAAAGGTTTTAGTTCTAGCTACTTCATCTGTAATTGTGTGATATTGAAGCATTATAATGTCCTGTTCACACAGTGAAGTGCTTTCCTTGTCCAAATTGATATACCAAAACATGTCCCTCTATGACAATCTCATCTCTCTCCTAACATGACATTGAAGGTTTTCTGGCAGTGTTTGGGTTCTGTATGTCTTATTTTTTTGTTTGCTCTAACATTGTGCCTATAGTGTAAGTAAAATATCAGTTATGGCTGCCTGTCAAGTGAGGTGGGGGAGGGGCGTTGGCTGCATCTTGTCTTTACACTTCCACAGCCTGCTGCTTGGATATTGCGATTAACAAGCAAGAATCATTTTATTAACATATATCCTTTTTGCAGATCTCCCCAGAGGTGCTTTGCAAAGAGGGGATCAAAGTACACCGTACTGTACAGCAGAGCGGACAGTTTGTCGTCTGCTTCCCAGGATCCTTTGTGTCAAAAGTGTGCTGTGGCTACAGTGTTTCTGAAACTGTGCACTTTGCTACCACCCAGTGGACAAGCATGGGCTTCAAAACTGCCAAGGTATACATATATTTCATACTGCCTGCTACAACCGTGCATATAACCTTTTTTTATACATTTAAATTATTATGCAAAAAAATGTGAATTATATAACAGGAGCTGTAAAAGATTTCATTAGCTATAAGCACTTTATTAAAGCAACCCTGTCGATTTAGAAAAAAAAAAAATCAATCAAAATTAAAGTGTCCTACAAAAGAAGAGCTGTTTTGCTCACCTCTCCTGTTGCCCCCATCTCCTACCTTTCCTCCATTCCAGTACTGCAGTCTCTGCTAAAATTTTAAGGTTTAACTAAAGGCAAATGTTTTTTTTTCTAGTTTTGGATAGAGTGGAGAGAGATTAGAACTCCTGACAGTTTTTATTGCGATACGCTATCAAAGGTATAAGCAAAAAGCCTCTGAACTGGTAAAAATATATCCTCTACACCGTGGTAATAATAATGTATAAAATATATGATGAAAAATATATAAAAAGACACGTGCTTTATAGCCAAATAATAAAGTGACAATGTGCATTTATATAGTGATAAAAAATATTAAAGCAAATAAGTCCGTGGAAATCTAAATAGATCCAAATACTGGAATTATAAAAAAAAGTGCTTAAGTGCACTGTGCAAAGTTCAAATTGATCCAATTCACAGGTACTCCACGCGATTCAGTATGCTGTGAAAGTGATGCGATAATCAGACGCTGTGTTCTCACTCAGGTGCTCCCCCCCCCCCCATGTAATGAAGGCTCACCTTAAGGTGTTTGACCTTGCTGTTAAGCTTTGTGAATACATGCTTTGGAACCACTACAGGGTTCAACAGTCCATCCGGCGTCCTGGATCAGTTGCCAATGTGCCTCAGTAAATCAATGAAAAAAGGATCTCATAGTGTAGTATGCTTATGCATTTTTTTGAACCAAAAAATAAACAAGTCCCACACAGGGTACTCACAATATCCAGGCACTTCAGTGCGCCATTCTACATGAAGGGGGTGAATCATGACCCCCTGAGGAAGATACAAAATTCCCTTGTATCGACACATGTAGGGGAAGGAGACAGGATGGCACACTTAGCAGATCAGCTGTTAGGAACGATAATCATACCATCCTGTTACCGGCCGGTTTCAACCTTTCGTTTTTTGCTTGATGTAGAATGGCGCACTGAAGCCCCTGGATATTGTGAGTACCCTGTGTGGGACCTGTTTATTTTTTGGTTCAATAAATTGCATAAGCATACTACACTATGAGATCCTTTTTTCATTGATTTACTGAGGCACATTGGCGATTGATCCAGGATCCCGGACGGACTGTTGAACCCTGTAGTGGTTCCAAAGCGTGTATTGACCAAGCTTAACAGCAAGGTCACACACCTTAAGGTGAGCCTTCATTACATGGGGGAGAGCACCTGAGTGAGAACACAGCATCTGATTATCGCATCACTTTCACAGCATACTGAATCGCATGGAGTGTGGAGCACCTGTAAATTGGATCAATTTGAACTTTGCACAGTGCACTTAAGCACTTTTTTATAATTTCAGTATTTGTATCTATTTAGATTTCCATCGACTTATTTGCTTTAATATTTTTTATTACTATATAAACGCACATTGTCACTTTATTATTTGGCTATTAAGCACGTGTCTTTTTATATATTTTTCATCATATATTTTATACATTATTATTACCACGGTGTAGAGGATATATTTTTACCAGTTCAGAGGCTTTTTGCTTATACATTTGATAGCGCAGCGTTTTTAATGCGATTTTAGTACTTTTACATGGTTTACGAGACATGTTTACCACTTGCAGCTGATTCAAGGAGGATTTATTGGTTTATTATTGTTAGTGGAGGCTCACAGGACGTTCTATATAATTTTAGTTTTTATTGCGGTCTGTGCCCCCATTAAGGAGATTCACGCTCTCTATTTCTCCTGTTTACGGTTGTCATAGAAAGCGAAAGTAAAAGAAAATCCCAAACACCAAAACACCAGAAAGCTAATAGAAGGGTAATCTAATGGAGACACTAGTTCTGGTGACACACAGGGATTCCCTCATTTTGGAGGGACTTCCTGTTTTGGCTATAGGACAGAAAATGAAGGGAAATCTACCAAATGGGACACAGATGGTAAAAAAACTCACAGGGATTATAACCCTCCCTTACTCTATCCAAAATGGAAAAAAAAAGTTTTGCCTTTAGTTACACTTTAAAAATTTAACACTTTTGGGAGTGTCAGATGCCTTTGTCCCTCATTACACTGTGCAGTTCCATCCTCTGACCCTTTGTTACTACAACAGTAACACAGTGGACAGAGGATCGAACCACGGCATGCAGCAGAAAATACCGGGATCTAACAATCCTAAAAATGTGATGTGGTAAAGACCCTGGCATATATATATATATATATATATATATAATGTGTGTGTTTAAAACCCATGCTTTCTGCTAGCCACAGTTCTTTAAACACATTCCAGTTGTGGTTTTAAATAATAAGGGTTCAATATCTAGGGGACAATGTATATTCTTTTCTCTTTGATGATTTTGATACCTAAGGCTAATTGTTGGTAAACCATCCACTCTCCCCTCCATATATATATATATATATATATATATATATATATATATATATATATATATATATAAAATCTTTATTTAGTTTACATTTTGACATTTCAACAAAGGAGAGAAAAAAGGGAAAAAAACAAAAAAGAATAAGAAGGGTGCATCTGCCATGGTCCAGAGGAAAACAATAAGGGAAACAATGAGACATATCAACATGTTGTGTTAATGAGGATACCTCCCTTGTCCTGGACATTTGGTCCATGTGGACAATCCTCCCTCCCTTACAGGAAGAGAAAAGGGGTATCCCAATCTCAGCTAGGTTCGATAGGTAGTGTATACATGGCTCAAAGTTCATTTGAAACATATGACATCTCAAGATACCATGAACTATCATGAATTAGGTTACCGCTCATATATCAGTAACAAAAATGAAGATGTACCAAAGGTCGCTTAAATGTTGGATCTGCCAAGGCCAATAAAGCAATGTCCAGGCTAGATGAAACTGGGATCGTGCCATGTATGTGGTCTTTCTAGGCTGCCCAGGTAAGTTCAAATCGTTCTCGAGTGCCTTTACAAGTAGCAAGCCAGTCCTCTTCCTCCATGATCTCCCTCACCTTCCCAACCCAGTCAAGCTCGTTCGGATTTGCGCGGGTTTCTCCAATAATCTGGTATAAGGCGTTTTGCAGCATTGAGAAGGTGGGGGGGAGAGCACTGCATTTGTAGCGAGAGATAGGCATGGGAGGGATGTGGAGCAAAAAGTGTTTTAGTTAGGCTGGGAGATCTATACCAAGACCGTCCGATATGTGCTTACTAACCATTGACCAAAAAGGTGTTAATAGTGGACACTCCCACCATATATGTATAAATGTTCCCTTCAGTCCACATCCCCTCCAGCACAGGAGGTGGAGGGATAAATTATATTCTAGCTAGGGATGAGGGCACACTATACCACCTCGATAAGAGCTTGTAATTATTCTCTTGGGTCTTGGAGTCCACTGAACTCGAATGGGTCAGGCACACTCTCCCCTCTTTAAGCACATGGCACATGATCTCTTTCCTTCAGATTAATTCCCCATAAATCTGTATGTTCTAAAAAGAGAACCACTTGTTTCTTATAATGGGTATAGTGGAATTCTTGTACATGTTCGCCTTTATGTACGCGGAGCATTCCCTTAGTGTTTCTCTTCTCGATTTTCAGCTCTTCTTTTAAGAGACCCTGTTGCTAGTTTATTAATTTCAACAATATTATTCCTATATTTTTATTTGTGCATTTAATATTTTTATGAATGTTATTTACCTGTTAAAGGTATACACCCAGAAGCCCTGAGGCTATTGCTGGGCACCGCCATCTTGGATGTGATGTCAGCAGCCCCAGTAGACTCACTCAATGTGTTACTAAACCCAAAACAGTAAATCAGTCTGTATATGCAATAAAGCATGCTTGTTATACTCACTGTGGAACATAAGGGGTTAATCCTGTGCATGTGTAGAAAGGCAATTTGATCATGTCTTTGATGATCCTCCCCTTCTTCTACAGTCCCCAATCCATCTCCTGATAGTACAGAGCGTTGGGGACATTCTGCACATGCTCAGTTTGGTGTGCATTGCTAGGGAGTTTTTATTTATTTTTTTTCGGAGGGTGCATGTGATCCGCACGCGGCCAATCGGCTCTGTCCAGGCAGATGGTCAGGGGTCATGCAGCCTCATAGGACAGCCAGAGGTGAATGAAAATTCCTCCTACAAGCTTTAGTGCTTGGGCAGACACTGATAGAAGTCACACGACTACTATATACTGCTGATGAGAAAAGGTATTTAGCAGTTTATATTTAATATTTACTAAAATAATTGCATTTCCATGTTCTGTGTACTGTGGGTGGGCAGATATAGTGAATGCAGGGTCCTGGGTTTAGGAACACTTTAAGTAGCACTCTATAGTATTACCCTTTATACCTCCTCCAACATCTACATAAAAGGTTATGTAAGGTTAAAGATGGGGCACTGGAGTAGGTCAGCACAAATAGTAAATAGACACTATTAGAAGAGGAGGAGGCGGCTATGACGTGTGAAGAGAGAGGAGGCTGTGTAAGGTAACTGATTAGTTAGTTTTCTTGCAAGTTTAAAGGCACGTGCAGTTGAATAAAAACTAGAAAAGCTACAATTTCTGGGGAAATTGTGTGAAGTGTTCTTGCCTCCACCTACAGTAGTCTACAACTGGAGTGGGCGGAGTACCTGGGTGGAGTGGCTGGAGTAACTGTGAAAATTGTTAAAAAGCTTAATATTTTAAAAAGTATAAATAGTAGTAAAAAAGTTGAAGAATTCCCATCATTAGCTGAAAGAGCTGAACATTTTTTCAAAATTTTTTTTTTTTTTTTTTCAAAAATGATTTTTTTTTTTTTTTTTTTTTTTTCAAAAATGATTTTTTTTTTTTTTTTTCAAAAATGATTTTTTTTTTTTTTTTCAAAAATGATATTTTTTTTTCAAAAGATTTTTTTTTTAGATGATTTTTTTTTTTCAAAAATGATTTTTTTTTTTTTAATTATTTTTTTTCATGGGGTGGTCATAATGTTTTGGCTGATAATGGGGTGGTCATAAATTATTTGTCTGATCATGGGGTGCTCATAATGTTTTGGCTGATCATGGGGTTGTCAGCTTTTGTCAGCTCCCACTCTAGTTTTGAACATTTCGCCATTCATTCCTATGGGACCAATTTCGCTGCAAAAAGGACAATATTTCGTGAACCATTTGGCGAAACGTTTCACAAGGTAATAGCACACCAATCGGGAACAATCTGCACGTTTCGGTATATTACTGTCTATGTAGTGTAAAAGCTGTGGGAGGAGTTAGGGTGGTAAATTTGGCTATAATAATAATATATATGTGAGATAACTGTAAGTGGTCTTGCTATGCAAGAACACTTAATAATTTATGGGAAGGAAAAACACTTGAACTAAGCATCTAAAATATTTGATTTTTTTGGTGGAAGTTGGTGGCAGGACCTCCTTTCATTTTTCTTTTGTAATTGCCAGAATTGTGTTTACCTCTATTGTGATCTTTTTGTATGCTGTTGCTTCTGCCTATCTGCGCTCCTTTTAAATATCTTCTCATGCTCTGCCTCCTTTCTTTACATGGAGAACCTCCATGCTCTCATCCTCCGTTTACTAATTTTTTCTGCCCTGATCCCATTTTCCAATCTATCTCACAGTGCTTCTTGCCTCTCCATCATACTGTTACTGCTCTCCTCTTATGTGCCCATGCTTCTTCTCCCCAATGCCATTGCCTTCTTCTGAGCCTTTTGCTCTCCTTGGTTTCTCTCCTTGCTGCTTATCCAACATCTGGTCCTTCTGACACTGTGTAGTGCATACTCCAAAAAACTCTCCATCACTTTCTTCATCTCCTACTTTCTACTTTCTTCCTTGGCTTCCTAACTCATCAACTAAGACCTCCAGCCCCCCTCTGATTTTTATGCCTCTGCATGTCCAACAACCCCTTCCTTGCCAAGATAAAGTAAAAATCCTAAGAAAATGCATAAGCATAAGCTATTGCGCCAACTAGACCCAAACCGTCAGCACAGAATATGTAAGGAAAAGATAATAAAAGAATATATATTAAAACCTAAAACAATAGGAGGAATGGGTTAATAACTGGCAATGAAATAAAAAGATTACATTTGTACTTGGCCGTATGTAGATATGAGTAAAACGAGCATATCCATACTCAAAAAACTGAGAAATAGAATATGAATAATAAAAGTAAAAGACCTGTTCTAATGATGATTGGATTTTAAATAATCCTGTGATATTGGGCTTATGAATGTATCAATGCATAGGTGCCAAAAATAAGGTATCAATAATCCGTTATATGGTAGTGTGTGGAAAAATTAAGCGCAAAGTATAGAAAATTAAGTAATTTTTGTAAGCAGAGTATGAATTTTATCAAATTGCGGAGGGAAAATGTATGTAAATGGCAGTGGAAATGCTTATATGGTGTGCAAATATATTGTGGCACAATCAAAATTTACATGTAAAATAAGATGGAGATGCTATTTTAGGAAAATGATAAGGTTTGATTGAAATTAGGATTGGATGAGATGCCAGTTAGATTGCTGTATTTAGTTCTAATTCTTTGTGGAGGCCCTGCAGGCTTAGAGTGTTTAAGGTAAAAATCCAGAACGTTTCATATTCACAGAGCCTATTGAACCGTTCTGCATTGGTACAATTGGATGGAATACTTTTCACTCTAAGACCCTGGGTGTCTGGTACACTGTAGTTAATAGACCCGCCTTCTATGGCTCGGCAATGTTCGCTGAACCTAGCTCTAAGTGCTCTGATGTTAGAGCCCTTGCACACTGGGGCGGGGGGCGGCATCGGCGGTAAAACGCCGCTATTATTAGCGGCGTTTTACCGTCGGTATGCGGCCGCTAGCGGGGCGGTTTTACCCCCCGCTAGCGGCCGAGAAAGGGTTAAATACCACCGCAAAGCACCTCTGCAGAGGCGCTTTGCCGGCGGTATAGCCGCGCCGTCCCATTAATTTCAATGGGCAGGAGCGGTATTCACACCGCTCCTTCACCGCTCCGAAGATGCTGCTGGCAGCACTTTTTTTACCGTCCTGCCAGCGCATCGCTCCAGTGTGCAAGCCCTCGGGGCTTGCACACTGGAATGAAAGCAGCGGCACTTTCGGGGCGGTTTGCAGGCGCTATTATTAGCGCAATAGCGCCTGCAAACCGCCCCAGTGTGCAAGGGCTCTTATGTCCAACATACAGTAACCAGCATTGTAAACAATAAACAACAAACTTAGTTGAGCAGCAAAAAAAAATAGAAATAAAATAGCTTTTTCCGTTCACCTGAAAGGACATGTTAACATTGACATGTTAAGCACTTGGGTTTTTGGCATTGGAACATGCCTACCAGATTCCAGAGGAAATGTATAGACTCTAGCGTTTTTATTTTTTTGATTATACTTTAAGCTTGCTCTGAGCAACAAAGATAAGTTCTCTGATAAGGGATACCGATCCAATAGAGTTGAAGAAACTTTCACTTCACATCTGGTCAAATAGCACAGTAAAAACATCCAATAATGATCAGACTCCGATACAGTTTATCACACAGCATCACTCCATATTCAGATACATGGAAAAAAAAAATTAAATGAACACTGGAACATTTTGCTACAGGATACCATATTAGGTCCTTTGATTCCCAACAAACCTATGTTCACATACCGCAGAGCCCGCAATCTGAAAAGTCGTATTGCTTATTAGCAAAAGTAATAGCCCTATGGATGTGGTCAGGATTGATTTGAAATCCACGGCCTCTATTCCCAAGACTGAGTCCCTTTCTGATAATATTTATAGCATTAGAGCAAAAAAATCATCTGGTGGCCCCATACACACACTAGGTGTAGTTCCATGTAACCAAACCAGCAGCATACAAAGAAATTAGGGGAAGAAGGAAAGAGCTTCACCCGAGAAAAGTGGGTACTTCCTGGGACTATTTAGGCTTATATCCAGACTAAGTGGAAAGGTTATATAGTTTATTCAAGCAATATTGTCATTAAAAAATAATGCTATCCACAAACTGAAAACAGTTGACATATCAAAAAAAATAAATCCAAATAACAACCTTCACCACCCCAGAGACAATGTTGTCTAGACCAACAACAACGTTTCTGGGGTGGTGATGGTTGTTATTTTGATTTGTCAACTTTTTTATTTTGTGGCTAGCATTCTTTTTTAATGACAATATTGCTTGAATGCACTATATAACCTTCTCACTTATTCTAGATATATGCCCAAATAGTCCCAGGAAGTACCACTTTTCTAGGATGATGTATTTTGCTATTACCCCTTTTTGTCCTGTCCCTGGGCCCTTGTAGAGGACACCCTTCTTCCTGCTCCACCATTGCTAGATGGATAAGGCATCTGCTTTCCAGAGCATACATCCATAAGGAAAAGATTAATTTCACCAGAGCTGTTATCGCCCGGCCTTTTCAGCATTAAACATCTGTATCCCAGATCCTCCATTCACACATTTACCAAGTTCTATCAGGAGGACATTCAGGCCTCAGCTAATGTGAACTTTGGGCTACAAAGTGCTTCAAACTGTTAACTCAGTGCTTCGGATCTTGTGCACATCGCTGGATCGAGGTCAGGCTCAAGTAAGTTTAAGGGGGGGGGGGCTGTGGGTGAAGCTGCTTGCCAAAGTTTTTTTAACCTTAATGCATAGAATGCATTAACTGAAAAAAAACTTCTGCCTTTAGAAGTACATTAATATTCCCTTTCACAAAGTGACCGGCATATTTCGCTTCAGGAAATTAAACCTATTGCCTTCACAGTCATGATTTGTACAAACACCTGTACCTGTGCACCCTATTGGCATACAGGTCTACGGGCTTAGCACACAACCTAGCAAGGTTTTATGTTGGGATACTTTATTCTAATTCTTGTTTAGACAAGCTGTGACTGAAAATAACAGTAGAATTATTGGAGAATTTAAGAGAGTGACATTTTTTCTGACTTTTTAAAAGTATCCATTGGCTCCTGCATTTTTTTTTTTTTTTTAATAAGCTTGTTTATTTTAAGAAAACGCTCAAAGTACAGAGCTAAACAGAGTAGATACAGTTCCATACAATGGAAAGGTGAATGCAGTACAATTGACAGTTCTGCCAGAAAGGCTTGTAACTGTTGAAAGATGAAGCATAGAAGGTGTGCCCCTCTGTTTTAAGAACTAATGAGGAGAAGGGGAAATTATGTTGGAAAGAGAAAAAAAGGGGAGGGGAAAGAGTAAAGAGGAGTGTGATCAGCCTTGGCCTGTAGCTGAACAAGGAAAGAGTGGTATATCTTTGGATTCCAAATTGAAAATGTAAAGAGAAGACCAAAGTTAGTGCCATGATAAAGGAGAAATATAATCAAGTGAGGTTTTGTAAAGATAAAAACGTTATTCCAGCGTGGCACAGAAGTCTCGCAAGTAATACCATTTTTTTTTCCACCATAGATCACCATAAATCTTCCATTTGCATGGTTTCGTTAGTTTGCAAAAATCATTGTGTCAAAATGGGAGAGGAAGTCTGTTTCCATGGAATAGGAATGCATGCTCTGGCAGCATTTACTAGGCAGATTAGCAGTGTATTTTTTATCTCTTGACTGGAAAGTGGTTAATGTAAAACAGGAAATCCATATGGGCATTACTAATCGGGACCTCAGTAAGTTTGTAACCTGTGCCTGGACTACAATCAAAATGAAGTGTGAACAGGGTATTCTCAGAAAATGTGTAGCAGGGTACTCCTGTGCTTTTGCAGCTCCATGATACTAGTGAGCTCTGAGGATGCATCTTTTGTAGCATGTCCAGTGTTTTGTAACATGTAAGAAGCTTATAACATGTTTCCTGAATTATGTTGGATATCAATGTTTTGTGTGCTAGGAGCAGGATGCAGTCAATCTGGTTTTGTGTAGAGGTATAATCCAGTTCCTTTTCCCAAGCTTGAATATATGATATGATGCGTTGCATATTAACGCAACATGGCTTATAGATAATCCATTGGTTGTGGGTATGCTGAGTTTTGAAGTTCTTCATAAAAGTATTGAAAGACGGTACCACCAGTTATTACCAATGATATTCTTCTTTCATGTTAAATGGTGTCTCTGTGTTTTCATAGTAGTATAATGTGGATAGATCACCTATAACAGTGTACACCGATGCAGGTATACATACTACAGAAGTGATGGATAATCTCTATCAGTCTGTCCATGGACACATTTTTATTCTAATGAAAAAGGACAGCAGAGAGCTGCTTATCCTGCAGACAAACCACACAAAGGGAGACATTTTGTTACTTTACTGTTGTCAGACCCTAGGACTATGGCACCTGAGACAAGATTCATACCTCTCATCATGTATAGTGTTTCCAGAACACTAAGTGTGATCTCAAACTATATGGCACTAAACTATGTCATCTACCTGAAACTGTTAACATTCCCATGCACAGATGTTTGACATTGCTGCATGCAGTTAAAAGAAAGAAAATACTTGATCGTATGTATGTATGCTATTTTTACATATGGGAAATAATGACTTTTGTAAGCTATATCTAGATAGCCTAACTCACACATGCACACTGCTGCTAACTGCTTATCAGAAAGATTTAGTGCACAGCATTTGATGTTTCTTTTTCTTCCTTACAAACTTTCCACCTGCTTTACACATAAATGTCTCTTTCACAGGAAATGAAACATCGACACATAGCAAAGCCATTCTCTATGGAGAAATTACTGTATCAAATTGCAACAGCGGAGGCAAAAAAAGAAAACAGTCCAACTCTGGGTGTCATTTCTACTCTGCTCGGAGAGCTCAGGTAATAGAAAAGAGGCCTGTTGTATATGTTCACTGTGACTTTTTAAGGTCTAATGCATACTAGTGCACCCCAGCGCATGGAACTCTGGCATTTAGGTTCAGGTGGAAGGCACAGGTGCATCGTCCAGCCTTTTTGCTGGCAGTCTATAAAACTTTGGGCGGCTGAAAGCTGCTGCAGCTGGACGGGTCACCAAGCAATGCTAAAATTTATGGCAGTATGCTGCCATGGGCGAATGCGCACAACACAAGCAGTCTGCGTTCCAAGAAATCATCCTTGGGCGCATACTGCTCGAGATGTTAGAAGCACTCAGTGCATCGTCCAACCATAGCAGCTGTCAGCCTTTTATAGACTTTTACAGGCTGCTGGCAGGGGCGCTTTACAGTGTACCTGTTCCTTCCACTCGCACCTAAACTCTGGACCTTTAATGCATCAGCGGGGCTAAATGCCCAGTGTGCATAAGGCCTAAACGGTTTATTCTCTTTTGCTGGCTGCTAATTCCTCCTTTAGGTAAACCAGCTGGTTCGTCGGTACAAGATGGCTTTTCTGTATGTAGCAGACATATTGAAAACCTTAAATATAATATTAATGCTTGATCATACTCCAAGAAGATCTATTATTTTAAAAATTTTCAACTCCCTGGGGACCAAGTGTATTTAGCACTTGGTGCTGTTCAAAGTCACCCCTTTATTTCCAATCATTATGGCCAGACAGGTTCCAAAATTTGTCACCGTTATGAACAAACGAGCGCTACTCAGATTAGAGGCATTGCCCAGCTCAACCGGTTACATGCACTTACAATGCTTACTGGTATTCGTGTATGATATGGTGCTGTTTCACCTGTAATACTGTTTTTTTTGTCTACTATATAGCTATTGTGGCCAATGGGGTACCTGTTGATGAACAATAATCGTAACTATGTGTTGTAACTTCTCCCATCTCTCCATGCTCATAAAAGCAGTTTGTTTGAAATCAAAAGAAATACAAAAAAAGAATTATGAACTGTATGCATATAGGCAATATGCTGTTAACAAATACCTTCCCTGTTTAGGTGGATATTGTTGTAATGTCACTTACCCTGCATTACAAAGAGGCAGAAGAGCTTTGTAGTCTCGGTTGAGTGGCGGTCAATGCAGTTTCTAACTTGCTGTTTTGTTGGTCAGGGATACAGAGTTGAGGCAGAGAAAGGAGCTCTTTGAGGCGGGTCTCCACTCTTCTGCACGATACGGAAGTCATGACACCAGCAACTCGACTGTAGATGGGAAGAAGAAACCTCGGAAATGGTTGCAGTTGGAGAATTCAGAGAGGAGATGTCAAATATGCCAGCACCTCTGTTATCTTTCCATGGTAAGTGAAGACTTTGCTGACAAGGACCCATTGACAAAACTGTCAAACGAAGTCGACCTACTAAGTCTCATTTGCAAGGAAATTCACTGGGGTGCTAAACATATGTAGAGAGATTTTTGGACAATGCTGCTTGGGAAATGTAACTAAGCACTCTGCTGCTGTTAACACTGTGGATTTTCAGTGCTCTATAATTTAATTGCTGCATTTTGAATTATTAATTTAGTGTGGCTAGATGTTACTTTTTTTTTTTTTTTTTTCCCAAATAGCAATTTTAATATAGGTTTTAGTGATACAAGATAAAGGAACATGGAGAATCACAAACATTGTTCAGTGTATCCATGGTATTAAACATATGTTCTATATGACTTAGCTGGTAATAGTTCCTATGGTAAACAGGAAAGCAAATATAAAACGTTCATTCAGTTGCTGAGTTGTGTTCCAGTCTCCGCGACTGGAAAGGAACAAGAAACACACACAAAAAAAAAAATAGAAAAAGAAAACAAAGTTGTATGACCGGTGGTATATGGGAATTGGGAATAGGATAGGAGGGAAGAAAAGAAAGGAGGGAAAAGAGAAGATGAGCCTTCTGGTAGGTTTCATTACCTGGTCATTGTGGGTCCTCCCGGAGGTGCCACAGCTCCCAGACCCTGTTATGTGCCTCCAGCCTGTCTTGAATTCTAGCGGTCATTTTCTCCATCAGTTCTACATCTTTAATTCTAGAGTAAAGATCTTCAGCAGAGGGTGGAGTAGTACGTTTCCAATTTAGGGCTATGAGGCAGCGTGCTGCCGTGAGTATATGTCGCACTAATTTCTTATATGGTCTACAAATCTTTAGTGGTGATAAGCCCAATAGGAAAAATGTTGGGGTCGCTTGAACTTCGACTTCTAAGAGGCGGGAAAGGAGGTGACGAACCATCTCCCAGTACTGAGTAAGTAGTGGGCAAGTCCAATATACATGTATAAGAGTGCCTTTAGCTTCCTGGCAGCGCCAGCATTTATCTGAGCTATTAGGGAAAATTGTGTGAAGCACATCTGGAGTCATGTACCAGAAGTAGAGAATTTTGTATGAGTTTTCTTTATATAGTGTACACATTGAACTCTTCGCTGTCTGGTTCCATATTGCCTGCCACTGTGCTAATGGTAGTTCTTCCTTAAGGATCTTCTCCCATTTGAGCATGTAATAATGTTTACCTTGCTCCTCCAGGGAGATGACATTCAGAATCTTATAGATTCCTGATATGAGTCCCTTCTGCGAGTTACTTGCTAGAATGATGGTTTCAAACGGGGATGGAGGTGAAAATTGCAGGTTCGGGGCTATAGTTAGTGCATAATGTCGTATTTGTAGATACCCATAAAATACTTGTCTTGGTAAATTGTGTTTGGTCTGAAAAGGACAGCAGCCTACAGGTTTTGGGATCTACTATACTTCCAAAATGGAACAAACTTCTAGATGACCATGGGTGTGACATCTGGCACCTTGGGGTTACATACAAAAGATGTCAGGGTCGATCTTTCCGAGATTAGTTTATTAGAGTGAGTCAGTGTGCGCCAAGTCCGCTTTAGCATGGACATGGGGCCCAGGAGGCGTTCTGGAGCCACATCCGCATCTGCATTGCATAGTAGGTTATTCGGGTGTATTGGGGCTAGCCATAATTTTTCGATCTCTGTCCACTTATTGTATGATTTTTGAGTAAACCATGATGCCACAGCTCTCAACTGTGTAGCTTGGTAGTATTTAACGATATTCGGGGACGCCATCAACACCGTTTTAGAGATCCTGTGTCTTTTATAGTTCCATACAAAGTGAAGTAAATCTGATTGAAGTTTTTTCAGGTGTTTAAGTGGTATAGGTATAGGGAGTGTTTGGAAAAGATATAGAAGCTTCGGGAGGATGGTCATTTTAATAGATGCAATTCGTCCTAGTAGGGAGATATGATGTTTTTTCCAGTGAAGTAATAGGGATCTAATTGTGCTAAAGAGAGGGGGGAAATTTTCTTGATACAAAGTATTAAATTTTGGAGTGATATGGGTCCCTAGGTATTTCAGGGCAGTTGTTTTCCAATTGTAATTATAGTTGGATTTTAAAAGTGCAGTCTCAGCCTCGGGGATGTTAATGGGTAGAGCTTCTGACTTTGAGGCATTAATTTTGTATCCTGAGATGGTGCGGAATCGGTCCAATTCAGCGTGTAGTTTCGGAAGGGTAATGTGGGGTTGAGTCAGGGTGAGAATTATATCATCGTCAAAGAGGGAAATCTTAAACTCCCTATCTCTGACCATTATTCCCCGTATGTTTAAGTTATTCCTGATGGGTGCCGCTAGGGGTTCTACACATAGCGCGAATAACAAGGGCATCCCTGCCTTGTGCCGTTTGATACTGTAAATGATGTTGAGAGTGCAAAAGGAGTCCTGACCTGCGAAGAAGGATTGGAATAAAGATGTTTTATTGCCCGCAAAAAAGGGCCCTGAAAGCCCATGTGGCTCAGCGTGGCGAACAGGAATGGCCACCCCAAACGATCAAAAGCTTTCTCAGCGTCTAAACTAAGTAGCATAGAAGGGTCGCCCTCCCTGTTCGCCACTTCCACCAGATCTATCACCTTTCTAGTATTATCACTTGCTTGCCGTAGTGGAACAAACCCTACCTGGTCCTTATGGATCAGTGATGGTAGAATCATGTTCAGGCGATTGGCTAGAAGTTTAGTGAAGATTTTTAAGTCAGAATTTAACAACGCAATGGGCCTGTAATTTGCGCATAGGGAAGGATCTTTATCCGGTTTGGGAATCAGGGTGATGAAGGATTTCTGCATTTCCAGGGGAATATGGGTATCTTGAAGGAAAGGATTAAACAGTCTGCGAAGATGGGGGTAGCAAAAGAGGAAGAAATGCTTTATAGTATTCGTATGGGAAACCGTCCGGGCCAGGGGCTTTATGGGACGGTAGGGTTTTAATAGTAAGTTCTATTTCCTCATCAGTAATCTGTGCATTAAGTGCTAACAGATCTGATGGTTGGAGATGGGGAATTCCGCTTTGTTCTAGATATTGTTTCATTGTATGGGTCAGGTCAGGAGAGGGGGGGGTTGCTGGGTATGTCAGGATTGCTGTAGAGTTCTTTGTAGAAGTCCGCAAATGTGTGTGCAATGTCTTCAGGATGTGATAGTAACTGTCCCATTTTATTTTTTATCTGATTCGGAGATTGCATATGGGATCTCTCCCCTAATTTGTTAGCTAAAAGAGAGTGTGCCTTATTCCCCTTGTCGTAGAACATTTGTTTCAGCCTAGTCAGGGCCCTCTCTACCTGTCCCATAGCTAGATCATGGAGAGTTGTGCGGAGATTAGTTATTTTCCTTAGGTTAGATATCGTAGAGTTAGTCTGGAGCTTATGTTCAAGTGTTCTAAGTTCACGTTCCGCCTTTATTTTAGCAGCTAAGGCGTCTTTTTTTTAATGCTGATGAGATCCCTATACATTTACCTCTAAGGACCGCCTTGTGGGCCTCCCAGAGCGTAGGGAGTGAAACTTCCTGATTGGAGTTTTCTAAAAAATAGAGCTTGAGCGTAGAGTTTAATTCTGCTAGGGTCGGTTGGTGTTGGAGGAGGGATGTGTTCAACCTCCAGTTATAAGGTCTACGGACAAGGGTGCCTAGGTCTAGTGTGAGTAAAATGGGGGCATGGTCTGACCATGAGATAGGGCATATTTGCGCCTTGCGTGTCAGTTTTAGAATGTAATTATTAACGAAAAAAGTAGTCAATGCGGGTGTGAGTGCAGTGGGGGGCCGAATAGAACGTATACTGTCGACATCCCGGACAGAGAGCCCTCCATGCGTCAAAGAGCGCATATCGTCTAGTGATTTGTCTGAATAGTCTCGAGTCTCTATAGATCCTAGATGAGGGGGCATGTTGTCTGGCGGTCCACAGTGGTTGACTGAACGAGGTTAAAATCGCCTCCTAAAATAAGGACCCTAGGAGTGGATCTGAAAATTCGAGAGAATACCCTGGACAGAAAGCTATGTTGTTTAGTATTAGGGGTATATAGTGCACACAACGTCACTTCTTGTGTTTGCCAAAGTCCTTGCAGTATAATGAAGTGGCCGTTAGGATCTAGATGTTACTTTTTAATGTGCTTTCTTTGCATCTGTATGGGTGCGAAGAGGCCCCTAGCATTCATCCTAGAATTAGTTTTTGGCTAAACAGCAAAGCTCAAAAAATAGATTTCTGTAATCTTTATGTCAGTACTACAAAGTGTAACCTGTCCACACCTTGTAGAACCAAGACTGGTCTTTGCGAAAAAATACAGTGCAATCCAAAATTAGTTCCTCCCCCTATTCACACAGTGCATACATGGCCAGCTAGCTGATGGAGAATGACCTGTACCCTTCCGTACAGATACCTCTGTAGCCAACAGATAAACAGCAGAATTGCTGCTATAATGACATAAACAAACCTATGGTAATCTTAGGGGAAAAAAAGTGAAATTTATGGTTAATTCAGTATTTTCTGTAGAAAACATACAATAATGTTTTCTTGTGTTTACAGATTTATAGGGAAAGATGAGGTCATTTAACCACTTGACGACCGCCTCACGCCGATGTACGTCGGCAAAGTGGCACGGACAGGCAAAATCACGTACAGGGTACGTGATTTGCCTTCCGCGGGTGGGGGGTCCGATCGGACCCCCCCCCGGTGCCCGAGGCGGTCGTCTTTTGTCCAGCGGCGATCCGTGATGAGGGGGAGACCATCCGTTCGTGGCCCCCCCCTCGCGATCGCCGCCGGCCAATGAAAACACTCCTTTGCTGCTGTATGCTAAACAGCAGCAAAGGAAGTGATGTCATCTCCCCTCGGGTCGGTATTTTCCGTTCCGGCCCGAGGAGAGAAGACATCTATGTGAGTGCACAACACACACACACACAGTAGAACATGCCAGGCACACAAAACACCCCGATCCCCCCCCCGATCCCCCCCCAATCACCTCCCCCCCCCCTGTCACAAACTGACACCAGCAGTTTTTTTTTTTTTTTTTTTTTTTTTTTTCTGATTACTGCATAGTGTCAGTTTCAGTGTTGGGACAGTTAGTATTACCCCCCTTTAGGTCTAGGGTACCCCCCTAACCCCCCCTAATAAAGTTTTAACCCCTTGATCACCCCCTGTCACCAGTGTTGCTAAGCGATCATTTTTCTGATCGCTGTATTAGTGTCGCTGGTGACGCTAGTTAGTGAGGTAAATATTTAGGTTCGCCGTCAGCGTTTTATAGCGACAGGGACCCCCATATACTACCGAATAAATGTTTTAACCCCTTGATTGCCCCCTAGTTAACCCTTTCACCACTGATCACCGTATAACCGTTACGGATGACGCTGGTTATTTCGTTTATTTTTTATAGTGTCAGGGCACCTGCCGTTTATTACCGAATAAAGGTTTAGCCCCCTGATCGCCCGGCGGTGATATGCGTCGCCCCAGGCAGCGTCAGATTAGCGCCAGTACCGCTAACACCCACGCATGCAGCATACGCCTCCCTTAGTGGTATAGTATCTGTACGGATCAATATCTGATCCGATCAGATCTATACTAGCGTCCCCAGCAGTTTAGGGTTCCCAAAAACGCAGTGTTAGCGGGATCAGCCCAGATACCTGCTAGCACCTGCGTTTTGTGCCTCCGCCCAGCCCACCCAAGTGCAGTATCGATCGATCACTGTCACTTACAAAACACTAAACGCATAACTGCAGCGTTCAGAGTCAGGCCTGATCCCTGCGATCGCTAACAGTTTTTTTGGTAGCATTTTGGTGAACTGGCAAGCACCAGCCCCAGGCGTCAGGTTAGCGCCAGTACCGCTAACACCCACGCACGCAGCATACGCCTCCCTTAGTGGTATAGTATCTGAACGGATCAATATCTGATCCGATCAGATCTATACTAGCGTCCCCAGCAGTTTAGGGTTCCCAAAAACGCAGTGTTAGCGGAATCAGCCCAGATACCTGCTAGCACCTGCGTTTTGCCCCTCCGCCCGGCCCAGCCCAGCCCACCCAAGTGCAGTATCGATCGATCACTGACACTTACAAAACACTAAACGCATAACTGCAGCGTTCGCAGAGTCAGGCCTGATCCCTGCGATCGCTAACAGTTTTTTTTGTAGCGTTTTGGTGAACTGGCAAGCACCAGCCCCAGGCAGCGTCAGATTAGCGCCAGTACCGCTAACACCCACGCACGCACCGTACACCTCCCTTAGTGGTATAGTATCTGATCGCATCAATATCTGATCCGATCAGATCTATACTGGCGTCCCCAGCAGTTTAGGGTTCCCAAAAACGCAGTGTTAGCGGGATCAGCCCAGATACCTGCTAGCACCTGCGTTTTGCCCCTCCGCCCGGCCCGGCCCAGCCCACCCAAGTGCAGTATCGATCGATCACTGACACTTACAAAACACTAAACGCATAACTGCAGCGTTCGCAGAGTCAGGCCTGATCCCTGCGATCGCTAACGTTTTTTGGTAGCGTTTTGGTGAACTGGCAAGCGCCAGCGGCCTAGTACACCCCGGTCGTAGTCAAACCAGCACTGCAGTAACACTTGGTGACGTGGCGAGTCCCATAAGTGCAGTTCAAGCTGGTGAGGTGGCAAGCACAAGTAGTGTCCCGCTGCCACCAAGAAGACAAACACAGGCCCGTCGTGCCCATAGTGCCCTTCCTGCTGCATTCGCCAATCCTAATTGGGAACCCACCGCTTCTGCAGCGCCCGTACTTCCCCCATTCACATCCCCAACCAAATGCAGTCGGCTGCATGAGAGGCATTTTTATGTCCTCCCGAGTACCCCTACCCAACGAACCCCCCCAAAAAAGATGTTGTGTCTGCAGCAAGCGCGGATATAGGCGTGACACCCGCTATTATTGTCCCTCCTGTCCTGACAATCCTGGTCTTTGCATTGGTGAATGTTTTGAACGCTACCATTCACTAGTTGAGTATTAGCGTAGGGTACAGCATTGCACAGACTAGGCACACTTTCACAGGGTCTCCCAAGATGCCATCGCATTTTGAGAGACCCGAACCTGGAACCGGTTACAGTTATAAAAGTTAGTTACAAAAAAAGTGTAAAAAAAAAAAAAAATATGAAATAAAAAAAAATAGTTGTTGTTTTATTGTTCTCTCTCTCTCTATTCTCTCTCTCTATTCTGCTCTTTTTTACTGTATTCTATTCTGCAATGTTTTATTGTTATTGTTATTGTTATTATGTTTTATCATGTTTGTTTTTCAGGTGTGTAATTATTTACACTTTACTGTGCTTTATTGTTAACCATTGTTAACCATTTTTTTGTCTTCAGGTACGCCATTCACGACTTTGAGTGGTTATTCCAGAATGATGCCTGCAGGTTTAGGTATCATCTTGGTATCATTCTTTTCAGCCAGCGGTCGGCTTTCATGTAAAAGCAATCCTAGCGGCTAATTAGCCTCTAGACTGCTTTTACAAGCCGTGGGAGGGAATGCCCCCCCCCCACCGTCTTCCGTGTTTTTCTCTGGCTCTCCTGTCTCAACAGGGAACCTGAGAATGCAGCCGGTGATTCAGCCAGCTGACCATAGAGCTGATCAGAGACCAGAGTGGCTCCAAACATCTCTATGGCCTAAGAAACCGGAAGCTACGAGTATTTCATGACTTAGATTTCGCCGGATGTAAATAGCGCCATTGGGAAATTGGGGAAGCATTTTATCACACCGATCTTGGTGTGGTCAGATGCTTTGAGGGCAGAGGAGAGATCTAGGGTCTAATAGACCCCAATTTTTTCAAAAAAGAGTACCTGTCACTACCTATTGCTATCATAGGGGATATTTACATTCCCCGAGATAACAATAAAAATGATTAAAAAAAAAATATGAAAGGAACAGTTTAAAAGTAAGATTAAAAAAGCAAAAAAATAATAAAGAAAAAAAAAAAAAAAAAAAAAACACCCCTGTCGCCCCCTGCTCTCGCGCTAAGGCGAACGCAAGCGGCGGTCTGTCGTCAAACATAAACAGCAATTGCACCATGCATGTGAGGTATCACCGCGAAGGCCAGATCGAGTGCAGTAATTTTTCCAGTAGACCTCCTCTGTAAATCTAAAGTGGTAACCTGTAAAGGCTTTTGAAGGCTTTTAAACATGTATTTATTTTGTTGCCACTGCACGTTTGTGCGCAATTTTAAAGCATGTCATGTTTGGTATCCATGTACTCGGCCTAAGATCATCTTTTTTATTTCATCAAACATTTGGGCAATATAGCGTGTTTTAGTGCATTAAAATTTAAAAAAGTGTGTTTTTTCCCCAAAAAATGCGTTTGAAAAATCGCTGCGCAATTACTGTGTGAAAAAAAAAAATGAAACACCCACCATTTTAATCTGTAGGGCATTTGCTTTAAAAAAATATATAATGTTTGGGGGTTCAAAGTAATTTTTTTGCAAAAAAAAAAAACTTTTTCATGTAAACAATAAGTGTCAGAAAGGGCTTTGTCTTCAAGTGGTTAGAAGAGTGGGTGATGTGTGACATAAGCTTCTAAATGTTGTGCATAAAATGCCAGGACAGTTCAAAACCCCCCAAAATGACCCCATTTTGGAAAGTAGACACCCCAAGCTATTTGCTGAGAGGCATGTCGAGTCCATGGAATATTTTATATTGCGACACAAGTTGCGGGAAAGAGACAAATTTTTTTTTTTTTTTTTTTTTTTTGCACAAAGTTGTCACTAAATGATATATTGCTCAAACATGCCATGGAAATATGTGAAATTACACCCCAAAATACATTCTGCTGCTTCTCCTGAGTACGGGGATACCACATGTGTGAGACTTTTTGGGAGCCTAGCCGCGTACGGGGCCCCGAAAACCAACCACCGCCTTCAGGCTTTCTAAGGGCGTGAATTTTTGATTTCACTCTTCACTGCCTATCACAGTTTCGGAGGCCATGGAATGCCCAGGTGGCACAAAACCCCCCCAAATGACCCCATTTTGGAAAGTAGACACCCCAAGCTATTTGCTGAGAGGTATAGTGAGTATTTTGCAGACCTCACTTTTTGTCACAAAGTTTTGAAAATTGAAAAAAGAAAAAAAAAAAATGTTTTTTCTTGTCTTTCTTCATTTTCAAAAACAAATGAGAGCTGCAAAATACTCACCATGCCTTTCAGCAAATAGCTTGGGGTGTCTACTTTCCAAAATGGGGTCATTTGGGGGGGTTTTGTGCCACCTGGGCATTCCATGGCCTCCGAAACTGTGATAGGCAGTAAAGAGTGAAATCAAAAATTTTCACCCTTAGAAATCCTGAAGGCAGTGATTGGTTTTCGGGGTCCAGTACGCGGCTAGGCTCCCAAAAAGTCTCACACATGTGGTATCCCCGTACTCAGGAGAAGCAGCTAAATGTATTTTGGGGTGCAATTCCACATATGCCCATGGCCTGTGTGAGCAATATATCATTTAGTGACAACTTTATGAAAAAAAAAAAAAAAAAAAAAAAAAAGTGTCACTTTCCCGCAACTTGTGTCAAAATATAAAATATTCCATGGACTCAATATGCCTCTCAGCAAATAGCTTGGGGTGTCTACTTTCCAAAATGGGGTCATTTTGGGGGGTTTTGTGCCACCTGGGCATTCCATGGCCTCCGAAACTGTGATAGGCAGTGAAGAGTGAAAGCAAAAATTTACACCCTTAGAAATCCTGAAGGCGGTGATTGGTTTTCGGGGCCCCGTACGCGGCTAGGCTCCCAAAAAGTCCCACACATGTGGTATCCCCATACTCAGGAGAAGCAGCTAAATGTATTTTGGGGTGCAATTCCACATAGGCCCATGGCCTGTGTGAGCAATATATCATTTAGTGACGACTTTTTGTAAATATTTTTTTTTTTTTTTTTTTTGTCATTTTTCAATCACTTGGGACAAAAAAAATAAATATTCAATGGGTTCAACATGCCTCTCAGCAATTTCCTTGGGGTGTCTACTTTCCAAAATGGGGTCATTTGGGGGGGTTTTGTACTGCCCTGCCATTTTAGCACCTCAAGAAATGACATAGGCAGTCATAAACTAAAAGCTGTGTAAATTCCAGAAAATGTACCCTAGTTTGTAGACGCTGTGGCCGAATACATTTTGGCCTAAATGTATGACTAAAATTTAGTTTATTGGATTTTTTTTATAACAAAAAGTAGAAAATATCATTTTTTTTCAAAATTTTCGGTCTTTTTCCGTTTATAGCGCAAAAAATAAAAACCGCAGAGGTGATCAAATACCATCAAAAGAAAGCTCTATTTGTGGGAAGAAAAGGACGCAAATTTCGTTTGGGTACAGCATTGCATGACCGCGCAATTAGCAGTTAAAGCGACGCAGTGCCAAATTGGAAAAAGACCTCTGGTCCTTAGGCAGCATAATGGTCCGGGGCTCAAGTGGTTAAAAGCAGCAGCAATTTCCACTTCATGTAAATCCACAGCTGCGATCTGAAGCTTGAGTTCATTTATATGATGTCTGTTATCAGTCACTTACTTGATGTATGTCCTAAAAGTGCAACGCTAAATAAAATTACCATGTGCAAAACCTTTGAAGTGAACAGAAAATTCAATCAAAATATTATTCAATCCAAAAATGTCCTTGTGCAAAAGGGCAAAATATATTATATTCATAAAGTGCAAAGTTCATAAATTGATCACTAAAGTGCTCCTGTGCAAACAGTTCATGCATGCCAGTTTCCCACACTGGATAGGTCGATCCTGATGAATCAGTTCTCAGACATTCACCGTTGTGACACCTTCACCATAAATCAGATGGGGGCTTACCAGATTACCAGCAATCTTCCTTACTCAGGAAGATTATTCAGCGCTTATTGGGATCTCTGATCCTCAGATGGAAATCTGGAAATGTTCCCCCTGCCAGCCTCAGTGTGTTCCCCTTATGGTGACCAGATGATCCATCCAGCTCACCATCTCAGATGGGATGGATGGATGAATCCTCAGAGTTAAAATGGGTAAAAAACAAGGAGACTCTGCATAGTGTAATATGGTCTCAGCCGTTTTATTTTAAAATCAATGCACTTACATTTAAAACAAAAAATGCTGCTGGCTGTAAATCTCTCCACTATAGCCAGTGCTATCCTTCAAACAGTCATAAATTCAAAAAAGCATCTGTGCAGCAGCGTGTGTGTGCATCGTCCCTACGTTTGTATCGTTATATGTAATGTCATCAGGGGTATGCCCACTGCTGTACTTTAAATAATTCTCCTGGGAAAGGAAAAGCTCCACTATAGGTTAACTGAAAAAAATCATCAAATTTCTAGTCAGCTGACTTTTATTCATTTCTTGTCAGCTGACATAGTATGCACCAATCATTAAGTTCAGAGTCAGCTGATTTATTAGTTCTTTGTTAGCTGACACAGTATACATCAATCACCTAGGATTTCACATCTTCCAATGGATGTAGGGGTGTTTTTTTCAGTTAACCTATGGTGGAGCTTTTCCTTTCCCAGGAGAATTATTTAAAGCCGTGAGCATGTGGGCATACCCCTGATGACGTTACATATAACAAAACGATCCTAGGGACGATGCACACACGCTGCTGCACAGATGCTTTTTTGAATTTATGACTGTTTGAAGCATAGCACTGACTATAGTGGAGATATTTACAGCCAGCAGCATTTTTTGTTTTATATGTAAGTGCATTGATTTTAAAATAAAACGGTTGAGACCATATTACACCATGAGGAGTCTCCCTGTTTTTTACCCATTTGAATTCCGAGGATTCATGCATTCATGCCATCTGAGATGGTGAGCTGGATCATCTTGCTTATGAACTTTGCACTTTATGAATATAATATATTTTGTACTTTTGCATAAAGACATTTTTGGATATAATATTTTTATTGGATTTTCTGTTCACTTCAAAGGTTTTGCACATGGTAATTTTATTTAGCACTGCACTTTTAGGACATACATTTTTGACCTGGTATTTAGGTTTTAGTGGATTTTTTTCTATGTAGTACTTGATGTAGAAGGCTATCATAGACCATGATGGGATGCTGGCTTGCAATGCCTTGTGACACATTACATATTTGATGGCTGCTAGAGAACACTCCTGTGTTCCGCTGTGTTGATACAAGGATATTTCATATATTTGTAGTTCATCTTTGGTGCACAAAAAGTAAAGACAATCTGCAATAGCTCTGCAGTAAACGTTGATACTGCTGTGGTCTACTGGCTTACAGAGTCTCTATGGTGTAAATGGCTGCAGATATCTATAGAGGCTTACATCCTCATATATAGAGTATTGATAATACATTTTTGAAAATACATTTTTTAGAATGTGTGGAGTCATATAGAGGAGTCAGTTGCAGAACGCAAGCATCTCAAAATCAAACTTTGGCCACCACTGCCTTAGGGCCACTGGCGAGTAAAGTACAGATCTCGCTCCATCCTTAAAGGTTCCTAAACAGACCAGTGCCAGTGTCGGACATGCTTGTATTCTTGTATCTAATACTGTTTTCGGTCTTCCTTATTAAAGGTTGTGCAGGAGAATGAGAATGTTGTGTTCTGCCTGGAGTGTGCATTACGTCATGTGGAGAAGCAGAAGTCATGTCGAGGATTAAAGCTGATGTATCGATATGATGAGGTAACTAAATGTTTTTGCTATGAAAATACACATTGTTCGAAGTACTTTTTTAAATGAGAAATATTCATAGGTTACTAAACACTGGTGTTCCTTATAATATACAGGTTTACAGGCAAGTATAATAAGGTTTACATGCATTTAGTTTCTGTGAGCAGTGAGGTAATGAAACAATTGATAGACATTCCTATGACAAAGGAATCACTTATCTCTTCGACACCTTGCCCCTTCCTTGTTGTTCCCTTCCTCTTCACCACCTGCCACTTCCTTGTTGCTCATCTCTTCACCACCTTCCCCTCCCTTGTCGCTGATCTCTTCACCATTTGCCCCTTTCTTGTCACTGATCACTTCACCACCTCCCCTGTCTGGTCACTGATCCTCTTCCCCACCTACCCCTTTTTTTCACTGATCTATTCACCAACTGCCCTTGTCTGGTCACTGATCTTCACCACCTACCCTTCCTTGTCACTGTACTCTTCATCGCCTGCCCCTTTCTGGTCATTGATCTCTTCACCGACTCCTCCTCCTTTGTCACCGATCCTCTTCACCACTTGCCCCTCTCTTGTCACTGATATCTTCACCACTTGTCCCTGCATTGATCTCATTGCCACCTGCCTGGATACTGCTCTCTTTGCCAGCTGCCCCTGCCCGACCACTGTTCACTTTGCTACCTGCCATTGCTTGGTTTCTGATCTCTTTGATCCTGCCTGGCCACTGATCACTTAACCTCACTAACACAACTGCAGCTTAACCAATGTTGGTCTAGTTCTTACCAATAATTTATGGATTTGTTTAAACATCATAAGAAATCAAAGCAGTCTTTGTGATGAATGCATAATAATGATCTGCAATCAGAACATGAATCACCCAAAGAATGTAAAAAGGATGTTTATCAGTTTATACTGCTTTAACCATCCCTCAACATTATACTAATAGAATAAGTAGAATGCAGACAGTTGGTTTTTCCTTTTCATGATGCTACAACCACGTTCCCCTTTTTTCCTTTAGGCAGA
Source organism: Aquarana catesbeiana (assembly GCF_042186555.1). Taxonomy (NCBI): domain Eukaryota; kingdom Metazoa; phylum Chordata; class Amphibia; order Anura; family Ranidae; genus Aquarana; species Aquarana catesbeiana. The sequence continues at coordinate 395,788,530 of NC_133328.1, forward strand.
CCCTACTCCCCCTGACTGCGGTTTTAAATCATACACTAAATTCCAAAAAGAATAATTGAGTACTGCTTGGACCTTAAAGAAGGGGCATACCCCCAAAGCTTGTCCTGAAAATTTGGATGTTAGTGCAAATAAAGAAAGTATCACAGAATGTACACTATTGTTCTTGTTGTAATTGCACCAATACGGCTACAATCACCTCAAATAGTAATTCTACAACTTTTCGCCTGTTGCTCATAAATACACCTGGTATCATAGTTACATAGTTAATCTGGTTGAAAAGAGACACAAGTCCATCCGGATCAAAAAAAGCGCACACACACACAACCTCCATACATACAATATATACCCACAGATGGTCCAGAGAAGGGCAAAAAACCCAACAAAACCATGATTCAGTTTGCTCTAGCAGGGGAAAAAAGTCCTTCCTGATCCTCCAACAGGCAATTGGATATTCCCTGGAATAACTTTACCTATAAATATTGGTATCTGGTTATATTATGTGTATCTAGAATAGAACCCAGGCCTTTTATTAACCGCTTCAGATTCGCGCTATAGCTGAATGACAGCTACAGCACGGACCTATTTTGCCGGGAGGGCGTCAATAGACGTCCTCCCGTGCTCAAGTGGCCTGCCCCCCTGCAGAGTGCATGCGGTGCGCTCTGTGATCAGCGAGTCTATGAGATCCCAACCCCTTACCACATGATCAGCTGTCAGCCAATGACAGCTGTTCATGTGATGTAAACAGAGCCGGTAATTGGCTATTTTTTCTCCTCGCGCTGATAGCAAGGAGAGCAAAAAAAAAGCTGATCACCGGCGGCTGTCAGAGGGACATCGGTCCCGATCAAGTAGAGCAGCTCATCTGTGCTACCTGCCAGTGCCCACAGTGCCACCCATCATTGCCACCTATCAATGTCACCAATCAGCGCCTCATCAACAGTGCTGCCCATCAGTGTCACCTACCAGTGCCATCTTATCTGTCCCCATCAGTGCTGCCTTATCTGTGCCTATCAGTGCCCACCAGTGCAGCCTATCAGTGCCCACCAGATAAGCGCATATCAATGAAGTTGAGAAACTACCTGTTTGCAAAATTTTATAACAAACTATGAAACATGATTTTTTTTCAAAATTTTACATTTTTTTTGTTTGTTTAGCAAAAAATAAAAACCCCAGTGGTAATTAAATACCACCCAAAGAAAGCTCTATTTGTGTGAAATAAATGATAATTTGGGTACAGTGTTGCATGACCGTGCAATTGTCATTCAAAGAGTGACAGTACAATCTCCTGTAGATTTACCAAAACTATATAAAATGCATGCGTGGAGAAATGAAGGCGTGCTAATGAGGTCAGCTGGTAAACTTCTCCCTGTGTCTTACTGGTTCCTCTGTTTCTGTCTGTATACCAGGGAGTCTCTGAAACTTTTTAGGAAATATAGCAAGGGCTAAGGGTTTCTCAAAATCAAAGAAGGCTTTTATTTTTCTGCAACCAAGGTACATTTAATGGTATATTAGTAAATGGGGAGCTGGATTTTAGAAAAAAAAATATAAGGTGAACTTAGCCTTTAAATCTCTCTTTCTCTAAACATAAAGAGTGCCCCCCTGTCCTCTGTGATGATCTTAAAGTGAATAACTCAACACCAAGTTCACTATGTGGACCTCCTATGTATGTATACATGTTGATCATATCCCTCCTTAATCTCCTCTTCTCAAGAGAGAATACATTTAGTTCCTCTAATCTTTCCTCATAATTGAGCTCCTCCATGCCTCTTATCAGTTTGGTTGCCCTTCTCTGCACTTTCTCCAATTCCCTGATATCCTTTTTGAGAACTGGTGCCCAAAACTGAACTGGTATCGCTTTGGAAACCACAGCTTGGCATTGCATGTCATTATTAAGCTTATGATCTACAAGAGCACCCAGATCCTTCTCCACCAATGATACACCTCATGCGAGTTCAGCTTTCAAACCGGCAATAGACATCTGTGCGGGTTCATGCACAGATGTCTATTCTAATCCCCCCGAAGTCACCAAAAGTAGTGCTGGAACTACTTTTGGGAATTGGTACTGTTGCTGGCAATAGCCCAATGTGAACGTGGGCTAAACCACATTTGCCACATAGTTGTCCAATTAAACAGTGACTTGAGGTTTGCTTGTAAGTTGGAGGAATCCTGTAAAGATATTATTCCACTGCATAACTTGGTGTCATCTGCAAAGACTGAAATGGTACTTTTAATCAGAGACCCAGACCCTATATCATTTATAAATATATTGAAAAGTAAGGGTCCCAACACTGAACCTTGGGGTACACCACTGAAAACCTTAGACCATTCAGAGTATGAATCATTAACCACTACTCTCTAAATACAGTCTTTATGCCAGTTTTCTATCCATTTACAAACTGATTTTTGCAAAAATGCAAATATGCCATGTCCACAGCCACCCCTCTGGCCAAGGTTTTACTTACCTCTTCATAAAAAGAAATCAGATTTGTTTGACAACTTCTGTCTTTTATGAATCCATTCTGTCTGTTACTTAGATGAGTTTTTGCTATAAAAAAACTTTTTATGTGATCTTTTATTAAACTCACCAGTATATTCCCAACTATAGATGTTAAACTAATAGGTCTATAGTTACTTGGTAAAGACTTTAATTCCTTTTTTAAATATAGGCACCACATTGGCCTTATGCCAATCCAGTGTTACTATTCCAGTCATTAAAGAGTCCCTAAAAATTAGAAACATTGGCTTTGAAACAACACAGCTCAATTCTTTAGGAATCGTGGGTTTATGCCATCTGGTGCTTTATTCTGTCTAAATATTTCTGGACCATATCAATGTTGAGCCATTATGAATCATTTGGGGCTGTGTCAATACCATCTTCATTATGGACATGAGCTCCCCCATGCTCCTTTGTATACACAGAGCAGAAGAAGGTATTTAATAAATTTGCCTTCTCTTTGTCACCCACTCTAGATTATTTTGTAAAAGGCCTAAATTCATCAGACCTGACCTTTTTACTATTCATATATTTGAAGAATTTTTGGGGGTTTATCCTACTATCTTTTGCAATCTGTCATTCGTTTTGAATTTTTGCGGCCTTGATTTCCTTTTTACATATTCTGTTATATTGTAACGTTTAAATAATGATAGTGTAACTTCATTTTTTTATTTTTTTTTTACAAGCTCTTTTCTTATTGCTCTTTTAACTTTGGCTGTGAGCCTCGTAGGTTTTATTTTTAGGCTTTTAAACTTCTTGCCATGGGAATATACTTTGTAGTGAGTTTGTGTACAGTCTTTTTAAAGACTTCCCATTTCTGTTCTGTGTTCATCGATGCCAATATTCCTTCCCAGTCTAAGTCTTCGAGAGAAGCCCTCATCTTTGGAAAATTTGCTGTCTTAAAGTTAGGTGTATCATGAGAAAGTATTTAGGCTGCTTACCCCTGACCTTCCTGTCATACTGATACCCTGACTTCATTACTTTGAGTTACCAGCCAAGTATATAGCAAGTGAATTCAGAAGTGTTTATCTGCATACACATTGGAAGTCAGGAACTCAAGTATTTAAGTAAAAGGTTGATCAAGACAATCAGAGACCTGGCATTTTTAGAAGGAGGTGAGTTTATAACACTGTGAATGAACACAGCGGATCACAGGCAAAAGGTATAAAGCCTTTGTGTTCTGTACCAAGTGATCGCTGTGACCAACAGCATCACAGAATGTAAACACAGGTTGCAGCTAGCAGTCATGTGTAACTTACTGGCCAGTGAACAGAAATCACAGTTTACTCTGATACACTGATCAGTGTATCAGAGTAAAGGAGGCCTCCGGACCATCAAAGGTTAATGGTAACTAGTGCTCTATTACCAAGTGCCATGTTTTAACCCCCTGTATACCAGCATGTTTCTTCATTTCTTAAAAAAATGGTGGCAAAAAGTCAGATCACCTTGAAGCATCCACTTTCCAAGCAATTTAGTCTTTTTTCCTTTGTATAGTGAAAAAAAAAAATCCCTAGTTATTAACCACTTGCCTACTGGGCACTTTTACCCCCCTTCCTGCCCAGGCCAATTTTCAGCTTTCACCTTTTAAATGACAATTGCGTGGTCATGCTACACTGTACCCATATTAAATTTTTAGCATTTTTTCACATAAATAGAGATTTCTTTTAGTGCTATTTTTAATAATTTGTTATAACATTTTGCACACAGGTAATTTTTCTGGTGTGCACTGATGAAGTTGCACTAATAGGTGTCATTAGTAAGCGGAACTGATGGGCACTGGTAGTCGGCACTGATTGGCAATGCTGGTGAGCACTGATTCACAGCATGTGTGGGCACTGATTGGCGGCACTGTTGGGACTGCGCTGATAATCAGGACACTTATAATCAGTGCCCTGATTAACAGTCTAGATGTCCCTTTCACACAAGCTGGTTATTGGCTCTCCTCTCCTCACACTGTCAGCATGGGGAAAGGAATGGTTAATAACCGGCTTGTGTTTAAATTGTGATCAGCTGTGATTGGACATAGCTCATCACGTGGTAAAGGGCCGCTGTAATTGGCCCTTTACCCCGATCTGTGATCAGCTGTGTCCTAAGGACACAGCGATCACAGAGCGTGCCACCCACACCCTGCAGTGGGCGTGATCATGGGAGGACATCGTATGCCACCATACATACCACCTAACTAAAGCTTTATCTGTATATGCAGTTGGGTGTACAGTGTCATAATGGCACCGAAAAATGGCCTGGTAATGAAGGGATGAAACATGCCGGTAATGAGATGGTTAACCACTTGACGACCGCCTCACGCCGATGTACGTCGGCAAGGTGGCACGGACAGACAAAATCACATGTACGTGATTTGCCTTCCGCGGGTGGGGGGTCCGATCGGACCCCCCCCCCCCCCCGGTGCCCGAGGCGGTCGTCTTTTGTCCCACGGCGATCGGAGGTGAGGGGGAGGCCATCCGTTCGTGCCCCCCCCCTCGCGATCGCCGCCGGCCAATCGAATCATTGCTAAACAGCAGCAAATGATGTCATCTCTCCTCGGCTCGGTAATTTCCGTTCCGGCCCGAGGAGAGAAGACAGGTATGTGAGTGCACAACACTACACACACACAGTAGAACATGCCAGGCACACAAAACACCCCGATCCCCCCCCCCGATCGCCCCCCGATCCCCCCCAATCACACCCCCGTCACAAACTGACACCAGCAGTTTTTTTTTTTTTTTTTTTCTGATTACTGCATTGGTGTCAGTTTGTGACAGTTACAGTGTTGGGACAGTGAGTATTAGCCCCCTTTAGGTCTAGGATACCCCCCTAACCCCCCCTAATAAAGTTTTAACCGCTTGATCACCCCCTGTCACCAGTGTCGCTAAGCGATCATTTTTCTGATCGCTGTATTAGTGTCGCTGGTGACGCTAGTTAGGGACCTAAATATTTAGGTTCGCCGTCAGCGTTTTATAGCGACAGGGACCCCCATATACTACCGAATAAATGTTTTAACCCCTTGATGGCCCCCTAGTTAACCCTTTCACCACTGATCACCGTATAACTGTTACGGGTGACGCTGGTTAGTTTGTTTATTTTTTATAGTGTCAGGGCACCCGCCGTTTATTACCAAATAAAGGTTTAGCCCCCTGATCGCTCGGCGGTGATATGCGTCGCCCCAGGCAGCGTCAGATTAGCGCCAGTACCGCTAACACCCACGCACGCAGCATACGCCTCCCTTAGTGGTATAGTATCTGATCGGATCAATATCTGATCCGATCAGATCTATACTAGCGTCCCCAGCAGTTTAGGGTTCCCAGAAACGCAGTGTTAGCGGGATCAGCCCAGATACCTGCTAGCACCTGCGTTTTGCCCCTCCGCCCAGCCCACCCAAGTGCAGTATCGATCGATCACTGTCACTTACAAAACACTAAACGCATAACTGCAGCGTTCGCAGAGTCAGGCCTGATCCCTGCGATCGCTAACAGTTTTTTTGGTAGTATTTTGGTGAAGTGGCAAGCACCAGCCCCAAGCAGCGTCAGATTAGCGCCAGTACTGCTAACACCCACGCACGCAGCATACGCCTCCCTTAGAGGTATAGTATCTGAACGGATCAATATCTGATCCGATCAGATCTATACTGGCGTCCCCAGCAGTTTAGGGTTCCCAAAAACGCAGTGTTAGCGGGATCAGCCCAGATACCTGCTAGCACCTGCATTTTGCCCCTCCGCCCGGCCCAGCCCAGCCCACCCAAGTGCAGTATCGATCGATCACTGTCACTTACAAAACACTTAACGCATAACTGCAGCGTTTGCAGAGTCAGGCCTGATCCCTGCGATCGCTAACAGTTTTTTTGGTAGCTTTTTATTGAACTGGCAAGCGCCAGCGGCCTAGTACACCCCGGTCGTAGTCAAACCAGCACTGCAGTAACACTTGGTGACGTGGCGAGTCCCATAAATGCAGTTCAAGCTGGTGAGGTGGCAAGCACAAGTAGTGTCCTGCTGCCACCAAGAAGACAAGCACAGGCCCGTCGTGCCCATAATGCCCTTCCTGCTGCATTCGCCAATCCTAATTGGGAACCCACCGCTTCTGCAGCGCCCGTACTTCCCCCATTCACATCCCCAACCAAGTGCAGTCGGCTGCATGAGAGGCATTTTCTTTATGTCCTCCCGAGTACCCCTACCCAACGAACCCCCCCAAAAAAGATGTTGTGTCTGCAGCAAGCGCGGATATAGGCGTGACACCCACTATTATTGTCCCTCCTGTCCTCTATTCTCTCTCTCTATTGTTCTGCTCTTTTTTACTGTATTCTATTCTGCAATGTTTTATTGTTATTATGTTTTATCATGTTTGCTTTTCAGGTATGCAATTTTTTATACTTTACCGTTTACTGTGCTTTATTGTTAACCATTTTTTTGTCTTCAGGTACGCCATTCACGACTTTGAATGGTTATACCAGAATGATGCCTGCAGGTTTAGGTATCATCTTGGTATCATTCTTTTCAGCCAGCGGTCAGCTTTCATGTAAAAGCAATCCTAGCGGCTAATTAGCCTCTAGACTGCTTTTACAAGCCGTGGGAGGGAATGCCCCCCCCCCCACCGTCTTCCGTGTTTTTCTCTGGCTCTCCTGTCTCAACAGGGAACCTGAGAATGCAGCCGGTGATTCAGCCAGCTGACCATAGAGCTGATCAGAGACCAGAGTGGCTCCAAACATCTCTATGGCCTAAGAAACCGGAAGCTACGAGCATTTTATGACTTAGATTTCGCCGGATGTAAATAGCGCCATTGGGAAATTGGGGAAGCATTTTATCACACCGATCTTGGTGTGGTCAGATGCTTTGAGGGCAGAGGAGAGATCTAGGGTCTAATAGACCCCAATTTTTTCAAAAAAGAGTACCTGTCACTACCTATTCCTATCATAGGGGATATTTACATTCCCCGAGATAACAATAAAAATAAAATGAAAGGAACAGTTTAAAAATAAGATAAAAAAGCAAAAAAATAATAAAGAAAAAAAAAAAAAAAAAAGCACCCCTGTCGCCCCTGCTCTCGCGCTAAGGCGAACGCAAGCGGCGGTCTGTCGTCAAACGTAAACAGCAATTGCACCATGCATGTGAGGTATCGCCGCGAAGGTCAGATCGAGGGCAGTAATTTTTGCAGTAGACCTCCTCTGTAAATCTAAAGTGGTAACCTGTAAAGGCTTTTAAAGGCTTTCAAAAATGTATTTATTTTGTTGCCACTGCATGTTTGTGCGCAATTTTAAAGCATGTCATGTTTGGTATCCATGTACTCGGCCTAAGATCATCTTTTTTATTTCATCAAACATTTGGGCAATATAGTGTGTTTTAGTGCATTAAAATTTTAAAAAGTGTGTTTTTTCCCCAAAAAATGCGTTTGAAAAATCGCTGCGCAAATACTGTGTGAAAAAAAAAAAATGAAACACCCACCATTTTAATCTGTAGGGCATTTGCTTTAAAAAAATATATAATGTTTGGGGGTTCAAAGTAATTTTTTTGCAAAAAAAAATAACTATTTCATGTAAACAATGAGTGTCAGAAAGGGCTTTGTCTTCAAGTGGTTAGAAGAGTGAGTGATGTGTGACATAAGCTTCTAAATGTTGTGCATAAAATGCCAGGACAGTTCAAAACCCCCCCAAATGACCCCATTTTGGAAAGTAGACACCCCAAGCTATTTGCTGAGAGGCATGTCGAGTCCATGGAATATTTTTTATTGCGACACAAGTTGCGGGAAAGAGACAAATTTTTTTTTTTTTTTTTTTGCACAAAGTTGTCACTAAATGATATATTGCTCAAACATGCCATGGGAATATGTGAAATTACACCCCAAAATACATTCTGCTGCTTCTCCTAAGTACGGGGATACCACATGTGTGAGACTTTTTGGGAGCCTAGCCGCGTACTGGACCCCGAAAACCAAGCACCGCCTTCAGGCTTTCTAAGGGCGTGAATTTTTGATTTCACTCTTCACTGCCTATCACAGTTTCGGAGGCCATGGAAAGCCCAGGTGGCACAAAACCCCCCCAAATGACCCCATTTTGGAAAGTAGACACCCAGAGCTATTTGCTGAGAGGTATAGTGAGTATTTTGCAGACCTCACTTTTCGTCACAAAGTTTTGAAAATTGAAAAAAGAAAAAAAAAATGTTTTTTCTTGTCTTTCTTCATTTTCAAAAACAAATGAGAGCTGCAAAATACTCACCATGCCTCTCAGCAAATAGCTTGGGGTGTCTACTTTCCAAAATGGGGTCATTTGGGGGGGTTTTGTGCCACCTGGGCATTCCATGGCCTCCGAAACTGTGATAGGCAGTGAAGAGTGAAATCAAAAATTTTCACCCTTAGAAATCCTGAAGGTGGTGATTGGATTTCGGGGCCCCGTACGCGGCTAGGCTCCCAAAAGTCCCACACATGTGGTATCCCCATACTCAGGAGAAGCAGCTAAATGTATTTTGGGGTGCAATTCCACATAGGCCCATGGCCTGTGTGAGCAATATATCATTTAGTGACAACTTTGTGCAAAAAAAAAAAAAAAAAGTGTCACTTTCCCGCAACTTGTGTCAAAATATAAAATATTCCATGGACTCAATATGCCTCACAGCAAATAGCTTGGGGTGTCTACTTTCCAAAATGGGGTCATTTGGGGGGGTTTTGTGCCACCTGGGCATTCCATGGCCTCCGAAACTGTGATAGGCAGTGAAGAGTGAAATCAAAAATTTACACCCTTAGAAATCCTGAAGGCGGTGCTTGGTTTTCGGGGCCCCGTACGCGGCTAAGCTCCCAAAAAGTCCCACACATGTGGTATCCCCATACTCAGGAGAAGCAGCTGAATGTATTTTGGGGTGCAATTCCACATAGGCCCATGGCCTGTGTGAGCAATATATCATTTAGTGACAACTTTTTGTAAATTTTTTTTTTTTTTGTCATTATTCAATCACTTGGGACAAAAAAAATAAATATTCAATGGGTTCAACATGCCTCTCAGCAATTTCCTTGGGGTGTCTACTTTCCAAAATGGGGTCATTTGGGGGGGTTTTGTACTGCCCTGTCATTTTAGCACCTCAAGAAATGACATAGGCAGTCATAAACTAAAAGCTGTGTAAATTACAGAAAATGTACCCTAGTTTGTAGACGCTATAACTTTTGCGCAAACCAATAAATATACGCTTATTGACATTTTTTTACCAAAGACATGTGGCCGAATACATTTTGGCCTAAATGTATGACTAAAATTTAGTTTATTGGATTTTTTTTATAACAAAGTAGAAAATATCATTTTTTTTCAAAATTTTCGGTCTTTTTCCGTTTATAGCGCAAAAAATAAAAACTGCAGAGGTGATCAAATACCATCAAAAGAAAGCTCTATTTGTGGGAAGAAAAGGACGCAAATTTCGTTTGGGTACAGCATTGCATGACCGCGCAATTAGCAATTAAAGGGACGCAGTGCCAAATTGGAAAAAGACCTCTGGTCCTTAGGCAGCATAATGGTCCGGGGCTCAAGTGGTTAAAGGAAACTGACGGGAGTCACTTTGGGTGGGGGACTTGTGGAACCCAGCTTACCTTAGTGAGCTCTGGAAACGCCTTGTCGTGGACTCCTGTACTCGAGAAGAGTCTGTCCACTGTATACGCTTCCCTTGTCTGGTACCAGCACGATCCAAGACCCCTTAGCCCACCCATTCACTTGTGGGGACATTAGTGTAGGGTGGAAAACATAAGACTGTTTATTCAAACACAGGCACAAAGAGATATACACTCAGGGGACAACCCCCCTGCTTTGCATAATGACACAGGGCGGGGTAAACTACATTCAGTAACAAGAGACACACAGGTGTATTCAACTTTCCAGCAGCAGACCATCTTATCAGCAAGGAGGGCTGTTGGAGGAATTCCCCCTCCCTCCACCCTGCCCCTCAGTCTACATGCTAGAAACACATATACAGTATATGGTATCCCAGAACTAGGTGGATGCTGCCTTCCTCAGATGGGGTAATCCAAAAGTAACTACAAGAAAAACAGAAATGGAAAGCGTGTACACCTAGTGCATTACCAGAGATAATTTAATAAGAAGAAATTTTTGTATAAATGTGGGTACTCACAAAATGCAACTGACAAAAGGCCATAAACACAGTGCATGGACATGCACAGAACACTAGGTAAAGCAAACGCGTTTCGAGGGAGCACCCCCTTCCTCAGAGCTAGGCCTAGCTCTGAGGAAGGTGGGGGGCCTCGAAACGCATTAGCTGCATTCAGAAGGAGGTTGGTTATGACAGGCTGCATACAGTATTTTCCTCAGTGGCTAAGTGGTTAGCACTAGGGTCGTTGGTTCGAATCCTGACCATAGCACTCCCTGCCTGGAGTCTGCATGTTCTCCTTGTACCTGCGTGGGATTCCTCTGGGTTTCCTTTCAAACCCCAAAGACATGCTGGTAGGTTAATTGGCACCTGTCCAAATTTGCCCTAGTATGTGTATGTAAGCTCCTTGAGGGCAGGGGCTGATGTGAATGTATAATGAATATGTAAAGCTCTGTGTAAATTGATGGTGCTATATAGGTACCTATAATAACAAATCTCCCTTCTGGGTTTAGAAAATCTACCTAATGATTTTCAGGACTTTCATTCTGTTAACCACTAGATGGTGCAAACACATTTCATTGAGTTAGTATTGCATTATTTTGGATCCTTTCTAGGCTGCACTGCTACACTGCTACAGGTGATATACTCATTCCCATTATGTGAAGAAATAATGTGTGCATATTTATTTTTTTTTTTATTGTGGAAAAATTCTTGTAGAACATATTTCCTTGCTTTTATTTTTTCAGGAACAAATAATTAGTCTGGTCAATCAGATCTGTGGAAAGGCGTCTGATAACAATTGCAGCAACGACGACAACGACAACATTGAGAACTGTCTCACCAAGTCTACACCAAAAAGAGGACCAAGGAAGAGAGCCACACTTGATGTGCCATCATCTAGACTGTCATCTGTCAGTTTATCCAAAAGTGCTTCATATTCATCATGAAGATGCCAACCCTCGATTCTCTGATCATATAAATATATATATATATAAATATATATATATATATATATATATATATATATATATATATATATATATTTTTTTTTTTATAATTATACCATAGTTTGGAGTACTTGCTGTAGAATGCAGGCTGTCTTTGCACTAGCTCTAAGAAGATTTTTTTTTTCTTCTGGTTTTTAGAAAAGTAACTTTGTTTTAGCATTAAAAACTGTTGATTTTATGTGTGTTTTTTTTTTTTTTTTTTTTTTTTTGCCACTGCAGTTCAACTTTTGACTCTGCAGTCTAGTCACTGTTTTATGACAGTCTGAGGGGGCTAACTAAAACTGTTTCTGATTTTAGCTTTTTGTTCTCTGCAGCCTGTTGAGACTGAATAAAAAAAACACAAGCCTTCCTTGACAACTGTGTGAATAAGGCTTTTTACATTTTTATCATGTTTGAGGTGCATTTTTTTCCATTGTATTTCTTTATCCAGTCAAGGGAGCATTTTTTTCTATAAAAAAGAAAAATGAAACTTGAACAAACCCGCTCTTTCTTGGCACTCTCATTCTGTCATGTGCAAGATGAGTTGTTTTTTTTTGTTTTTTTTTTGTTTTTTTTTTTAACTAGGATTTAAAATGTAGTAATGAAAAACACAAAAACCATAAAAAATGGAGGATAGTTTGGCAGCTTATGATGGACTACAAACAAAACCAGAGGCATAATGCTGAGATTTGAAAGCAGTTTCTCTGTTACCAGCACATTTCTATGCATCTGTTAAAGGAGAAGAGGAAAATGAACTCAAGCAATGCCTGTCTGGCGAAAAATCACATGTTGGGGTGGGGTGGGGGTGGGTCCGGTTGGGAGGGTTGAGGGGATTATAAACTGTGCCTGATTTCAAAAGGAATCCATTCTGTTATTTTTGGTGCTGTTGGCTACTTTATCAAAAATGAAATGTTAAAAAAAAAAAACTTCAATAGCATCCTTTGGAAAAGAAAAGGAAAAATAAATTTAAAGTATATATATATATATATATATATATAAATATATATATTGTTGAAGCCAGAAGTGCTTCTATGTCATAGATGTGCAATCTTTCTAACATTCCATTTCATTCCACTGCTGTCTCAACACATCACACAATCAGCATTAATATAATATATATATATATTTGTATTTTGTTCTGTGTTCAACCCTCCTCTCCCTCACAGGCTCCTGCTATGTACAGTGCTGGTCCCTGTGTTAGAGATGGAATCACTTCAATGATCACCTTTTAAGAGCCACTAGGGTCTGATTTTTTTTTTTCCCTTTTTTTGTGAATGTGAAAATTGATTTCCTCATTGTCTCTTTTTTTTTTTTGTTTGTTTTCTTTGTTCGCTCTTTGTCTTGCTTAAAAGAGAAAACTTACAAATCACAAACCTTTTTTTCTTTGTACATATGCTTGTAAATTTTTTGAAATACTTGAGCCTTCTTTTGGGGATTGGGGTGGACAGGGGTCGGTGAAAAATAAAAAGATGAAGAAAAAGCCTTACATTTCAGTTTCTTCATCCGATGGTTTGGATGCTTACAGGGTTAATCTTGTAACATATATATATATAAGTGCTGCTTATATCACTGAACAACTAAAATGAAAAACAATGGCGTAACCTTTTACCCCCTTTTTTTCTGGTTGTATGTGTGGGACTAAAAACAAAAAAGGGAAAATGTTTTCACTAAATTGTTCTTTGTTTCTCAATTGAATAGAAATCAGAAAAAAAAAGAAAAAAAAAAGTAGCTAGCCATATTGCACTGAACTCGCCAGTGGTAACTATTGGGAGAGTGTCCTTTAATACAATTTGTTGGTTGTCGTTGCAGAAGACTGAACTGTTTTTTGAATATTTAACAATAACATAAACCGAGTCAAGTGTTTTTTCAAATGTGGTTGTCCAGTTTTATGGCCTTGCTGTGTGCTTTTTCCCTTTTGACGGTAAACTTTGAAGACTACAGCTTACAGATTGACCTTTAATTTATTAGCACTGCTCTGCTCTCTTTCCTTGTGACGGAAAGACTCCATGTTGTTTATTGCCAGTTTTGTTTACTTTTCAGGTTTGTACAACAAGGTTTATTAATAAATAAAACAAACTTTTTGGATATCTGTTTGTTTCTTTTTAGACACACCTATACTCCTCCTTCAGGTTTGGATGGTTTGTTGTTTTTTCTAGGTGGGGTTAAGAATTCTACATTGTTGATACGGGGAATTTTCATGTCTGTAAATTATTTTTATTTTATTGTTACGGTAAATGCAATCAGATAAAAACAATATGCTTTGAATACTTTGAGTGTAGTGTTCTCCTTTTGTTTCATGTATGTGGGTCTTTTTTGCATTTCTTGTTGGCTTTCATGTTAAAAGAGAAGTACTCACCTGGGTGGATGCAGCATCAGTCCCCTGCCGCATCTAAGACTGAGAACTAAGCGATCAAACACCACTGATCGCTCATTTCTCAGCCTTCAGTGAGCAGAGAGCCAGGGACTGTCGGTCTCCGTCTCTCTGCTCTGCTCCTCCAGTGCTCACTGGAATCCTGGGCTGTGGAGGGGGGTGGGAGCGGCTGGCTCAGGCTTTGAGAGGCTGAGCCAGCTGCTGGTCCAGGCATATGGGTGGATCTTTTCAGAGCCTGGACCAGCTCTGTGATGTCAACTGATAGTGGACATTAGCCCGTTGTCAGCTGAAAACAGGTCACAGGAGTGCAAATTCGTTCACCTACTGTGATTTGGCTGTACTCCTGAAGTACAGCCAAAATAGCTTTGTCTATACTTCTTCTTTAAGAAGACAGATGTATGGCGTTTTGACAAACTGCTCACACATTACCATGATCATTAAGATTATCTTTCTGTTTATATTGAAGGTATTTCACTAACTTTCAATACAAAGCAGAATTTCAGATACAAAATAACAAAAATGAATAGCCCATTAAGCCCAGGTTCACACTGACCTGCGGGAATGATTTCACTCCCGCGTGTCAGTCCCGATTTCAGCCACAATTTCAGAGACATCTGTGCAGGTTTCTTCACAGATGTCAATGTAAATCACAGCCTGAAATCGCAAATAGTAGTACAGAAACTACTTTTTGAAATCGGTGCAGTGCCGCAAATGCAGCGTCGTACCAATTAGGACGGTGCAATTGCCGCTGATTTGACATGTCAAATTGTACTAATGTGAACCAGGGCTAAAAGATGAAAAACAAAATCTGCTTTAGCAAAAGTTCATCTGCAATTCAGAGATTTCCCCTGGAGTGCTTCTTTCTGCTGCTGCTTTCCTCAGCCTGGTAGTCAGCAACATTCACCCACTTCCTCTGAGTCCAGGTTGTCCTGGACCCACCTCCTGCCTGTGACGTGACTGTGAAATAATAAGCAACACAGTGATGAGCCCATCTCTATGGCACTCTGCTTTCTCTTCTATCAGCATGTTTCTTGTCATTACATGAAATGATGGGTTCCTTATGCTGCTGCAACAAAAAATATGAAGAAAGCCAAAAATAAACCCTGGATTCAAGACTCTACAAACTCAGAACACTATATACATCACCCAATCTGCATGCTATATGTGCGTCTCCCCTGTCCTATGTCGAAACTAAGATTACCTGAAGAGTAGAAATATTTTTCTAAAGCCATGACTGCTGTACAAGGCATATATGACAGGAGGGAGACATAGCACCATGTTTTTTTTTATATAAAATATCATACAGGACATAAAAGGCACCCTTTATAAGCTATATCTTTTTGCATTTCTTTGAAATTCTTAGTTTTTATATACATATACTATGTAGGATATGTGATCTATATATACAGTGTGTGTATATTAAGGAAAATTGTTGTCCATACTTACCGTAATTTTCCTTTCCTGGATCCTCCCCATGTCAGCCTACTATGGGTCAGCTCCGCCCCCTCTGACCCCTCAAGGACCACCTCTTTTCTAGCCCATAAAGGGCGGCTGGCTGCCCACACCAGTGTTAAAAAAAAAAAACGCGCCTCGCAACTGAAAAACTGGGTGAGAATCCTCCAGCTGACATGGGGAGGATCCAGGAAAAGAAAATTACGGTAAGCATGGACAACAATTTTCCTTATTCCTGGACCTCCCCATGTCAGCCTACTATGGGATGTACCAAGCAATATTAAGAAGGGACGAAAGACAAAAAATAAGCCAAACCCTCAATGCAATGCTACTCAAAATTTTTAATGGGCAACAGCCGCCTTAATACTGTAGAGCCAAATGTTTCCTCAGGCGGACAAGCCATATTAAGCTTGTAATGCCTAATAAAAAATGTGTTGGGCACGCTCCAGCTTGCTGCTCCACAAACAACCTCAGGGGTAACCTTTGCGTATGCCCAGGATGCTGCCATACCCCTTTGATCTCTGAGGGAGAAGGAAGGCCCAGCGTTTTGTATGCAATATGCATGGTCTTGACAAACCAGGAAGACCCAACTCTGGATGTAGCTGGCATACCCTTTTTAGGCCCTATTGGGAAAACCTACAGCTGATCTTGTTTGCCAAAGCTTTTAGTCCATTTCAGGTAGGTTGAAACCTAAGAGACCAGGTCTAACCTACTCCACTCATCAGCTGTATCCGCCGGAAAGGGTGGGAGAAAGACCTCCCAGTTCATACAAAATTATGTGGCCACCTTAGGTAGAAAGCTCGGTATCGGCCTAAGGACTACCTAGTCTGGGAGCACCAAACTATATGGTTCTTTAGATGAGAAGGCGCACAACTCGGAGTCTCTTCTGGCCGAGACCACGGCTAGTAAAAAACAAAACTGTTAAAAGAAATAATGAACAAGAGAAAGCTTGATCAAACGGAGGAACCAGCAATGTTCCCAAGACTATTGTTAAGTCCTCTTTTGGAAAAAACGATTTCAATGGAGGTCTGATTTCTATGGCTGCATCTAAAAAATCAGATTACCAACGGATGTAGATCATATCTTGTACACGACATAGCCGACAAGGCAGAGATTTGACCCTTCAGGGAATTATAAGCTAACCCTTGGAGACTACTCTGCAGAAACTCCAAAATGTTAGATACTGAAGGAGATCCAAGGTCCCAACCCCTTTCCATAGTATTCCAGATTCAGTGATAGGTTACATTCGTTCTGCCGATCCTGTAATAATGTCATCAACTTTATCTTCCTGCAGTTCGGGTGTCAGGCCCCACTCTGCAGAAGGTGATTTTGACAAGGAGGCAGAGGGATTGGTGAGCCCAACTGTATCCTCCAAGCCAGAGGGAACCATCGCTCCCTGAGCCAGTAAGGTAGGAATACTATTGCTGTGACCCTTTCTTGCTGAATCTTCAGCAGGATTTTGAGAGCCAATGGAAGCGGCGGGAACACATACACCAAGGGGAAGTTCCAAGACCTGGACAGAGCACGAATCGCTATCGACTTCAGAGTTAAAACGCACTGAAAACACATGATCTGAATCTGCAGATGGTGAAGATACAGCAGAATGAGAAGGATTCCTTGAAACACTCTTTAACCCTTCCTTGACTGCGTGCTTAATGTAGGATTTAACCTGGCGTGCTTTCGCATCATTGTCCTGAGCCGTCTGATGTCTTGACCTCTCTTGGCTGGGATCCGAGCGACTAAAGTGAGGTAAGAGCGAGGGAGATCTGGAATGCTGTGACAACAGGCATCTATCCAGCTGCATGCGACTCTGCGATTTGTCATGTCTAGTCCCTTCTTTACTCTTTTGAGGCTGGCATGCTGATTTGGAACCTCTTTGCGGGAGTTTATCTCGCAGTGGTTCCTTCTCTCTGTAAAACACAGAGGATGTGCTCTCTTTTAAATAAATAAATAGTTACATAGTTACATAGTAGGTGAGGTTGAAAAAAGACACAAGTCCATCAAGTCCAACCTATGTGTGTGATTATGTGTCAGTATTACATTGTATATCCCTGTATGTTGCGGTCATTCAGGTGCTTATCTAATAGTTTCTTGAAGCTATCAATGCTCCCCGCTGAGACCACCGCCTGTGGAAGGGAATTCCACATCCTTGCCGCTCTTACAGTAAAGAACCCTCTACGTAGTTTAAGGTTAAACCTCTTTTCTTATTTTAATGAGTGGCCACAAGTCTTGTTAAACTCTCTTCTGCGAAAAAGTTTTAACCCTATTGTGGGGTCACCAGTCCGGTATTTATAATAATAAAAATAAATAAATACAATTAAAATAAACGTCTCCATCCAAATCTTCGGTGCTTAAGGCAGCTAGGCAGGCAGGCAGGCATAATTCCCCAGTCCTAGAAGGTACAGGATAATAAAAATACTCTGACAGACAAGTAATACAGCAGAAAGTACCTGGAAGGAAGCTTACCAGAGCAGAACAGTGAAGCAGATTGACCAGCTGGAGACTGAGATCAGCCTAGAGGACAGAAACCGCAATCGGCAGTGAGCATTCTGGTGTTTGCTAGACAACCCAAAGAGGAAGCTACCTCTGACCTCACCTGCACAACTCTGAGCTTCCTGAAAGGAGTACATGTGGAGGAGGTGAACTACAAGACCCAGCGAGCCAAACCATGAACACACAAAAACATGGAAGGAGAGAGTGCCAGCACCTGCCTAACGAAGGTATTTACCGTCATTTATACTGTCAGTGACCTTTGCCAGTAATACACAGTCATTTATACTGTACCATACAATCCCAGCACCATGGGAACCCACCTCCTCAGGAGATTTACAGCCTATATGGGGGGGGTCTTCTGAATCCGGAGAGGCTGAACCCGACAGGATGGATGGATGGAGAAGAGAAAAATAAATAAATAAAAATAAACTTTAAAAGGCGTCCGGAGCGAGGACGAAAAAAGAACACTGGTGTGGGCAGCCAGCCGCCCTTTATGGGCTAGAAAAGAGGTGGTCCTGGAGGGGTCAGAGGGTGCGGAGCTGACCCATAGTAGGCTGTCCAGGAAATATATATATATATCTCACAAAAGTGAATATACCCCTCACATTTTTGTAAAAATGTTATTCTATCTTTTCATGTGACAACACTGAAGAAATGACACTTTGCTACAATGTAAAGTAGTGAGTGTACAGCTTGTATAACAGTGTAAATTTGCTGTCTCCTCAAAATAAATCAACACACAGCCATTAATGTCTAAACCGCTGGCAACAAAAGTGAGTACACCCCTAAGTGAAAGTCCGAATTGGGCCCAAAGTGTCAATATTTTGTGTGGCCACCATTTTTTTTCCAGCACTACCTTAACCGTCTTGGGCATGGAGTTCACCAGAGCTTCACAGGTTCCCACTGGAGTCCTCTTCCACTCCTCCATGATGACATCATGGAGCTGGTGGATGTGACCTTGCGCTCTTCCGTTTGAGGGTGCCCCACAGATGCTCAATAGGGTTTAGGTCTGGAGACATGCTTTGCCAGTCCATCACCTTTACCCTCAGCTTCCTTAGCAAGGCAGTGGTTGTAACGATATCACGTACTGAACATGAAAAGCTGTAGCTAGCTGCCATGTTGTGTAGAAGTAGCCATGACAGTTTGGCTAACCATGTAACATTACAGAGAAATCTGAACTCCCTCCTCCCTTGTCTTAGGAATTCAAAGCTTTTTAAGTTCAACAGAAAAGGTTATCTCAACAGAGAAAACAGAACCTGGCTAGGTCAGTAAAAAACAGCTTGTTGAAAGGGCAGAGTGTTCAGGCCTGTCATAAAACTGTCACCCTCTCCATTCAGAGACCCAACAGGCCCCGGTTGTAAAATGTCTGAATACACCTCAGTGGGATAAGTATGAAATTTCAGAATGTTTCATAACTTCTGACTTAGTAATAGCACAGCCATAATATGGACATATTTAGTTTCCTCAGATAATCCAGACACCCCTATGTCAGGTCATACACTGGTACCACTTATTCCTCCTAAGCAGACTATATATTATAGACATAGCATGTTTATACTTGTTTTGAAGGAAATCTCACGCTGAATAATAATATGGATATTTGGAGTCTGTAAACACTATAGATGAAGATATATGAATATGTATCACAAAATCTACCTGGGATGTGGTCATGAGTGTAGACACCTCCCAGCAACCAACCCCTAAACAAGATGACCAGATGATTGGTCACTGGTCGCTGTCAACACCCCCCTTGATTTGACAGAAAAGAGGAGATGCCAAGACAATGGTCAGTTCTCCTTTTGCCATCCAAGAAGAAACATCTGCCAAGTTGAGAACCGATTACCTAGCTCATCGATCGAACTCTGATTAACCCTCGGACATTAATTGCAAGTATTCTTCCTTCCCAATTCTACCTTATTGCTCTGTGGCTGTATATTGTCTTTATCTTTTTGAAACATTTTCTGTAAATGTTTTATTTGCATCAACTTTGACCTTTTCATAATAAACCCTTATGTTGAAAAGTGTTAACCTTGTCTCTAAAGCTCTTAATGCAAGCTATAAATGAACTTGCCTCTTGAAGGGCGCTACTGTTGTAGAGTAAGACTCTGAGCAGACCTGTCTGTGGTGGCAGTGTGTGTGGCAGACGCATATTCTAAAATTATAATTGGTATTGCTAAAATTACGAGTCTCCCCCGGCTCGGTCTTTTAAACGGGGGTGGTGGCAGTTAAATGGTTAATTGTGTAATTAGCCCAGTGACAATCACTCTCAGGCTGCTCGCACCTAGATTGTGGTCTTGCGTGCTGGAAAATCTTTGTGCTGGGCGCAGCTGAGAGTGGCATTGTTACGGAAGTGACAGCGTGGTGTGAGGTTGGCTGGTCCTTCGTTGCAAGTTAGCGAGGAGGGCACATATTGGCTGGCAGCGTAGCGGGATAGTTTCGCATTAAGAGCATTCAGTGCATTGTTAGGAATTAGCTCTGCACTGAAGGATTGTAACCTTTGTGGAAACAGTCCTTAGAGACAAGCTGGTGCATATTTTTTATTTATTTTTTTTTTGTTCAAGAGAGACATACAGCAACAGTTCCTTCCTACACCTTCTTCCTATCTCTTCTTTCTGTTCTATCTTTTCTGCTTGCAACATGTCTGGGTTATCAGCATATAAAAGGATGAGCAAGAATGAACTGACTGTTGAGTGCACAGGAAGAGGAATTGACGTCGGTGGCAAAAAACGTGAAGGCTTGATACATGCCTTACAGGAGTTTGATATTCGTGCAGACCAGAACCTGGGGGAAACTGGACCAGAAAGGGTTTCCGCTACTCCAGAGCCCAGTGGTTCAGAGGCGGCCTCACCAGATGGGCAAGCAGAGACTGACACTGGAATACCACGGATTGTTACCTCCAAGCCACCACAAGAGCAGGCCAGCAGCAGATTGCCTGAAACCATCATAGACTCTCTTCAAATGCAAGAAACTCTACAAAACCTCAGGGAGACGGATCTTGTGGTGTACTTGCAGTTTCTGGAACGCCAGGCCGAGCGAGAGGAACGCAGAGCTGAGGGAGGCTGATCGTCGGCAAGAATTGGAGGTGGCTAGGCTCCAGCAGCAGCGACAGGCTCAGAACCTCGGATCCCTAGAGCACAGGGATGCCTCTCTGCCAGTGACCCCAGCAGCCAAATTTCCAGTTATGGAAAAGGACAGTGACATTGACGTGTATCTACTGTCGTTTGAAAAAACTTGCCGTCAATACCATCTGCCCCCAGCACAATGGGCCCAGTACCTGAGGCCAGGGCTACGAGGCAAGGCCCTGGATGCTTATGTCGAACTGTCAGAAGAGCAGTGCGACGATTATGAGGCCCTAAAGGCTGCAATCATCCAAAAGTCTCAGTTAACCCCCGGAAGTGTACCGGAAGCGTTTTAGGTCCTTGCAAAAGGGGCCTGGGGACTCATACATGGATGTGGTAAGTCGCTTACGCACCACATTCCGGCAGTGGACTAAAGGCTTGAAAGCTGATTCTTTTGAATCCCTGGAAGATCTTATGATTGAAGATCAACTTTTGCACATCTGTCCTACAGACGTCAGACAGTTTGTGTTGGAGCGAAAGCCAACCTCTGCCAAAGCAGCAGCAGAACTGGCAGATACCTATATCCACTCTCGGGTATCTGACCATCGCAAGGCTCCTCCGAATGGCTGGAAAGGAGGGAAATCGTACATGGCAACCCCTCCTCCGCCTACCAACCCAGTTCCTCAGCGGCCGGAACCTGCAGTTCCTGGAGCCAAGGCCTTCCTAACTGACAAACACAAATGCTACAACTGTGGGGAAGCCGGACATCTCAGGACGCAGTGCCCTGAGCAGAAGAAGAAGACATCACCTGGCCATCCGGCCAGCAACCCTTCTTCCATGCGGTTCGTCCGCAGGAAAACTCGGGTAACCACCGCCAACTTGCAGCCAGTCACCGTGGGCCACCGGATTGTTACTGGTTTCCGGGACACAGGAGCTGAAGTCACTTTGTTCAGACCAGAGGTGATAGAAAGAAGGGACATCATCCCTGGAAAGTTTTTTTACCCTCACCGGAGTCAGGGGGACCCGCTCACGAGTACCCCGTGCCTATGTTTTCTTTGATTGGGGTGCTGGAAGTGGGATGAGAGAAGTGGGAGTCTCGGAGCAGATCCCCACTGCGGTGTTGTTGGGTGCTGATTTAGGTACCCTTGTTTCTTACTATGCCCCTGCTAAAAGCACCCAGGATGCTCCCATGGAACTCTCTGGACCTACCAAGGTACTGTTTACAGATGTTGGGGTAATATCTGGGCAACCTGTGGATGGACAGAGGGCGGGGGAGGGGGAAGTGGAGGTACAGGGGTCTTCTTCACCTACAGAAGGAGAGGAGGCCCTCTTGCATGTGCCGATATCAAATGCTTGTGTAGCTGATGTTAAGAATGTAATTACTGAATGTAATGATGTTATGTCTTTGTTGGAGGACACCCACAATGCTGGGAGGGAGGAGAAGATAGAGTCTCTGGTGGCAGAGCCCAGGAGTGGCCCAGGTGGCCCCATTCCTGACTCTGACCCAGAGTATTCTGCCTTGACTACACCCCAGCAGTTGTCCTTGTGTGTCACAGGATGGCTGGTTGGTACTTGTAGTCCCACGCCTCGGCCAGTACTGCTGAGAGACAGAGGCTTTGCAGTGTTCAGCAGGCCAGCTGTTAGCTCCCGTGCTGAGAAAAATAAACAAAAGCGTGACAGGGACAGTGGGCAGAGAGGCTGTACTGGTCTACAGGCAGGAGGCCTGGAGACTGAAAGGGTTAAACAGTTGCTCACTGTGTTCGGTCAACCTAAGGGGAATGTGTTGAAGGTGTCACCTGATATGGTCTGTGAAGGTCCAGGTGAAATCAGGAAGGCCAGGGCTGAAGTGAAACACAATGGTTTGTGGCCTAACTTGATGTTCACACAATGTCCCAGCACAGCGCCTGTCATTAGCAGAGACCGTATGCCTGAACGGAAAGAGTTGGGTGCCCTGCTAGAAGTGATAGCTGACACTCAGGGA
This sequence comes from Aquarana catesbeiana, assembly GCF_042186555.1. Lineage (NCBI taxonomy): Eukaryota > Metazoa > Chordata > Amphibia > Anura > Ranidae > Aquarana > Aquarana catesbeiana. The sequence goes on from NC_133328.1 coordinate 395,811,432, forward strand.
GTGGGCTTAGGCCTTCAGTCCCACTCACCTTTCCTTCCCCTCCAGGCACCCATGATGCTGGCAGTGCTTACAGTATGCCGTGTTTGGGTCATGGGAAACCCTGGGAGGGCACCCTATGGCGTCCACAAGGTGGGCGGCCGGGTGTATCCTCCCCTCACCCTTGCAGCCCACCTTGCCTTGCAGGAGGCGCAGACAGGCGGGGCAAAGGAGACTGAGGAAATTATGCAGTTAGGGGTCATTCAGGGAGCTCAGACAGTCTGGGCACCACTGGTAGTCCTGGCCCCCAAAAGGGATCAGACGACCAGGCTTCCAGGAGCCCATGAAGGGCTGAACGCCAGCCCTGTTGTTGTGGCCTTCCCCATGCCCAGGAACCATGAGGGGTCAGAGCAGCTGGTAGGTGCCCGCTGTCTCACCATCATTGACCTGAGCAGGGGGTGTGGACCAACCCCCCTAACACAGAAGGCTCAGGACGAGTCAGCCTTCACCACCCCATGTGGCTTGTCTGTATGTAAGGCAATGCTAGTTGGGGTTGAGAACGCGCCAGCCACTTCTCCGGGGGTCATGGATGACCTACGAGGAGGGGTGGAACCTTGTGAAATGGTCGGCTCAAGAAGCCCTGGAGTGATTGGCCCTGTCTGGGAAGAACACCTGGTGCACCTGTCACAGGTCTTGGACCAACTGACAGCTGCCAATATGACTGTCAAACCCAGTAAGTGTCAGATTGGCATGACTGATGTGCAGTGCTTGGGATACCAGGTAGTAGGAGGTACCCTGAAACCCGAGACAGGGAAGGTTGAGGCCATCCTGGCCTGGCCTACCCCCCAAACCAAAAAGCAGGTTATGTCTTCCTTGGGGACCGCTGGCTACTATAGGAAGTTTTTATGTAACTATAGTAGCCTGGCCAAACCTCTGACTGACCTAACCAAAAAGAAACTGCCCAAGGTGGTGTCTTGGACACCAGAATGTGAGCAGGCGTTTCAGGCCTTGAAAGAGGCGCTGGCCAGCGCCCCTGTGCTGCAGGCTCCAGACTGCACCCGCCGTTTCCTAGTGCAGATGGATGCCTCTGCCTATGGATTGGGTGCAGTCCTGAGCCAAGTGGACGAGGCCAGAGAGGAGCATCCCATCCTCTACCTGAGCAGGAAGCTGCTTCCCAGGGAAGTAGCATATTCCACGATCGAAAAGGAGTGTCTTGCGATCGTGTGGGCTCTCCAGGAGTTACAAACGTACCTTTATGGACGGCACTTCACTGTGATCACAGATCACAATCCCTTGAGCTGGCTAAATCGTGTCGCTGGGGAGAACGGCAAACTACTTAGTTTTAGCCTAATTCGGCAGCAATACGATTTCACCATCCAGCATAAGAAAGGCAGCGCCCATGGCAATGCTGATGGGCTGTCACGACAAGCCGAGCCCGCAGGATTCGGTTGCGTCAGGAGGGAAATTGTAGTTCCCTCCCATGCAACCACCTAAGGGGGAGGTGTAACGATATCACGTACTGAACATGAAAAGCTGTAGCTAGCTGCCATGTTGTGTGGAAGTAGCCATGACAGTTTGGCTAACCATGTAACATTACAGAGAAATCTGAACTCCCTCCTCCCTTGTCTTAGGAATTCAAAGCTTTTTAAGTTCAACAGAAAAGGTTATTTCAACAGAGAAAACAACCTGGCTAGGTCAGTAAAAAACAGCTTGTTGAAAGGGCAGAGTGTTCAGGCCTGTCGTAAAACTGTCACCCTCTCCATTCGGAGTCCCAACAGGCCACGGTTGTAAAATGTCTGAATACACCTCAGTGGGATAAGTATGAAATTTCAGCATGTTTCATAACTTCTGACTTAGTAATAGCACAGCCATAATATGGACATATTTAGTTTCCTCAGATAATTTGTAACATTTCAAGTCCAGACACCCCTATGTCAGGTCCTATGGGAAACCACTGGTACCACTTATTCCTCCTAAGCAGACTATACATTATAGACATAGCATGTTTATACTTATTTTGAAGGAAATCTCACGCTGAATAATAATATGGATATTTGGAGTCTGTAAACACTATAGATGCGGATATATGAATATGTATCACAAAATCTACCTGGGACCTGGTCATGAGTGTAGACACCTCCCATCAACCAACCCCTAAACAAGATGACCAGACGATTGGTCACTGGTCGCTGTCAACACCCCCTTTGATTTGACAGAAAAGAGGAGATGCCAAGAAAATGGTCAGTTCTCCTTTTATCATCCAAGAAGAAACATCTGCCAAGTTGAGAACCGATTACCTAGCTCATCAATCGAACTCTGATCAACCCTTGAACATTAATTGCAAGTATTCTTCCTTCCCAATTCTACCTTATTGCTCTGTGGCTGTATATTGTCTTTATCTTTTTGAAACATCTTTTTTCCGTAAATGTTGTATTTGCATCAACTTTGACCTTTTCATAATAAAGACTTATGTTGAAAAGTGTTAACCTTGTCTCTAAAGCTCTTAATGCAAGCTATAAATGAACCTGCCTCTTGAAGGGCGCTACTGTTGTAGAGTAAGACTCTGAGCAGACCTGTCTGTGGTGGCAGTGTGTGTGGCAGACGCTTATTCTAAAATTATAATTGGTATTGCTAAAATTACGAGTCTCCCCCGGCTCGGTCTTTTAAACGGGGGTGGTGGCAGTTAAAGGGTTAATTGTGTAATTAGCCCAGTGACAATCACTCTCAGGCTGCTCGCACCTAGATTGTGGTCCTGCAAGCTAGAAAATCTTTGTGCTGGGCGCAGCTGAGAGTGGCATTGTTACGGAAGTGACAGGGTGGTCACTTATGTGGTCACTTATGTTGAAAAGTGTTAACCTTGTCTCTAAAGCTCTGGTGTGAGGTTGGCTGGTCCTTCGTTGCAAGTTAGCGAGGAGGGCAGGGATCTGACACCCGCGTTCGTCACAGTGGTCATCTTGGAGGTGTGTTTGTGGTCGTTTACATGTTGAAATACTGGCCTGCGGCCCAGTCTCCGAAGGGAGGGGATCATGTTCTGCTTCTATATGTCACAGTACATGTTGGCATTCATGGTTCCCTCAATGAACTGTAGCTCCCCATTGCCGGCAGCACTCATGCAGCCCCAGACCATGACACTCCCACCACCATGCTTGACTGTAGGCAAGACACACTTGTCTTTGTACTCCTCACCTGGTTGCTGCCACACATGCTTGATACCATCTGAACAAATTAATTTTGTCTTGGTCTCATCAGACCAGAGGACATGGTTCTAGTAATACATGTCCTTAGTCTGCTTGTCTTCAGCAAACTGTTTGTGGGCTTTCTTGTGCATCATCTTTAGAAGAGGCTTCCTTCTGGGACGACAGCCATGCAGACCAATTTGATGCAGTGTGCAGCGTATGGTCTGAGCACTGACAGGCTGACGCCCCACCCCTTCAATCTCTGCAGCAATGCTGGCAGCACTCATACGTCTATTTCCCAAAGACAACGTGAAGATGACGCTGCGCACGTGCACTCAACCTCTTTGGCCGACCATGGTGAGGCCTGTTCTGTGTGGAATCTGTCCTGTTAAGCCGCTGTATGGTCTTGGCCACGGTGCTGCAGCTCATTTTCAGGGTCTTGGCAATCTTCTTATAGCCTAGACCATCTTTATGTGAAGCAACAATTCTTTTTTTCAGATCCTCAGATAGTTGCCATGTTGAGGTGCCATGTTGACTGCCCAGTGACCAGTATGAGAGAGTAAGAGCGATAACACCAAATTTAACACACCTGCTCCCCATTTATACCTAAGACCTTGTAAGACTAACGAGTCACATGACACCGGGGAGGGAAAATGGCTAATTGGGCCCAATTTGGACATTTTCACTTAGGGGTGTACTCACTTTTGTTGCCAGCGGTTTAGACATTAATGGCTGTGTGTTGATTTATTTTGAGGGGACAGCAAATTTACACTGTTATACAAGCTGTACACTCACTACTTTACATTGTAGCAAAGTGTCATTTCTTCAGTGTTGTCACATGAAAAGATATAATAAAATATATTAGATGAGGGGTGTATTCACTTTTGTGAGATACTGTATGTGTATATATAATTATTATCATACAGAATTTATATAGCACCAACAGTTTATGCAGCGCTTTACAATATAAAAGGAGACAATACAGTTATAATACAATAAAATACAAGAGGATTAAGATATATAATAATCTATTGCGCTGAGTTCAGGGATTATTGTTGATTTGTTATTTATATCTACCTGGAGTTCAGCTGTATTAGTGAAAAAATAGTAAAAACTAACAGAGAAAATTACTGGGGATTTCTAAGAAGCCCAATATATTGTATAGTCTGATATTTCCAGTTCTCATTAGACAGGGTACTGCGATTATGGATTTAGGAGTCAAATATGTTTTTATTGTTTTTAACAAAATATGATAAAACAATACAAATATCTTTCAGATGTCCTTATCATGGGGTAAAACAATACAAGTCTCACTTTTCTGTTATCATTGGAAATATATGCACTATTACACTGCCGTCTTCAAGAAGAGACGGTGACACATTATATTTGGAATCGTGAGAGTCCATGCCATTGTGCAGCATTACAACTGACTGTGGAATAAGTAAAAAGGGAAAAGACCATTATAGAGAGAGAGGGTGAGAAAAGAGTAAGAGGATGGGGGGGTAAAGAGGAAAGTAGAAGATAGGGGTAAAAGGGGGATCGAGGGGGACCGGTCAGACCTTGGCATGCCAACCCTGCATCATGCAGTCATGGCAGTCGGCAGGTTGGACTCTGAGACTTCATTAACGTTTTAAGGGCGTCTGAGGTAGAATATTCTAACCAAATAAGCCAAAGGGTTTTGAATTTGTCAAAGGTGTCATTGTCGCGATGGATTTAATTTGCAACAGCACCTGCTGACAATTTCTGATGACTATCAAATATGCTTTCCAGTGGGAAACATAGGAGTATCAACTGAAATCTGATATAGAAGTTAAACCATAATAATATACAGTATATGGTTCATATCTTCTCTCAACCACCTGTCGACTGCTCATAGTAAATATACTGCAAACGGGCGGCTGGCTGCTGACCTGACCTGTGCTGTGATTGGGCACAGCACAAGTTTGGCAACAGATTTAAGACAATGATTTCTGCTGAAAACTGCTGATCAGCCGTATCCAAATACACACAAGAGTCCCATGTTTACAAAAACACAAAACTCCTGTGTACAGGGAACAGTGATCTGGTTGTTTGTTCTCCCGAAAAAACAGCCAGATCAGAAAGTAAAAGCAGCACACATTACACGTTGTTAGGCACACAGGTTCCCTTGATTGCCCCTAGATGTTAAAGCGGAGTTCTGCCTAAAAAATAAATAAGGATAAAAGTCAGCAGCTACAAATACTGCAGCTGCTGACTTTTAAAAAAAGGGCGCCAGCGATGTCCTCACCCGAAGAAGACCCGTCCCTCGGCTCCAAGTGGAGTTGCTGGCATCTTCAGAGAATAGGGAAGTGAAGCCTTGCAGCTTCATAGCCTGGGTCCCTACTGCACATTCTGAGTGGTCCTTGCTGTCTTCTGGGATCTGTATGTCTCCCAGAAGACAGAGGAGGGGCCTGGCCTATCATAGATCGCCGCTGATAATGCAGCGATCTTTCACCGGAAGTGGGAGCAAATGCCTGGATTAGACAGGTATCTGCTCCCCCCTCCCCCCTGAAAGGTGCCAAATGCAACACCAGAGTGGGGGGGAGAAACCGGATCGGCTGAAGTTCCATTTCTGGGTGGAACTCCGCTTTAACCCCTTTTCCTAGCCAATGTCATTAGTATAGTATTATAACTGATCACTGTATTATTGTCACTAGCGACATCCGTGTCAGTTAATGATCCTCCCAGCCAGTGTCTGTTGGTGTCAGATTGCCCCCCACCCTATCACCCGCCCCACTATAAGTCTCTGATCACTGCCATCACAGTATAGTGTTTATAGCTTTTTTCATTTATATAATAAAAAAACAGACAATCAAATACCACCAAAAGAAAGCTTTATTTGTGTGAAAAAATTACATAAATATAATTTGGATACAGTGTGGCATGACCGTGCAGTTGCCAGTAATTCCCATTAAGTAGCGGAGTTCCGAATGGCAAAACGTGCTCTGGTCATGAAGGGGGTAAAACTTTTGGGAAGTCAAGTGGTTAAGATATGAAGCTGTGTTTCTAGATTTTACATGTGGCCTAACCTGATATTGAAAACTAGTATTGCAGTTACACCATAAAATGCCACGAGTTCTCCTTAAGAAATATTTAATATTCTTAGGCATCCGTCTACTAAGTAGCATAAGCAAAAACGAAATCTGCAGAACTTTGAGAGGGGAACCTTCCTTGTTGCTATATACAGTACTGTGCGAAAGTTTTAGGCGAGTGTGAAGAAATCCTGTAAAGTAAGAATGCTTTAAAAAAAATATATATTTTTTGTTTACTTTTATCACTTTACAAAATGCAAAGTGAGCGAACAGGAGAAAAATCTAAATCAAAGCAATATTTGGTGTGCTGGCTTCAAACCAGCATCATTTCTTACAGTTGCACAAAGTCAGGGATTTTGTAAGATTAGAGTCAGGTGTTTGATTAACCAATTACACCAAGCAGGTGCTAATAATCATCAATTTCAGATGTAGGGTGAAACACATTCATTACCTGAAACAAAAACAACTGTGTAGGAGGCTTATAACTGGGTGAGGAACAGCTAAACTCTGCTATTAAGGTGAGATTGTGGAAGACAATTTCATATCACAAGTTATACAGCCTGGCAATACTGAGCACAGCAACAAGACACAAGGTAGTTATACTGCATCAGCAAGCTCTCTCTCTCAACCAAAGGTTTCAAAGCAGACTGGGTTTTCAAGGTGTGCTGTTCAAGCTCTTTTGAAAAAGCACAAATAGATTGGCAATGTTGAGGATCATAAAGGCAGTGGTCGGCCAAGGAAACTTAATGCAGCAGAAGAAAGACGCATGCTTCCTTCTCTGACATCAGATGACTATCAGTGGAATCAGCACAGAACTGGCAGAAAGCAATGGAACCCAGGTACACCTGCTGCCCAGAGAAGTCTGGCCATGGAAGAATTGCGGACAAAATGCTATATCTCCAACGTGGAAGCAAGGCTAAAAGACTCAACTATGCACAAAACATAGGAACTGCGGTGCAGAAAAATGGCAGCAGGTACCCTGGACTGAGGAGTCAAAATTTGAAATATTTGGCTGTAGGAAAAGGCAGTTTGTTGAATGAAAGGCTGGGGAGCAGTACAATAAGTGTCTGCAGACGACCGTAAAGCATGGTGGAGGTTCCTTGCAAGTTTGGGGCTGCATTTCTGCAAATGGAGTTGGAGATTTGCTCAGGGTCAATGTCTTCAAATGCTGAGAAATACAGGCAGATACTTATCCATCATGCCATACCATCAGGGAGGTGTGGAATTGTACATGGGTACAATCTCCCTCGGTCCAAAGAAGAGGACATTGGTTCAATCCAAATGCGATGACAGGAGATAAACCAATAGGAAGTAAAAGGTTTATCTCCTGTCATTGCATTTGGATTGAACCAATGTCCTCATCTTTGGACCGAGGAAGATTGCACCCATGTAATGGCATGCTATGCGTTACTTAAATAAAGCCGATTTTTAAGGATTTTACACTATTGGCGTTTATCTTTATATTGACATATCCCACTGGACATCATGCTTCGGGACCAGAGGAGTACCGCTCAGAGGTGACTTCCTCTTGTTCTTTGTATAATAGCAAGCGTGGATGGAACATATAAGATGCACAAGCCTTATTTGACCCCCTGTAATAGGTCAATACGCTCTGGTAAGAGTATATCCCGTATTATGGTGGTGGTTATTACATGGAGGAATTGAATGAACAATCCTTTGTGCACTTTTTATCAAAGTGAAGGCATTACACTGATGTCAGTTGGAAGACACATGGACTCATTGTTTTAGATTTATATTTATATGTATATTTATATTTTTGTTTAGTGCAAAACTTTTGCTATACATTCAATCGCAATATGACTTGTGTCACAACTGTATATGCTATATATATATATATATATATATATATATATATATATTTTTTTTTTTTTTTTTTTGATTGCTATTTTTTTTTCCCACAAAAGTCGAGTTACCCTAATTCCTTCACGGTGCTGTAACATATATATGTGGCCCTCACTGATTTTTTTGCTTTTTTTTTTTACTATTTTGGGCCAGTTATCTTTTTTTTTATAATCTTTATTTAACAAAACAATTTTACAGTTTTTATTCCACATATACAAATCCATATTTTATCTGAAGTATATAAATATTCTTAAATTTCATATTTAAGTCCTTGAGTCAATCATAAATTCAATCATTATTCTAACATCAAATCATTCTCCACTCACACACAATCACGCCAAAAAAAAACAACCCCATCACCCCCCACCCCCACCCCCTAAAGTTCTCTCAATAATGATGATGAGGCCCTATACTCTCCTCAAGCTTGCCAAGAAGTTATGATCTGTTTTTTTAGACCTGTTTCCACCGTCATACTCTCTTCCAATGAACGCATCTCGCCCATCTCGCACTCCCATTCTTCTACAGAGGGCTCTATTCCACTTTTCCACTTCCTAGCTATGATTGTGCGAGCTGCTGTTAGAAAATGCTTAAGAATACCCTTTTTTATGTTTTTCACCGATCCTGGGATCATTGATAGTACTGTTATAAATATATCGGGCTGTAAATTGATTCCTGTCACTGCCATATACACTCTAAATATTTTTTTGCAAGAAGTCTGGACCCCCGGGCAATAGTACAAAATGTGTGACATTGTACCCTTTGCCCCACGACACCTCCAGCACACATGCTCATTGTCTGGATTTATCTTATGCATATCTACTGGACAGCTATACCACCTTGCTAATATCTTAAAATTTCTCTCTTGGTGTCTATCCGAGATCGATAACTTATGTGTTAATGTAATTGCTTTTTCCCATTTTGCTTTGGGGATAGTTATCCCCAACTCTTCCTCCCATTTTTTTATATATATATCCTGTTCCTTATTTTTTTAAATGAAGTATCTATATATCTTGGATAGGGTATGTGTTGGTTTTGCTCCTGTAGGAGCAATTTTTCAAATTCCGTGAGTGGTCTGTCCAATACCGACTCTTTCGTCAGAGAGAGGATGTACTCCTGGACCTGTCAGTACTGCATCCACTTTGTTTTGTATTCCATACTTAAAGCCTCTAACGGACGAAGTCTATTTCCCTCCATTGTCTCTACTATCCTAGTATCCTCGTTTCTCTGCCATTTAAGGAAAGTTCCAACTTCCAGTGTTGGTGGAAATTCTGGGTTGTTAAAGAGAGGGGTCATTGGACCTCTGTAAGTGGACCCTAGGCCCCGTTTCAATATTCCGTCCCACACTTTCAATGTTGAAGTAACCAGGAAGGGCATATCGCCCTCAGGAGGTCGTCTTTCCTTTATTATCCATGGTAGTGATTTCAATTTTATGGCTGCTACATCTTCCTCCAACTTTACCCATTGCTTACAATCTTCATTATGAAGCCAATCCACAATCCTAGTTATAAATACCGATTTAAGATAAGCCGATACACAAGTCCATCCAGTTCAACCTTAAAAACAATAAATAAATAAAATAAATAAAATAAAAAATATCATACAATCCAATATACCCAATTTTATACCCTCAGTTCAACCAGAGGAAGGTAAAAAAACCCCCAGCAGAGCATGCTCCAATTTGCTACAGCAGGGGAAAAAAATTCCTTCCTGATCTCCCAAGAGGCAATCGGATTTTCCCTGGATCAACTTTACCCATAAATGTTAGTACCCAGTTATATTATGTACACTTAGGAAAGTATCCAGGCCTTTCTTAAAGCAATCTACTGAGCAGGCCAGAACCACCTCTGGCGGGAGTCTATTCCACATTTTCACAGCTCTTACTTTGAAGAAATCTTTGCGTATTTGAAGATGAAATCTCTTTTCCTCTAGTAAAGAGTGCCCCGTGTCCTCTGGGTTGACCGTAAAGAGAATAACTCAACACCAAGTTCACTATATGGACCCCTAATATATTTGAACATGTTGATCATATCCCCCCTTATTCTCCTCTTCTAAAGAGTGAATAAATTCACTTCCTCTAATCTTTCCTCATAGCTGAGCTCCTCTATGCCTCTTATCAGTTTGGTTGCCCTTCTCTGCACTTTCTCCAGTTCCCCAATATCCTTTTTGAGAACTGGTGCCCAAAACTGAACTGCATATTCCAGATGAGGTCTTACTAATGATTTGAACAGGGGCAAAATTATATCTCTCTCTCTGGAGTCCATACCTCTCTTAATGCAAGAAAGGACTTTGCTCACTTTGGAAACCGCAGCTTGGCATTGCATGCTATTATTGAGCTTATGATCTACCAAAACCCCCAGATCCTTCTCCACCACGTATTCCCCCAGTTGTACCCCCCCAGTATGTATGATGCATGCATATTCTTAGCCCCCAAGTGCATAACTTTACATTTCTCAACATTAAACCTCATCTGCCACATAGTCGCCCAATTAGACAGTGCATTGAGGTCGGCTTGTAAATTGGAGACATCCTGTAAGGACGTTATTCCACTGCATAGCTTGGTGTCATCTGCAAAGACAGAAATGTTGCTTTCGATCCCAGACCCAATATCATTTATAAAGATATTAAAAAGTAAGGGTCCCAGCACTCAGAGTAAGAATCATTAACCACTACTCTCTAAATTCTGTCTTTTAGCCAGTCTTCTATCCATTTACAAACTGATATTTCCAGGCCTGTAGACTTTACCTTACACATGAGCCGCGTGTGGAGAACTGTGTCGAATGCTTTTGCAAAATCCAAGTATACCATGTCCACAACCACCCCTCTGTCCAAGGTTGTACTTACCTCTTCATAAAAAGAAATCAGGTTTGTCTGACAACTTCTGTCTTTCATGAATCCATGTTGTCTGTTTCTTAAAATGTTTTTTTCCAGCAAGAACTCGTCTATGTGGTCTTTTATTAAACGCTCCAGTATCTTCCTATAGGGGTTAAACTAACAGGTCTATAGTTACTTGGTAAAGACTTTGATCACTTTTTAAATATAGGCACCACGTTCGCCCTGCACCATTCCAGTGCTACTATTCCCGTCATTAATGAGTCCCTAAAAATTAGATACAATGGCTTTGAAATTACAGATCTCAATTCTTTTAGGATCCGTGGGTGGATGCCATCAGGTCCAGGTGCTTTATCCACCTTTATTCTGTCTAAATATTTCTGGACCATATCACTTTTGAGCCAGTGTGGATCATTCCGGGCTGTGTCACTACCACCCCCATTATGGACATGAGCTCCCCCATGCTCTTTTGTATACACAGAGCTGAAGAAAGTATTTAATAAATTTGCCTTCTCTTTGTCCCCAGTCACCCACTCTAGATTATTTTGTAAAGGGCCTACATGCTCAGACCTGGCCTTTTTACTATTATTATATTTGAAGAATTTTTTGGGGTTTGTCCTACTATCTTTTGCAATCTGTCGTTCGTTTTGAATTTTTGCATCCTTGATTTTCTTTTTACATATTCTGTTAAATCATTTGTAACATTTATATGACACTAGTGTTCCTTCATTTTTATATTTTTTAAAAGCTTTTTTCTTATTGTTTATAGCTTTTTTAACTTAGGTTTTGTTTTTAGCCTTTTAAACGTATTGCCCATGGGAATATACTTTGCAGTGAGGTCCCAAACAGTCTTTTTGAAGAATTCTGTTCTGTGTTATCAATGCAAATATTCCCTCCCAGTCTAAATCCTGGAGAGCAGCCCTCATCCTTCGAAAATTTGCTCTCTTGAAGTTAAGTGTTTTTATCTTTCCTGTATGTATTTCTTGCTTACAGCTAACATCAAATGAAATCATGTTATGATGACTGCTACCCAGGTGTTCCTTTATCTGGACATGAGTAATAAGCTCTGCATGGTTTGAGATTACCAGGTCCAACAGAGCTTCATTCCTAGTTGGGGCCTCAATAAAATTGGGAGGGTCAATCCTCCATCTTGTTTTAGTCTAATTAATACTTCTCTACTGATTCTGGCGGGTTTACCCGCCAAAAATAAAGCTCCCTATGGCCTTACGTAATTGATTCAAAATATTTGTTGAGGGGAATATTGGGACGGTCTGAAATATATAAAGTACCTTAGGCAATATGTCCATTTTTATGATGCTTATCCTACCCATCCAGGAGAATATTCCCTTATCATATTGTTGGAGTGTTTTTATAATTTTTGCAATATCGGAAGGTAATTATATTCCTGGATCTTTTCCAAGTCCCTAGGGATATAGATTCCAAGGTATTTAAGCGCATTTGCTTGCCATTTAAAAGAAAAACTTTTTATTAATTCCACAGTATTACTTGGTAATGTAATACTCAGGGCTTCTGATTTATTAAAATTCACTTTAAAGTTACTCACCTCACCAAAGCGCTTGAGTTCCTGTATTAAATTTGGTAACGTCACTAAAGGGTTTGTGATATAGAGTATCAGATCGTCTGCGTAAATGTACATTTTGTACTCCATGTCCCCTGCTTTTATTCCTTGTATGTCACCGTTGTTCCGTATGGCTGTCGCTAAATGCTCCATAGCTAATACATACATAGCTAATACATACAGCAATGGGGACAGCGGGCATCCCTGTCGAGTTCCGTTTGCTATAGTAACTGTACCAGATACATCACCGTTCGCACGTATTCTAGCGGTTGGATTAAGGTATAACACCATTATTTTTTCCAGAAGCACTGGGCCCAATCACCAGTTTCAATGTCTCCCGGAGAAAACACCATCCCACCCTATCAAACGCCTTCTCGGCATCTATTGCCAGAAGGCAGGATGTGATGGTGTGTCTCCGGGCATATTCCACAAGACAGGGTCTTCAAGGTGTTATCTCTCGCCTCTCATCCTTTTATAAATCCCACTTGATCTAAATGTATATATGTCGGTATTATCGGGGTAAGTCTGTTAGCGTTGATTTTTGAGTATACGCTAAGATCGATGTTCGTCAAAGAGGTCGATAATTATCGCATATGGTATGATCCTTCTCGGGCTTAGGTATCAACGAGATATAAGTCTGCATACCCTGCGGGACAAAGGGTTGGGAGGCAGATACTGAATTGAATGTCCGCTTCATAATAGGAGTTATTGAGTCCTTAAAGGTTTTATAGAATCGGGGGGTGAAACCGTCTGGCCCTGTACTCTTACCTGGTACAAGTGGATCTATTACCTTCTGTATTTCAACCTCTGAGAACTCCTGTTCTAACTGCTCAATTTCTGTTATCGTTAGAGCTGGTATAGCAGTATCTTTTATATATTGGTGTATCCTCTGCTGGAACTTTTCTGGATCATTCTCTGCTAATTGGTTTGGGATATTACATAGCCTAGCGTAGAAGGTATGGAATGTTTTCAAGATCCCCTTCGGATCATAAGCTATATCGCCAGTTTCGGTTTTAACCTTTACGATAGATGAAGTATTAACTCGTTGAAGCAATGCTCTAGCTAATAATTTGCTATTTTAATTTCCTTGTTGGTAATACAGAGTACGATTTTTGTCTCTAGCCTGCAATGTTTGCTCATTTAGCAGGGCTTGCAACTCTGATCTTTTTTTCTGTTAGTTCCACTAGTTTTCCCGATACTGGCGTTTTCTTATGTTGTGTTTCCAATTTCGTTATTTCCCTTAGAAGCTCAGCTATTCTATTCCCTTTTGCATTTTTTAATCTAGATCCATGTTTTATAAATAGACCCCGTACTATACATTTCAGTGTTTCCCACTGATTATATAGGGAAGTAGTATCCCTTACATGGTCCTTTGTGAAATTCAATATTGCTGCTCTGATCTCTGCTACACAGGCCTCATCAAATAATAGGTTATCATTTAACTTCCAAGAGCCTCTGCTACCAATCCCGTTAGACACTGCTATCACCAAAAATATAGCCATATGATCCGACCATACCACACTACCTATATCAGAAGAGGTTGCCGCGGTTGCCAGTTCGTTAATCAGGAAATAATCACGTTTATGATAAGTACCATGGACTTTTAAGTGGAACGTATAGTCACGCTCTAATGGGTGAAGGGCCCTCCATATATCCACCAATGCATGCTTCTCCATCATATCTTTAAATTTCTTTTTATCCCTGCTTTTCTGAGACATTGGAGGTTCTGTGGTGTCCATATCCCGGTCCAGAACAAAATTAAGGTCTCTGCCTATTATTGTTACCTCCTCTGCTTTTTCCATAAGGCCTGTTAGTAAGTGTGTTCCTATTTTGATCTGTTCATAATTGGGTAGGTATACATTAATAAGAGTGTACTTTTTACCATATATGGAAAGTTTTACTAGTAGTGCTATTCCATCCCTATTTCTCCAGCTTTCCAATACCTGATGAGGTATTGACTTATGTATTGCTATGGAGACTCCCCTAGATTTTGAGTATATGAAGGAGTCATGGTACCAGGTTATGTAATATCTATTCTGTATGTTAGGTGTATGGTCTGCCCGAAAATGCGTCTCCTGGAAGAGGGCGATGTCAACCTTTTGTTTGTGGAGAGAGTATAGGATCTCTGATCTTTTTATTGCAGAGTTTAAACCTCTAACATAAGAACAAATTTTTATCGTACCCATAAGAGAGAAAAAAAAAGAAAAAACACCCCACACAAGAACGCCCGCCCACTAAAAATCACACTCTCAAACACTCAATCACACAACAATCACACACCACACTTCCCTATTCTCTCACTACCTACTTGACTCCCCAGAGTCGAACCTTACTTTGTAAGTTCCCTAATTTGGGGAATAAAAAGGTGTTTTCCCCAGAAAAGACGTGCCTTGCCCAGGCATGATAATTCATTAAAAACCTTCGTTCCCAAATAATACAAAAAGTGAGATGGAAAAACAGGGAGGGAAGGGAGAGAGAAAGAGAGGATGAAAGGAGAGGGGAAAGGGAGAAAAAAAAAAGGGGGAGGGAAAAGGGGGAAGACCCCACATCCATCCCTCTAATACTATCCTACTAACACTGGTGTCCAATTTTCCTCAATTAAACTATGATCTTCTTGTTATCCTTAACCAGTATTCCTTTAAATATATCACTCTATATAAACACTATCCAGCCATATCACAATTGAACATTCCAAAATGATATGCTGATACATACAATGTACATTTCATCCAAGGCATCCTCCCTCCACCCTAAACCCTGGAAATAACAACCACATTATATAAAAAAAAAACCCTCCCACTTCATTTATACTAGTTGATTCCTTGAACCTAAATAATGTAAAATAATGGTACATATCTTACATTCCAACAACTACCTAATGTCTTTGTGTCAGTGTCCCCGTGATACCTTACCATCTTATTGAATCAAACCTTTTCAATGACAAATCATACTAATATTATATACAACATGAAATATAACATATAAGAAAGGGGGAAAAAAACCCCACCCCCCTCGGTTGTTCAAAGTCATTCTATGGACCTAAGAATGCTAAACAACAGTGCAAATATTATATTCCAAATGCTACATAGTGTCTTTGTGTCACTATCCCCGTGATACATCACCACCCTGTAAATCAAACATTTTCAATGACAAATCGTAGTAATATTATATACAACGTGAAAATATAAGGTGGAGGAGAAAGAAAAAAAAAGTGGAACCCCCCCCCCCCCCTCAGTTGCTCAAAGTCATTCTACAGACCTAAGAATACTATACAACAGTGCATATGTTGCTTTCCAATAGCTACATAGTATCCTTGTGCCAACATCCCCGTGATACATCACCACCCTGTAAATCAAACATTTTCAATGACTATGTCATACTAATATTATATACAACATGACAATATAAGGTGGGGGGAAAAAAGAAAAAAAAAAAACGTAATGACATTATTTATTTATTTATTTTATTTATTTCAGGTACTTATATAGCGCTGTCAATTTACGCAGCGCTTTACATATACATTGTACATTCACATCAGTCCCTACCCTCAAGGAGCTTACAATCTAAGGTCCCTAACTCACATTCATACATACTAGGGACAATTTAGACAGGATCCAATTAACCTACCAGTATGTCTTTGGAGTGTGGGAGGAAACCGGAGTACCCGGAGGAAACCCACGCAGGCACAGGGAGAACATGCAAACTCCAGGCAGGTAGTGTCGTGGTTGGGATTCGAACCAGCAACCCTTCTTACTGCTAGGCGAGAGTGCTACCACTACACCACTGTGCCACCCATAACATTATGTCATTGTTCTCGTGATGCATTACCACCCTATTACATCAAAACATTTTCAGTGCCTATATAAAACTAATATTATGTATAAGTATACTGAGACAGTTCCAAAAAAAAAAAAAGGGGGGGGGGGTTCTTTCACTTTTCTCTTTTACTCCATCTAACTTCTATTCCCCACCCTCTCACCTTACTATTTAAAAAGTTACCGTTCCCCACCCCCAGATCCCCCCTCTCCCTCCCTGTCCCCGTGACCCATATGACATCAGTGTCCCCTAAAAATTGTGAGGTTCCTTAACACTCCTCACCCATTCCACCAATCCATCTCCCGTGATGAAGTAGGTCTAATTCCATAACGGCTAGATAAAAACACCAAGGAGAGGGAAAAAAAAAATTATTCCCCTCACCCCCCCCCCGACAATCCCCGCTGCCTATCTATCTCCCCTTGTACTGCCTTCCTGGGTTACCATGGTATATTTGGGGCCAAACTGTCAAATCAACTGAGGGGAGTTGAAGACATTTCAGAAAATTAGGAAGATCCCCCGTATCCCGGAAAATAACATGTCTGTTATGGTGAACTATAATCTGAAAGGGAAATCCCCATCTATATAAGATCTTCTTCTCTCTCAGTACATTCAGAAGTGGTTTTACTGCTTTCCTCTTAATCAATGTGTATCTGGACATGTCCTGCAAGAGGATAAGCTGAGTACTCTCATATTCAATGGTCCGTTGTAGCCGAGCAGCTGCCATGATGCTATCTTTAATTGAAATAGAAGTGTATTCTGCATATCACATCTCTTGGAGTTCTTGTATCTCTATCTCTAGGGCCATGTACGGTATCCTATGTGCTCTATCGATCTCAAGGTCTGCCGTCCTTGGTCGTTTTAGTAGATCGTTAAATATGCCTTGGAGTGTCAATTTCAAACCCTCCATTCGCACTGATTCTGGCAGGCCTCTAATTCTTATATTATTATGTCTGCTTCTATTTTCAAGATTATCAGAGCCTCAATTAGATGATTCAGGCATTGGTCAGCTTCATGACTCTTTTCTTCCAGTAATAGTATTTTTTGATCGATATCATCCAATCTAGAGTCTATGGTAACAATCTTATTTTGCGTGTCAGCTAAAGAAGACTTCAGTGTCTGTATTTCCATCTTATATGAAGTTTTCAACCTGTAAACATATTTGTCCATATCCTCCCTTGTTGGTATAGACTTTATGTATGCCTGCATATCCCAAGTGGAGTTACCATCTGATCTTTCCTGATCATTCGTGGATTGTTGCATATGGTCCGCTGAGCTACCATTAGATCTAGACTCTATATCCCTTACAGGGGACACAAAGTTAAGTTTGGATATTATAGAGCTTTCAAGCTGATCCTGCGGCTGTGGATGCTGAAAAAACCTTTAATGTCTGCTTTTTGAGCAGATAAGGGTTTAGGAGGGTTCTTAGCTGTTCCTCCAGTAGATCCCTTTTTGCTTTCTGAACATGTGTGCTTTTCGGAGGCATATTGTAATCAGATTACTTGTAAACGGGGGGGGTGTAAGAAAATGTAACTCACCCCCAAAGATTTTGTTCTATATATTGCACAGCTGTCATTTTAAATAATGTCTCTGTTATACACACTTAAATTTTTATTGATTCCATAGCCAATTTCACCAGGCTCCTAAAAGATCTGTTTACACCGGTCTCTCTGTATGATCCCTATCTGGAGCTTTCCAGCATACTAGGGGTCCCACTTCATAAGTTATAAATTCAGAGTATTTATATCCCATCAAACATATGCAGGAAAAACAAATATAGCTGCAGCCACACGCTACCTTTTTCTTTTCCTACGCTGAGACCTTATTCCTCTCCTATGCTTAGTGCTGTCTCTCTGTGATCACTTCAGTTCTATGCAATATCCAGCTGAATAGTCAACGATACTCGCCTGATCCATGCACTGTACACGGGCTCGTCTCCGCTCATATGTCCTCGGCCGCCCACAGAGAGTTTTCACAGGGCTAGGCTTTACGGGAGAGCAGGGGCATCCTCCGCTACCTCAAGAACCAGGAGGGCTCATATATATAAATGGACACTGGTAGACCAAATGTCTTTAGAAAGGAAGTGATCCCCTATATAACCCCTCCCATACAGGAAGTACTTCAGTTTCGTAACACAGGCAACCCTGTGTTTTATAATTTGTCCTAATGACTGTGTCTGCCACTTTTGTTGAACACCTTGGTCTGTTAGTAAATTGATTATTTTTCAACTTCCTGTGTCAGCATTACCAGGGCTCGTTTACACGAGCGGCACTGTCTGTAAAGTGATCAGTGGATTGTTTTTCAGAGTGTGGTAGAGCAGCAGCTGCCAGGCATTCAGGAAGTTATACTGCTGCCTCCTGAATGCCTTTTTTTAATCCACCTGGATGCACAAAGTAGTTGTGATGATATGTACGGTTTTACCAACACATGTCAAAGTTGCAAGATTGGGCTTAATAAAAAAGAAAGAAGGACGGCGCCCTCTAAGTGCAGCATGTATGTTAAAAATATTTATTACAATAGATAAAAACACTCACATTTGAGTTGCTAAAAACCAGCATGTAAAGTAGTTTCATCCGCGTGCTCTCGGGGAATGTGGGTGTCACGGGCCAGTGGGGGGTTCCTGGGATGTGAGTCCTGTGACCTGGGTCCTGGTAGCTGTTCCGGTGGTGCCGAGGGTCCTCAGAGCCTCCGGGCGGCCAGGATGTCGATCATGGATCCTCCGTGGAGCGCCGTGCTGACCTGCGTCTTCACTTCCGGTAGCGGGGAGAGGCGGGCGGTGCTTCGCGTTCGGAGCATGCATGCTCCTTCATCAGGCTATGCTGGTGGCCATATTCAGTGTGGTAATTTATAACATAGGCAGTGGGAGGGATGGAGAGGTAATTGAGAGGAGGGCGGGACTATGTATAATGATTGGGCGTAGGTAACCATGGAGATGGGGTGTACACAATGTGGAAGGGGAATGAAGGGAGACGGGGAGTGGGCGGGGCGGGGAGTGAGAAGGGGGGGTGGATAAGGAGATATGCAAATGAGTATGTTGTGGTAAGAACATATATGTGTGTATATGGATCGTGGGGTAAGGAGAAGGCGGTCTATATGAAGAGGAATGTTGCATTGATCATAGTGGACGGGAACAAAATATATATATATATATACACACATATCTACATATATATATATATATATACATATATATGCATGTAAACATATATGGGAAGGGAATAGGTATATAATTATAGGGAGAGATTGGTGGTATATATGAGAAGAAATGATGCAATGATGGAAAAGGAATAAAACATGTACAATGCATATACGTGTGTAAACACAAAGAACCGTTTATAAAGGATCCCTTCACACACACATACACATATATACACATTTAAATGACGCGTAAGATTGGGACAAAAGGAGGGGGGGAGTGTGTTTCCAGACGGGTATTTGGGAATGAGAGGAATGTTATGGGAAATACTGGGAAATAAATAAAAGTAAAAATAATAAAAAAATATATAGAAATATAAATAAAGATAAATATATACATATATACATACATACACACACACATATATATATATATATACACAAGCATATAAAAATAATAAAAATACAAGTACAAATAAATAAAAATAAATCTAAAATAAAAATAAAGAAATTAAAAATAAAAATGTAAATAAAAATAAATATAAATATACATACATACATACATATACATATATATACATACACATACACACACATATATATATGTATATATATATATATATATATATATGTATATATATATAATAAATAAAAAATAATAAAAATAGGAAAAAATAAAAATGGTATGTGTTATACACTAGGGCTATGTGGATAGGGGTAATGGGTGGGAGACAGGTATACACTCACACTAGTGTACGGGTATACCCATACACGTGTTCCACGTAGACTGTAAGTTAATGGGGTAGTGACTAGATGATGGATAAAACAATAAATGAGACAATGGATGAAACAATACATGGTGAATTGAGATGATATGATGTGATGAGGCAGGGATATGGTTGGGGTCACAGCAAAATGTTAATTTCAATGCCTTCATTGAGGCCTCCTGGCGATAAAGTGTCCAGTGTGTATATTCAGTAGTTTTCTCTTTCACACAACCTTTTGTAGCGTTCAGCGGTAGGGAGGGTGGGTGGAATAGACTCAATAACCCACACGTGTAGTCCTGAAGATGTTTGTCCATGATGCTCTTTAAAATGTCTTGTTACACTATGCTTGTCAATGCCCTTCTCTACAAGGTTACGATGCTCACCAAACCTTTTGCGGAGCAGGCGTATAGTGCGGCCTACGTATAGTAGGCCGCAGGGGCATGTGAAGCAATAGACCACATAATCTGAACCACAATTGAAGAAGTCGGGGATGACATATAGTTTGCCCTTATGATGGAAGTCTTTTTGCCTATGTGTAACATGGGCGCATGTTACTAATTCATTAGTTTTGACATATGCCCTATATATACTTTGGTGGCTACAGTGGGGGGGAACCCCCCAGACGACGTCTATGCAGACGAAATGCATTGGGTAGGACCCCACTGTCGCCACTTCTTCACAGTGCTGTTTTTAGATACCTTTTCATGTGAGTGTATATTATTTTTAATAAATTCCCATTTATACGGATTTACACTATTTGGCCATTCCTTCTTTCCCTTCACTTGCTGCTGTTATCTTTGGTTCCAACGCTGGTCCGAGGGATACGATCCACGTTTGTTTTGCCTCATATCTTCAGGTTCATTATCATCCAAGGAATACAGCTTTGTGGAAGCCACTTCACCAACATTGCCCTTCTGGGCCACCTACAGTCCAGCACCACCCAAGCCTGTTTGACTCCACCTGGCGTACGCCTTGTTGAGTCCACCGAGTCCGGTAAGCCTTTTCACTTTCAGTGGTGGTGTGTGGGCTTTCCCTCCAGATGGTTTACACCTTTGAAGAGATCTGTTCCAGGGGATTTTAAGAAAAGAATTTTCCCTCAAGGATGTTTTGCCTTTTGATACATGCACTCTGAACTGTCAGTCCATAGACTCTACATCTGACTTTTCCTTAAAAGCGCTACACTTATTTTGTTTTCTGTCTGGGTAACCCTTGTCTTTGAATTTGGCTTTGAGTAGTAGGCTGTGTGTTTCATAGTCCTGTAGGCGCGTGCAATTATGTTTTAGGCGGCAGAACTGGCTTTTTGGGATGTTTTTAACCCATCGTGGGTGATGGCAACTGTTAAAGTGTAGGTAAGAATTCCCTGAGGTGGATTTTGTATAATTCTGGGCGCAGATGGTGTTTTCATAGTGGAAGAGATCCAGATCCAAAAAGGCCAGTTTGTTATTGTCTGTGACTGATGTAAATGATAGACCCATGGAGTTGTTGCAGTGTTGGACGAAGGGTAGGATGGTGGTTTCTGGACCATCCCAGATAATGACCACGTCATCTATGTAGCGCCCGTAATAGACTATGTGGGGCGCATATGGGTTATTGTTGTGTATATATTGTAGCTCCCAGTAACCCATGGTAAGGTTTGCGTAGCTGGGGGCAAAATTGGTCCCCATGGCAGTTCCTTGTGTTTGAATGTAGAAGTCTCCGTGGGATTCGAAATAATTGTGGGTTAGGCAGAATTCTAATATTTCCAGTAAGAATTGGTTCTGACGTGGGTTGAGTGATGGATCATTGTTGGAGTAGTGTCGTACAGCTTGTAAACCAATGTTATGGGGAATGGACGTGTATAGTGAGACCACATCTAGCGATAGCCAGTTGTATGTGGGTTCCCAGGAGTAGTATCATAGCATGTTCAGAAGGTGGATGCTGTCTTTAATGTAGGAAGGTAGGTTCTGTTCTATACCTTGTAGAAAATGATCAATGTAGATAGAGAAGTAGCTGGTTACGCTTTCCATGTGGTTTATAAGGCTTGGTGGAGGGGCCTTGACAGGATAAGAGGGCCGTGGTGGGCCATGGTACACATTCCATCAGGGGGACTGGGGTGTGGTTCTCTTGCCCTGATGGGGTGTGGAGATTGGGGTGGTTGTTAACTTTGGGGGGGGTGTGTATTGCGTCTGGGTTTTTTCCAACAGTGGATCCTGTTGGAGTTGTAATCGTCAAAGTCTCTGCGTATCTTCTGTAATTTACATTTGATGAGGCAATCCTCTTGGTACTTAGTGTTAAGTTTCAGTTTTTTGTACCATGAGGTGGGTAAGGGTGTAATGTATGATCTTAGTTCATCTATAAGATTGGTTAATTTGGACGATAATGAGTTGAATAGGATATCCCTTTGCTTGATGATGATTTCCATCCATTTTTGAGTGCAGAATTCGGATATGGTGGACCATTCAGCGGCTAAATCTGTTCCCAGAAATGAACAAGTCTTTTGGTTTCTGAGACCTCTGGGAGAAATTTTGTAGGTCAAATACAGTTCCAAGAAGAACTTATCCCACCATTGTTGGTTAATGTTATTGATGGTGTCCTCTATTTTGCGAAACTTCGCACATATGTGTCTGTATTCCAGACGGGGGATATTTGCTGATGGGAGGAAGTATCCATCTGGGAAGTGTGCGTATAAGTCATCTAAGAAGCATAGGCTGAAGTATTAGGTATGTAAACTGGGGGGGGAGTAAATCACATGAACATAATGGGGCTGAAGATGAACGTACAAAAATAATAATTGGCATAGATCCAGAGGCTGCGCATATATGTGAACTTCTTAAGAGGAAATAAACGATCAAGGGGTTAATATGGCGCACAATGGAGGTAGCCGAGTACATATAACTAAAAATGGTGGGGGGAAGGGGGTGGGTTGGGGGTTCCTAAGAGAGCCTATGCTGTATAGTAACCATGGAAATTATACAAAAAATAGAATCAGTCAAGTACACCATATTAGATGACTTATACGCACACTTCCCAGATGGATACTTCCTCCCATCAGCAAATATCCCCCGTCTGGAATACAGACACATATATATATTATCGTCCAAATTAACCAATCTTATAGATGAACTAAGATCATACATTACACCCTTACCCACCTCATGGTACAAAAAACTGAAACTTAACACTAAGTACCAAGAGGATTGCCTCATCAAATGTAAATTACAGAAGATATGCAGAGACTTTGACGATTACAACTCCAACAGGATCCACTGTTGGAAAAATCCCAGACGCAATACCCCCCCCCCCAAAGTTAACAACCACCCCAATCTCCACACCCCATCAGGGCAAGAGAACCACACCCCAGTCCCCCTGATGGAATGTGTACCAAGGCCCACCACGGCCCTCTTATCCTGTCAAGGCCCCTCCACCAAGCCTTATAAACCACATAGGCCACCGGCACCTTCCAGACGGCCACAGCCCACACCCACAGCAAAAGAGGACCATCATCGTCCACCACCCCCTGTGCCAGTTTCTTCCTCCAGTACACCCAAAACTTCCAAGAGTATAAAGAAGAAACCCCACACTGGCATCCTTACCCTAATCCCTTCCATACCGGTTACCCTCAAAGAAACACAGACCGGCAGTGCCATATCAGATCACAGTACTTATGAGGACCCCCAGTCATCCACTCTGGATTTTGGTATTGGGAATCTACACACCGCACAGCCCAAGATCACTCATGCATCTGGGCCCACCATGGACCACCCCAGTATCCACGCCATCTCATCATCCCCCATTTACAGTCCGACCAATAAACATATATCTCCCACCCCTACCCCCTCTTTTTTAGTGATCACCCCCCAACCCTGCCCAAAAAGAAAGCTCTCCGACGAGGCAGGAGAGGGGGGAGACACAAACACAAAAAGGAGGGAGAAATTGCGCAGACTATAAAAATCTTCAACCTCTCTGATCACACCTTATTCATGCCTGAAAAATCTCTACTAGCACGCGGGCTCACCTTCGCCCCCACAGCATCTCCCAACCCTTTCACTCTCTTCTTGGATCTCAATAGGTTCATTAGAAATATCACCATCAAACGATATTTCAACATTCAAGACAATAAGAAAGGTAATGGTACCCCAAACATTACCCCAAACACTACTCCATATACTACTAATGACCACGCTGAATGCAGTTACTACTACAGAAGACTCCTCCACCCTAGGACCCGCAGAACTCATAGCCCTAGACCAGTTGGAAGATCTCTACATTGACGACCAGATTGAATCTCTAACTCAACATCCACCTACCTCTCCACCCATCTTACACACTAATTTCAAACCAAAATCTATCTTTTATCCCACATTTGCCAAAGGACCTTACGTCCAGACCTTCTATCAGGTTGTATATGCTGATATACTACGAATGTGTCAAATGTCCAACTCACGTTCCAATCCACCATCTAACTTCACCCCAGCAGAACGCACGGCTCTTAAATCACTCACCAACAACAGGCAACTGGTTATTAAGCCGCAGATAAAGGAGGTGGTATTGTAGTCCAGAACCGTGCAAACTACATGCTGGAAACAACTAGACTCCTATCTGACACATCCACATACAAAAAACTTTCCGGAGATCCCTTACCCAAATTCTATATTGAAGCTCACAACCTAATAGATCGAGCACAAGCAGATGGTATAGTTACTGCATCCGAAGCCTCATTTCTTAAACACGACTTTTACAAAAGGCCCTACTTTTACCACCTTCCGAAGGTGCACAAAGATCCCACACACCCTCCTGGTAGACCAATAGTGGCGGCCATGGAAAGCGTAACCAGCTACTTCTCTATCTACATTGATCATTTTCTACAAGGTATAGTACAGAACCTACCTTCCTACATTAAAGACAGCATCCACCTTCTGAACATGCTACGATACTACTCCTGGGAACCCACATACTGCTGGCTCTCGCTAGATGTGGTCTCACTATACACGTCCATTCCCCATAACATTGGTTTACAAGCTGTACGACACTACCTCAACAATGATCCATCACTCCACCCACGTCAGAACCAATTCTTACTGGAAATATTAGAATTCTGCCTAACCCACAATTATTTCGAATCCAACAGAGACTTCTACATTCAAACACAAGGAACTGCCATGGGGGCCAATTTTGCCCCCAGCTACGTGAACCTTACCATGGGTTACTGGGAGCTACAATATATACACAACAATAACCCATATGCGCCCCACATAGTCTATTACAGGCGCTACATAGATGACGTGGTCATTATCTGGGATGGTCCAGAAACCACCATCCTACCCTTCGTCCAACACTGCAACAACAACTCCATGGGTCTATCATTTACATCAGTCACAGACAATAACAAACGGCCCTTTTTGGATCTGGAACTCTTCCACTATGAAAACACCATCTGCGCCCAGAATTATACAAAATCCACCTCAGGGAATTCTTACCTACACTTTAACAGTTGCCATCACCCACGATGGGTTAAAAACATCCCAAAAAGCCAGTTCTGCCGCCTAAAACATAATTGCACGGCCTACAGGACTATGAAACACACGGCCTACTACTCAAATCCAAATTCAAAGACAAGGGTTACCCAGACCACATCATAGAAGATGCCTTCCAATACTATCTCAGTGAAAACGCGAAGGACAAGAGGCAAACCAGTACAGACGACACTACCCAACCCGTCAGATTTGTGACACAATACCACAACAGATTTAAGCAAATGGAAAAGATCTCCACCAAACACTGGTCCATTCTGCGTGAGGATCCGCATCTAAAACCCACCATAAGTGATAAACCAATGGTCACCTACAGACAGGCTAAGAATATAAAGGCCCAAATAGCACCAAGCAAAGTGA
This sequence comes from Aquarana catesbeiana, assembly GCF_042186555.1. Classification (NCBI taxonomy): domain Eukaryota; kingdom Metazoa; phylum Chordata; class Amphibia; order Anura; family Ranidae; genus Aquarana; species Aquarana catesbeiana. The sequence continues at coordinate 395,837,490 of NC_133328.1, forward strand.
AAACAGCACACCCCACCGCCAGTGCCCCGTTAACCTTCTTTAACATCAAAGGCATGTATCAATGTAGGAAGCCCCTCTGCCTCACATGCGCCCATGTTACACATAGGCAAAAAGACTTCCATCATAAGGGTAAACTATATGTCGTCCCCGACTTCTTCAATTGTGGTTCAGATTATGTGGTCTATTGCCTCACATGCCCCTGTGGCCTACTATACGCCCGCTCCGCAAAAGGTTTGGTGAGCATCGTAACCTTGTAGAGAAGAGCATTGACAAGCATAGTGTACCAAGACATTTTAAAGAACATCATGGACAAACATCTTCAGGGCTACGCATGTGGGTTATTGAGTCTATTCCACCCACCCTCCCTACCGCTGAACGCTACAAAAGGTTGTGTGAAAGAGAAAACTACTGGATATACACACTGGACACTTTATCGCCAGGAGGCCTCAATGAAGGCATTGAAATTAACATTTTGCTGTGACCCCAACCATATCCCTGCCTCATCACATCATCTTATCTCAATTCAACACGTATTGTTTCATCCATTGTCCTACCTGTTGTCTCATTTATTGTTTTATCCATCATCTAGTCACTACCCAATTAACTTACAGTCTACGTGGAACACGTGTATGGGTATACCCGTACACTAGTGTGAGTGTATACCTGTCTCCCACCCATTACCCCTATCCACATAGCCCTAGTGTATAACACATACCATTTTTATTTTTTCCTATTTTTATTATTTTTTATATATATATGTATGTGTATATATATATATATATATATATATATATATATATATATATATATATATATATATATATGTGTATGTGTATGTGTATGTGTATGTATGTATGTATGTATATATATATATATATATATATATATATATATATATATATATATATTTATTTATACTTATTTTTATTTTTATTTACATTTTTATTTTTAATTGCTTTATTTTTATTTTAGATTTATTTTTATTTTTATTTTAGATTTATTTTTATTTTTATTTATTTGTACTTGTATTTTTATTATTTTTATTTATATATGTATGTGTATATGTATATGTGTATATATATATATATATATATATATATATATGTGTGTGTGTATGTATATATGTATATATTTATCTTTATTTTTATTTATATTTCTATATATTTTTATTATTTTTACTTTTATTTATTTCCCAGTATTTCCCATAACATTCCTCTCATTCCCAAATACCTGTCTGGAAACACACTCCCCCCTTCCTTTTGTCCCAATCTTACGCGTCATTTAAATGTCTATATATGTGTATGTGTGTGTGTGAAGGGATCCTTTATAAACGGTTCTTTGTGTTTACACACGTATATACATTGTACATGTTTTATTCCTTTTCCATCATTGCGTCATTTCTTCTCATATATACCACCAATCTCTCCCTATAATTATATACCTATTTAATTATATACCATTTCTGCATTTTTGTATTCCCTTCCCATATATGTTTACGTATATATATATATATATGTAGATATGTGTGTGTATATATATATATATATATATATATATATTTTGTTCCCGTCCACTATGATCAATACAACATTCCTCTTCATATAGACCACCTTCTCCTTACCCCACGATCCATATACACACATATTTGTTCTTACCACAACATACTCATTTGCATATCTCCTTTTCCACCCCCCCTTCTCACTCCCCGCCCCGCCCACTCCCCGTCTCCCTTCATTCCCCTTCCACATTGTGTACACCCCATCTCCATGGTTACCTACGCGCCCAATTATTATACATAGTCCCGCCCTCCTCTGAATTACCTCTCCACCCCTCCCATTGCCTATGGTATAAATTCCCACACTGAATATGGCCACCAGCATAGCCTGATGAAGGAGCACGCATGCTCCGAACGCGAAGCAACGCCCGCCTCACCCGTCTCCCGGAAGTGAAGACGCAGGTCAGCACGGCGCTCCACGGAGGATCCATGACCGACATCCTGGCCGCCCGGAGGCTCTGAGGACCCTCGGCACCACCGGAACAGCAACCAGGACCCAGGTCACAGGACTCACATCCCAGGAACCCCCCCACTGGCCCGTGACACCCACATCCCCCGAGAGCACGCGGATGAAACTACTTTACATGCTGGTTTTTAGCAACTCAAATGTGAGTGTTTTTATCTATTGTAATAAATATTTTTAACATACATGCTGCACTTAGAGGGTGCCGTCCTCCTTTCTTTTTTATTGTTCCAGAGCTTCTTCTAGCTTTTATAGACTGGCTGCCTTCCATTTATTCAGCATCATTTTATCCTTACATGGACTAATACCTGAACTTGTTGTGAAACATTAACTAACACCATCAAGTTCCCCCTCTCAGGAACCCCCAACCCACCCCCTTCCCCCCACCATTTTTAGTTATATGTACTCGGCTACCTCCATTGTGCGCCATATTAACCCCTTGAAAGATTGGGCTTAAGCATTAGGATTTGTTTTACCCTTAGGCACAAAGGGGTTAATCACCACTGAGTTTTTCAATTTTTTGCTAAACAAATTTAAAATTTTTTTAAAAATTACATTTTGAAAAAAATCTTTTTCTTAGTTTTACTGATGGGCACTAATGAGCATGTGGGCGCACAGGGGGGGCGGGGTTCTGGGAGAACGTCCATAGACGCCCTCCCAGAACTGCAATGTAGACACCTTTTGGTTATAGCGCGGTCAGGAAGTGGTTATGGGAGTGACTCTAGGGACCTTGATGTAAGGAAGGGGGGTTCTCAGGGACCCTGATATAACATCGGTGGCTCTGGGGACCTAATGTAAAGGGGGAATCTGGGGACTCCGAGGTGGGGGGGAGAACCCTAGGGACCCTGATATAAGTGTGGGGGGGGGATCTAGGGAACCTGATGTTGGGGGCGTGACTCTGGGACCCTGACATAAGGTTAGTGACTCTAAAGACCTTGATGTAAGGGGGAGGACTCTGGGGTCTCCATTTGAGGGGGAACTCTGATGGGGATTCTTGATGTATGGGGGAATCTGATGTGAACAGGTGGGCTAGTCCTGGTGCTGCACTCTATATGTTGTTTTTTTATGTTATTCATTTCTGACATCATGTTGTACATTACATAGTCCTGACCAAGGTGTTCAGTTGCTGGTTTTAACCGCACGTCGACCAGCCGCCACAGTTATACTGCGGAAACATGGCTCAGCTGCACGAATCGCTAGGGGGCACGGAGCCGATGCGAGTGCCCAGTAGTCGCTATCACCGCCGGGCTCCCGCGTTCTCTCGGGGCACAGTTTCCGGTTCTCTGAGGGGAGAACAGTCTGTTCATACAGAGTATAAACAGCAATCTGTCATCTCCCCTGCACAGTCCCCCCCCCCCCTTCAGTTAGAACACGTACTAGGATACACTTAACCCCTTCACTGCCCCCTAGTGGTTAACCCCTTCACTGCCAGTGACATTTTTACAGTAATCAATGCAATTTTATAGTATTGATCGCTGTACAAATGCCAATGGTCCCAAAAATGTGTCAAAATTGTCCGACATGTCCGCCATAATGTCGCAGGCCCGATAAAAATCGCAGATCGCTGCCATTACTAGTAAAAAAAAAAAGTTAATAAGCCATAAAACTATCCCTTATTTTGTAGACAATATAACTTTTGTGCAAACCAATCAAAATACACTTATTGCGATTTTTTTTTTTACTAAAAATATGTAGAAGAATATGTATCGGCCTAAACTGAGGAAAAAAAAATATTTCAAATTGTCATTCTTTTTTTGTTTATAGCGCAAAAAATAAAAACCGCAGAGGCGATCAAATACCACCAAAAGAAAGCTCTATTTGTGGGAAAAAAAGGACGTCAATTTTGTTTGGGTGCAATGTCGCACGACTGCGCAATTGTCAGTTAAAGTGGCGCAGTGCCGAATCGCAAAAAGTGCTCTGGTCTTTGGCCAGCCAAATGGTCTGGGGCTTAAGTGGTTAATGAAGTTCTTATTTAGGGTCGGCTCAGACAGAAAATAGAAACCATTACATTTAAAAAAGATGTTCCTTCATTCTGAGGTTTATGTGTATTCATGAGATTGTCACTTGTGAAATAGTAAGTAGCAGTATTTTGTTGGTACAAGGACTGTGGTATGTGCAGTGTATACAGCGACTAGGCACAGATTCTGTTTAATCATCCCCGTTCAGACCCTCCCACTGTTAGGCAAAATCTATCCTCTGCATCACTTTCTACTGATCCCTGAACTCACTTACTGCTGACCCTGTGCTCTGCCCTACAAATGAATGGCCTCTGTACGCTGCCCTACAAATTGCTGACCCTATTCTCTGCCCTGCTGACTCCCTGTACACTCCCCTGCTGACCTCCCATCCTCTGCCCCCCTGACTTTTTTTTCTTGCACCCCCACATCAGACAGGCTAGATCCAGCCCTATTCAAGATTGTATTTGGTACTGGTACTGCCTGCTGAACATGTCTTTTTATAAATTCTGCTGCACTGCAACCATGGCAGTGGGTACTAACATGCCCGCTAGCCATTAAACGTGTGGCTGGGAGGTAAAACCATGGCATAAACCACCTAGTTTATGTAATGTAAAATACATAAAACTTTGTGCACTTAAAATGGAAATAACCAGTCTTGGTCCCATGTTGCAATAATACCTGTATAAAAAGTTATTTGCTAAGGCAAAGTGTCACCATTAATTTGTATGCAGAGATTTTTTTTTTATTCCCCTCCAAAATTGCGTGCCCATTCACACTCTTGTGCTGTGGTAATGTGTTATGTGCGTCGGTGTGATGTGCTGCCATTTATTTTGAATGTCTCCCCAATACATCTTGCTCACAGCTCTACAGCAATACACTAACGTGTTGCAGTGCTCTGCCAAAAATACTACATGCACTTTTTTTTTTGTGTTTAAGGCAGCCAAATACAAAGCACATTACCGCAGCTCAGACATGTGTATAGGCCCTATCTTTTTGAAGTAAACAAAAATTCTCTTTAGCAAACCACCCCTGTGACGTATCAGTAATTTAGAAGTCTGAGCTGAATCATACATTTAGGGTTGGGAGTCTGCTGCAGGTGTCTTGAGGAAACTGACTATTACATTATTTGTGAACACTACTTTTTTTTTTTTTTTTTTTACCAGATCTCAAATTTTATTACTCCATCATTCCCAGTTTATTTATTTTTTTTATCTTTTCGATGAGTGTCTGTACAATACTTTCTTCTCCCTTAGCTTTTTCTTCCTTCTTGTGTTTAACTTAGCTGAGCATTAACCTTCAAATGACATTCTTCTGCTTTCCTGAAACCACTGTTAGGTAGGAAAGAACAAACCTTTATGTCCAATTCATTTCAGTGATCAAGCTAAATCCCAACCACTATTTATGTTGACACGGAGGCTATGCGAAGACTCAGTATCTGATTTCCCAGAAAACCGTCAGCCTGTCCATAATTTATCAGGGCTCAGGCCACGCTGCAGTATCTTTTCCCATGAAAAATGTGTTTTTCTGCAGAATCAATTTTTCATGAACACCCTTTATGTAAGTGATGATACAGTCAGATCCAGCCCTGGATGTCCATGAATAATCTGCTAAATTACCTTTAGTATCTTGTCTGCAAAATGGAATTTTGAAATATTTTAACCTGTTTTTTTTATTTATACAGTCACTTGCATTCTTCTGGCTAACTCATTCAGTTCTATTTCTAAAGCTGGGCAGAGAATGTTGTAGAAGGCACATGCAAATTAAGGTAGCAGCAGAATGTGGCAAAAGAACAGTGGGAGGGGGAGGGGTATGCCTGTATATCAAGAATAAGGTACAAGTGAAAGTGAGAGATGACATCACTAAGGGAGCAAGGGAGGAGGTGGCATCCTTATGGCTAGAGCTCCAAAGGGAGGAAACTAATACTGGGAGTATGCTATAGGCCCCCTAAGCTAGGAGGAGGGGGAGACGGAACTCCTATCACAATTTTAATTAGCAGCAAGGATGAAAAGTATCATCATAATGGGGGATTTTAATTATCCGGACAGACTGGGCGGAAGGAACCGCACATTCGTCTAAGGCTCGTCAGTTCCCAAATGTCTCGCAGGACAATTTCATGGGTCAGATGGTATACGCACCAACTGGAAACAAAGCGTTATTAGCAATTGAGGAAACAGCGATCACAGGTCAATTAGCTTCAGTATAAATCACACAAATAGGAAACATAAGGGGAATACAAAGACACTGAATTTCAAAAGAGGCAACTTCCCTAAACTACAAACCTTGCTAGAAGATATTAATTGGGATAAAATCTTAGGAACAAAGAACACAGGGCGAGATGGATTTGCTTTAAGAGCATATTAAATAAGGGCATTAGCCCGTGCATCCCATTGGGAAATAAATTTAAAAGAACGAACAAAAGTCCTGGGTGGCTTAACTCCAATGTAAAAATGCATAAAAAAGCAAAGGAGAAGGCTTCAAAAAATACAAGGCTGAGGGATCATCAGCATTCAAACTTTACAAATGATGCAACAAGAAATGTAAGGGTGCAATTAAGGCGGCTAAGATAGAACACAAAAGACACATAGCGGAGGAGAGCAAAAAAATCCCAAGAAATTCTTTAAGTGTATAAGCAGTAAAAGAGGGAGGAAAGACCATATTGGCTCCATAAAGAATGAAGAAGTGAATCTGCTTACAAAGGAGGTGAAGGTATTGAATTTATTCTTCTCCTCAGTCTTCACAAAGGGAATCTGGGGGCTTAAGTAACCAAAACTGCAGTGTTTTTCCTCACGCCACATCACAGGAAGCACCTCCATGGTTAACAGAGGACAGAATTAGGAATAGACTTGAAAAACTTAAGATTAATAAGTCATCGGGACCAGATGGCTTGCACCTGATAGTCCTTAGGGACCTCAGTCAAGTAATTGCCAGACCATTGTTTCTAATTTTTACTGACAGTCTACTGACTGGAATGGTACCAGCTGATTGGAGAAAAGCCAAGGTAGCACCAATATTTAAAAAAAAGGCCAAAATCCATCCCTGGGAATTACAGATCAGTTAGCCTAACATCAATAGTATGCAAGCTCTTGGAGGGGATGATAAGGGACTATATACAAGATTTTCATAATGAAAATGGTATCATTAGCAGTAATCAGCATGGATTCACGAGGAATCGTTCTTGCCAAACCAATCTATTAACCACCTATGAGGAGGTGACCTGCCATCTAGATAAAAACATTCAGATATCTGCCAATGTATTTTGAAGGGGTTTTTGTAATGAATGACAGTAAATGATAAACACTAAATGTATAGAGCAGCTGTGGTACAAATTTTACCAACAACAATGTAATACCAAGGTCTACCTAACCAATGTAATTTCCACTGTCTTCTTAAAGTAAAACTATGGCCTCCTATAATAAAAAAAAGTGCTACATAATCTAATTATAAGTATCTGTACTTGGAGTCTTTACTTGGCGACCCTTTCAAGTCCCCTTCTCTTGATAATGCAGCACTGTTCCTGAATTCAAAGCAGAGTTGCCACTCTCATATAGGGCTATGCAGGGCTTTTTTTCTCAAACAATAGGTGCTGGAACTCAGCCACGGCCCCCAAAACCCCTCCCCCTACACACACCCTCCAAATCACATCAAATAGTGGGTGTGGTCATATTTCACAAACAGTAGAAGGGTCCTAAAGGGGCATTAAATATCAGGATTGCATTACATACAGAGTGGAAAGTTCATGGGGGTTACACACGGAGTGCAGAGCTGTCACTTGTAAACAAAGAAACCTGACTTCTGTGTTTACAAGTGATTGTGGTGAGCAGTCACCAAAAGGTCTGAGCCAGAGGTGGTGGAACTGAGTTCCACCAAGTTCCCCCTGAAAAAAAGCCCTGGGGCTATGCCTGCTTGCTCTACAGTGGGATGAAAAATGTTACAGGTGGTGTAACTATCAGCACCAGGCCACAACTAGTCAAATGGGCTGCCGTAAGTAAATACACACTAAAGCATGACGTAAGATGCAGAACTTTCCACTTTGACTTAATCACTAATATAAAAGCTGAACTCCCTAAAGAATGAAGAGTCTTCCATTGCAGTGGGGCTACCCACACTGCAAGGGATAACTGCTTGTTTACTGTCTGGTAAGAACACTTTCACTTATCAGATCCTCCACTCTCCAGCAAATGGTGCTCCCCTAAACTCAAGAATTGGGCTGTCCCTTGGCATCTTCACATCCAATGTAGGGCTATGGTTCCTCAGGGGAGAAGAGGCTGCAGGGAACAGTCTAGCAGCATAAAGAAGTTTGTGGGATCAAACTGTGCTACTTGGTCCCCTAGACATATACAAGCAGGTAGACTTTTCAGTTTTTCTGAAGTTCAGCTCTAATGAGGTTTTCCAGTTGCGGGCATAAGTGAAAACACCTGTAAATGTGCCCCAAGCTCAGCAGTGCCGGGCAGCAGCTCCGAGGCTATTGATCATCAGGCCTACTCTGCTGGCCTAAGTGCCACATGAGTGGAATAGAAAACTCATGCTGCATCCTTATTGCAGTGTTTACCTTAATTTTATTTTGATTGTAACTTTTACATTTTTCCATGCTTGCTGTTTCATATTTTGTAAAATATTCTGATTTGTGGATTAGCAACTTGATGGAGCTCTCAATGGCTATGCGCTATCACTGGGCCTACTGTTTAACATAAGATTTATAAGAAGAGAATTGTTTTGACAGGTCATCTGACTCCAACTTGTATTGTGAGAAGCAGCAGTAATGAACAACTAATTTGTTGTTTACATGTTGCTTTGCAATTCTACAAACATGGTTGCCCCCACAGACACAAAGTTTCTAACCACTTGACCACCGTAAGGTTTTACCCCTTCATGATCAGATCATTTTTTGCTATTCAGATTTGTGCTACTTTAACCACTTCAATACCGGGCACTTATACACCTTCCTGCCCAGACCAATTTTCAGCTTTCAGCACTGTCGCAGTTTGAATGAGAATTGCGCGGTCATCCATCACTGTACCCAAACAAAATTTTTATCATTTTGTTCCCACAAATAGAGCTTTATTTTGGTGGTATTTGATCACCTCTGCGGTTTTTATTTTTTGCTAAACAAATAAAAAAAGTGAAAATTTTGAAAAAAATAAAAGTTTTGCTTTTGTTTCTGTTATAAAATTTTGTAAATAAGTAAGTTTTCTCTTTCACTGATGGGCACTGATAAGGCGGCACCAATGGGCGGGCACTGACGATGGCCACTGATGGGTGGCACTGATGGGCATTGATAGGCAGCACTCATGGGTGGCACCGATAGGCAACACTGATGGGCACTGAAAAGGTGCAAAGATGGGTTCTTATGGGTGGCGCTGATAGGCGGCACTGATGGGCACTGATACGTGGAACTGATAGGCATCCCTGGTGGCACTGGCAGTGGTAGGCATTGTGAGTGGGCACTGACTGGCAGCTGCCTGGGCACAAATTAATATTTCCCTGGGGGTCTAGGGGGGGGCATACCTGGTGGTCCAGTGTGGATGGCCATCCTGGTGGTCCTGGGCGGCATGATGGTGGTCCTGGGTGGGATCCGAGGGGGGCTGTGCTGATTGACCCCCCCGTCAGGAGAGCAGCCGATCGGCTCTCCTCTACTCGCGTCTGTGAGCCATGAGTGAGGAAAAGCCGATCACCGGCTCTTCCTATTTACATTGTGATCAGCTGTGATTGGACATAGCTGATCACGTAGTAAAGAGCCTTTGTCAGAGACTTTTTACCTAGATCGGAGTTGCGGGTTGTCAGACTGACACACCGCAACAACGATCGCCGAGATGCGCGCCCCTGGGGCGCGCAGTGGCTTAATATTCTGAGGACCTCATATGACGCCCCGTGAAGGGGATTGAAACCACTTTGCAGCCGTCACTCTGCTATATGGCGGGCGGCAAGTGGTTAACTGGCAATTGTGCGGTCATGCAACACTGTACGCAAATGAAATTTTATTTATATAATTTTTTTTCACATAAATAGAACTTTCTTTTGGTGTTATTTGATCACCACTGGGGTTTTTATTTTTTAATATATAAACAAAAAAGTCCAAGAAATTCTGCAAAGAAAAATTTAGATTTAGGCCCAAAATGAATTCTGCTACATGTCTTTTGAAAAAAAAAAAAAAAAATCCCAATAAGTGTGTATAGTATGTGTTAAAGGTATAGTGTCTACAAACTATATATATATATATATATATATATATATAGGAATTTTCGCAGCTATAGATGCTATATTGTAATGGCAGTGATCAGTGACTTATATTTGACTATGATAGTGTGGCGGGCAATTTGGCGCTGAGGGACACTGACTTCATTAGTGACAATGATATAGTGATAATACTGTACACGGTACTAATGACTGGCTGAGAAGGAGTTAACATCATGGGGCAATCAAGGGGTTAACTGTGTGCCTAACAAGTGTAATGTGTGTTGCGTTTATTTCCTAATCTGGCTGTGTTTTTTCTCCCTGCCTATCGGGGAGAAGAAATACCCGGATTGCTGTTCTCTGTACACAGAGTTCTGTGTGTTTATAAACACAGAACGCTATGTGTGATTGGACACAGCCAAAATTTCAGCAGAAATCATTGGTTGAGATCTGTTGCCAAACTCATGCTGTGTCCAATCACAGCACGGGTCAACAGGGGGCAAGCATGCACCCGGAAGCAAGCCTCTAATGTACATGTATATTTGCTGTGGGGTCAGCAGGTGGGTACAACAATATAAGAAAATGATTTACACTAATATGAGCTATTCTATACATACTGTACATAAGACCTTGCATCGGAGAAAAACATGGGTCAATTTATTACTGATCACCTGAAAATGCTGGTCGCTTAGTTGTAATGCTGACCAATTAACTTCAGTATATTGAATCACTGGCCAAGATCAGGTATTCAGGTCATTCGTTTTTAATTCATTACCCGAATAGTTGTTCCAAGTCAGTGACTTAAAAGAATTGAAGCAGATGATCAGTGTCACTGCCAAACAGTATTTTCAGAAAGAGAACAATACTGGCAGCTCTCATTCTTTGTTTATGAAAGGTCTCCTTTAAGTCCTGTATGTGACTACTCCTCATGTCAAAGCTAAACAGGGATGAACCAGGAAAAAACAAAATAGCTCAGTTCTCTTGCACTCCTCTTTTAGCTCTATGGAGCCTGTGCTGCCATAGTTTGGTCGCTGACCTGGAACAAAATTACAGAGATAAGCAGAATTTACTTTTTTTTTACATCAGGAAATGCTTGTTTTGTCCGTGACTCAGAGTTGCCAACTGTTAGTATTTTTACTGGCAGCCAGTAAAAAAACAGCACTTTTCTCCTGCCAGTAACAGGGAAAGATTGCCAGTAAAAAATATGGCTGTGACACTCAGCACTGCGCATCTGCAGTTCCAGTCCGGAGCCGGCCAAGACCATTCAAGTGCCTGCTATAGTGGGTTCCGGTGGGCTTAACAGAGGCAGTGCCTGAGCGTGTTGTGTGATGTCATGGCAGAAGGGAGCCGAGCGGAGCAGCCAGAGCCTTATGTGTGGGTCTGCAAGGCAAGCCCGGAGCGGGCCTGTCAGTGCTGTTTGGACTGGAGTGAACGGAAGGGTCCACCTGCTGTGGAGAGAGACTGTCACTGTGACTTAGGAGGGGACATGTCATGTCGGTGAGGTGTCATCATCATCTGTGCTGCTGCACACTGCTGTAAGTGTCACTGTGAGGGTCAATTTCATGTGTGTGCCTGCCCGTTCTAATTTCTTGCCCTCATGTGTTACTTATTATAACAAAAAAAATATATATGTTTTTTGTCTTAATATCTACCTTAAATGACATCGCTGATTGCATATTGTACTTATTTGTAGTCTAAATACTGAAATTTGCACTTAAAACAGTCATTTTGTAACTTTTGGAAATGCCAGTATATTTTGGGTGTTGTGTTAGTAAATTTCAATCTGGTAGGTTGGCAACACTGGCTCAGAAGCAGCAAGTCAGACACAGCTAGGTATTTAGCATTTTCAGAAGGGGGTCAGCAATGGCAGCCTGCTGTCTTTAAAACAACTAATCATGTGCGTGGAAGTTTTCTCCCCAATTCCCTGTTCATTATCTTTGCTAATTAGAGGTTTTTTCACATCTTAGTAAGATAGCCACTTGTGTTAATTCCTTTTCAAGAAACAATCATTCAAGCATATGCGTTTCATATTTAGATTTTGGCAAAATGGATAACCATATACAGTGGGGAAAATAATCATTTGATCCCCTGCACATTTTGTAAGTTTGCCCACTTACAAAGATATGAAGGGTCTATAATGTTTTATCATAGGTGTATTTTAAATGATAGAGACCTAAAAAACAAACATCCAGAAAAAAAAAAAAGAAAAAACACATGATACAAATGTTATAAATTGAGTTGGCAAGCACAGAGGTAAGACGTTCCTTGTAGTTAGTGACCAGGTTTGCACACATCTCAGGAAGGATTTTGGTCTACTTTTCTTAACAGATCTTCTCTAAATGCTTAAGGTTTCTTGGCTGCCGCTAGCAACTCAATGTTTCAGCTCCCTCCATAAATTTTTCTATAGGATTAGGGTCTGAAGACTGGCTAGGCCACTTCATGACCTTAATGTGCTTCTTCTTGAGCCACTCTTTTGTTGCCTTGGCGGCATGTTTTGGGCCATTGTCATGCTGAAAGACCCATCCATGGACCCATCTTCAGTGTTCTGGCTGAAGAAAGAAGGTTCTCATGCAAGATTTTACAATACATGGCCCCATCCCTTGGCCCCTCAATGCAGCCTGCAGACTATACCTTTAGCAGAGAACATGTCTTAAAGCATAATGGTTCCACCTCTGTGCTGGACTGTAGGGATGGTGTTCTTAGGGTCATAGCCTGCATTTTATTTTTCCTCCTCAAGTAGGCCCGTCTGAAGTTGGCCAATGAACATCTAAATGATTCAGAGAAGGATTGGGAGAAAGTGCTGTGGTCAGATGAGACCAAAATTCATTTCTTTGTAAGTGGGCAAACTTACCAAATCTGCAGGGGATCAAGTAATCATTTTCCCCACTGTATAAATATATCCCTTAATATTGGAAATTCTGAACAAAAATAAAAACACTCAGTAGCACTAAACTCACCTCCACTGCAGTGATGCAACGTCCATGAGCTCCTTCACTGGAGCTGACATCTTCTACTCGGCTTCATTTGGGATCTTTGACCATCTTGATTGGCCGGCCCTGGATGATATAACTCACATGCATACGCATGGCGGTTCATGCATCTCAACACTCAGCAGAAAGACTGAATATTGCAAACAGGATGGCAAGAAGGGCGCTTTTTTTTTTTTTTTTTTTAAATAGCTATAGACTTCCAGAATGGTAGCCAATACCAGTGGATGGCTCTGTCGTCACGTGTGAAGGTGTGAAACGCTCAGCCGAAAAGTGATTGTGCCTCATCGGATGAAAACACTGGAATTTCGCAGCAGACTACAATAACCAGCAGCTGATATTCCTCTATCTACACCGATTGGTATGAATGTGGGAATCAATGGATTTGTGTATGGCCAGCAGCTCAATAGGCACCAGAGTCTTACCCAGTGCTGTCACTTATCCACAAATTTGTGTGAAGAAAAAGGTATTCAAATAAATTTCCAAGTCAAAATCAGTGATATACATAGGGGAGGGGGTACAAGGGACTATAAAGAGATAACAAGGAGTGAGACTTCCACTGAGCTTTCATCATCTGATTTGTGCCCTGATGGTAGCAAACTGTAGATTTTTATTTGTGATCGATTTAGAATAGAACAGGCCAGGATTTGTGGTATGAAATTTTATTCATCAAGGAAAAGTACACAGTAATTGGCACAGGAAAAATCTAATACTGATTTAATGAAGTGGGAATTTTCCTCAGGCTTACATCCCTGATATGTATTACAAAACCGAATTCCCATGTGCCCTCTCTCAGGAGATGTATGTCCTCCGAGGTAAACGAAACACTGAGTACATACGGCGTCACAAATAATTATCTATTAACTGTATTTATATAATTGGACTCATTTCCAATTGTGCAAATCCACGTCTGCCCGATGGCACTCGGCCATATCGCAAAGTATTCAACCTTCAGTAGACAGCAGTACAACATTTCCCTTGTAATCTAAGCAAACACTTGCACTGCTGGAACAGTACATAAACAGATCTGCATGCCTAGGGAGATTCAGTTGTCACCGCCGGCTCCTTTCTGCACAGCTGTCTTTATTTCAAACACTCTTATCCTCATAAAATGACCCCAATACACAATCGTTTGTGTAAATCAGTAAAGGGAACCTTTGAATTGTATGTGAGCCGGTGTTTAGACTTTAGGGATGTATTAGTACAGGCTAGCTTTTGTTTCCAGAAAACACTGAGACGCTGTTCATGCTGTGTGCGAATCACTTTCATCGCTAGCATCACAATGGGTTTTTACAATATGGCTAACACTTGGAAGTACAGAGTCCACATGGACGTCCTCCTCATCTGATTGGATAACCGGTGACTCCTCTCCGTCTTCACTGGTTTCCTGACTGGCTGAATCAGTGCATGTGGAGGACAACGAGGACAGTTTCTGTCGAAGCTCTGCTTGGCTGGGGACCTGAAGAGTGATCTCATTGCGGCAGGAATCAAAATCAGGGCCTTCAACATCAAAAGAGAGCACAAAAGAGGGTTTGTTAGAAAATGGATTTAAAAGGTGTAATTAAAGTCCGTTATAATGCTGTAAAGTATGTAATGGCTCATTCACGCTGTCAGTGAACTAAAACACTCAGTTTCTATCTTGTACCACAGCAATGTATAAATGTACAGTAAAGGTCTCCTATAGGATATTATTATTTCAGGCACTGATATAGCACAGTCAATTTACACAATGCTTTACACATATATATTTCACATTCACACCAGTCCCTTCCGTCAAGGAGCTTACAAGCTAAGGTCCCCAACTCACATTTATACATCCACATAATAGGGCGACTTTAGAAAGAAGCCAATTAACCTACCAGCATGTCTTTGGAGTGTGGGAGGAAACAAGAGTACCCAGAGGAAACCCACACAGGAATAATGAGAACATGCACACTCTAGGCAGGTAGTGCTGTGGTTGGGATTCGAACCAACGACCCTTGTGCTGTTAGGCAAAAAAGTTCTAACCACTGTGCTGCCCTATATGTACCAGTGAGATGTAAAGGAAGCTCACTGATAGCAGTAGGTTGGTGTGTACACTAAATTAAAGACCCCGGACTCCCCTAAGATGGATAGAAAATGGAAGGTGTGGAGAGCGGATCTGCCTGACCTTGACTGGGAGGACTGCTTTGACGATAGCATGAAAATAATGATTCCCTCCAGAGACAGGTTAATCCAGACTAAATTCCTACATAGTGTGTACTATACCCCACAGAGGTTACATAGAATTTACCCTCAGGAATCTCCAGATTGCCCCCATTGTTTGACGGGTACTTGCACGTCCTTTCACATGTTTTGGAGCTGTCCAGGGGTTTTTCAGTTTTGGGTGGAAGTGTCTGAGTTAATTAACTTCTGTCTGCAGTTGGCCCTGCCGCTTTCCCCCACTTTGGCATTGTTGGTATTTCAGACGATGAGCAAAGACCCAGATGTACAAAACTTTTAATCTCTTATTTGTTATATTATGCCAAGAGAGAAACTATACTTAAATGGAATTCCCATTCCCCTCCCTCCATGGTCTCGTGGGAACATTCTATTAATGCTGTTCAAGTTAGGACCCCTTTCACACTGGGGCGGTTTTCAGGCGCTTTAGCACTAGAAATAGCCTCTACAACAGTGGTTCTCAACTCCAGTCCTCAGGACCCACCAACAGGCCAGGTTTGCAAGATAGCTGAAATACATCACAGGTGATATCATTTGCTGCTCAGTGATTGCAGTATTCTAGTCTGCAACTCCCCAAGGTAATACTTAAAATCTGGCCTGTTGGTGGGTCCCGAGGACTGGAGTTGAGAACCACTGCTCTACAAAGAGCCTGAAAACAGTCTCCCATTCATTCCAGTGTGTCTTTTCTCACCGGGTCAGTGCGCTTGCGGGACGTTCCCGAAAAGTCCTGCAAGCGGCATCTTCCAGGCGGGTTGGGAGCGCAGTATTTAGCGCTCCCAAAATGCCCTGCCCACTGGAATGAATGGGCAGCACTTTCAAAGTGCCTTAAAAGCGCTGCAAAACTGGAGATAACCAGTTAACCTTTCTTTTGGGTGAAAAGCGGCGCAACATCGCTAAATCGCCGCTAAGACAAGCGGCACTTTGGCGCTAAAGGCCGGCGCTTTCAGTGTGAAAGCAGCCTTACTTATATCAGTAGGAATTGCCCAAAAAAGTTTGATAGGGTATGGCAGCCATGGACAGCGTAGTAGAGGAGTTCTTCCTCACACGCCTACCTTAACTGTGGTGCTGGGTGGCTGTAATGCCCTATCTTGGTCGATGTGAGATTTGCCCCGGGCTGAAGGCTTTGCTTTTAAATCTATGTAGGATTGGGTTACTTTTGTTCATTGCAAGAGGGCATTATACTGTTAATACGGTCACGATTTGTGCGGTTATTGGACCATTGAGTGTTTTTGAACTCTGTACCATGCCAACGTTTCAATAAAGGAACATTTTGTTCTATTAAAAAAAAATTAAAGACCTTGACTTAAGCAGGTAATACACTGACCATAAATCATCCAGGTTCAGCAGAAGCAAGTAAATATTGGTCAGTGTGTACTGCTGACTGTTCAACAGAAGCCGGTCTAACACTTGGCTTCTGTCAAACGCTCCTGCTGGAAAACCAGCATTTGCTCAGCGCTTTTTCAGCCAATGGCTGCAGCTCTGTATTCTGACATTGGGGAGTCCCCAATGTCAGAATACAATCGCTCAGCAGGAGAGATCCCTGCATAAACATCATTTGTGCTGATGCGGGGATATGTCAGTTTTTTCTTTTTCATTCAACCCACTGGTTGAACAAAAAAAAACCTGAATGTGTCTGCCTTGCTTTACTCTCTCCGCCCTCAGATTTCTAGATAAAAGGTTTATGAACAGAATGTTTTTTTTCCCCATCTGGGCCTGATGTATTGCACATTACATGTGTTTAATGACAGACACCTTCATGGCATGAAGCTTGCATTCTAAGTTACTTGCTGCAGGTGCTCAGCTGTCAGTGAAGAATGTGTAAAGTGAGGTTTTAACAAGCTTTTCTATGGCCCTGAGCTGGATTATTTGTGATAACATTATCCAGTTTATTTGCTGTAATATATTGCTAAAGCATAACTGTAGTAAAAAAAAAAACAAAAAAAAAAACAACGATGTATGGTTGCTATATAGGAGAAATTCTTCTTGAAACCTTAGAGCAGCCCCTTACATTCATGGTTAGTGGTCAGAATGCCACCCTGACAGGCAGCTAAAAAGATTTCTGGGTTTGGCTCTATGCAGGTACCAGTAATAAATAGGAGATCAAACAGTTTCAAATGAGTATGGGGGTAGAGTTCTTTAAGTCTCAGGTTTGGGCTCCTTTTTAGTGCACAATCCCTTATGCGTTCTGTACTTGATTGGTACCCCTACTATGAATCGATGTCATACATGACAGGATGCTGCCCCATGGCATCCTCTACCAATCATTTCCATAGTATGTGCGCATACATGGCTTTGGTTTCTATGTATGCATGCTACAGGATCTATGTCATGGCAGCATCACATGCTGTGGCTTACGAATGCCATTATGATGGGGACAGATCAGTTATAAGGAGGGATGAAAGGGAAGCTAGGTAGTTCCTGCCATCAATTTAATTTACATGGGTGCCAGATCTGTGCTGTTTTAGATGTGGGTGGAGTGATCCATCTATTTATTAATCTATTAATCTGATCTGGAAACCTAACTGCCATAATTTTTTTTGCTCTGATGTCCGGCTGTTATCAGGTAAGTGAATCATTTATGCAATTGGAATAAGATACTACAGATCTTAAAGAGACAGGATTCTGGGATTTGTGTGAAAACTGAACTTCAGCAGGTACTGATATTTCTTATTATATAATGGACATGAGCCCCCCCGTATGAGAGCATACTATGAAAAGCCCCACTTTCTCTGACCTGTGTAAATTTGACAAATAAATAAAAAAAAAAAAATATATATATATATATGTATATATATATATATATATATATATATATATATATACACACACACACACACACACACACACACACACACACACACACACACACATATATATATATATATATACACACACACATGCATCCGGCCCCCTAATCTAAATGTGGGGCGCCGGACGCATGGATGTCAATAGGGTTTTTTTTTTTTTTTTGAAGCACATGATTAGAGCCTGAAGCTCTAATTGGCTTCAAAAAAGGGTGGGCTCGGAGCACAGGGCCCCGTGCCCACCCACTTGTGTGACAATAGCGAATTAATATTCACTATTGTCTTCCTGAGTCTCCTCCCGGCCAATCAGGAAGCAGTTCCTAAAACCAATTGGCCAAAGATTCTTAGGACTCCCGGCCAATCGGGTCTCAGTCAGGACCCACTTCTTGTTCGGCCCGGAGAAGTGATGGTACCGGAGTAAGGAGCCGCAGCCCAGACCCATGTCTGCCTGATCTGGTGCCTTCCTAAAGGTAAAGAGGCCTCCTTGTACCGCCACTGAACCTTACATGTATGCTCTTTATATTGCAGTATGTTATTTTAATTAAGACTATCACCTCATTTGTACTCCTGTGGAAGTGGAATACTTTTTCCAGAAAAATGCGTTGAGAGCTACTTTGTTCCACAGCCAGTTGGTGCTGCAATCTAGGGCTGAAATAACTAATCGATTATGAAATTAATCGATTACTATTTTCATAATAGATTCATTGGCCAGTAACATAACGGGGTTAAAAAAAACCCAAAATGAGTCCTTTATAGTACAAAAAGAGCAAATAATCGCTACTGTAGTGTAAATTTTATTTTCACAGTTCTACAGTAAAAAAAATGAACCCCTTACGGTAGTGATTATCTGCTTTTTTTGTACTATAAAGGGCTAATTTTAGTTTTTTTAACCCTATTATGTTACTAAACGTCTTAGACCTGGTTCACATCAATGTGTTTTTTTTTTTGTGCAGAAACGCACTACAGTTCATTTACATGGTTTCCTATGGGACACGTTCACATCTATGCTTTTTTCAGCCGTATTTGGAAAGGGTCAAGGACTTAAAATTACATTTTTTTTTTTTGAAGGAAGACCTAGTTCGTTTTTTTACATAAAAAAACTGGATCCGAGTCAGATATTTACCAGATTCACCCTTTAATAGCATATACAGTATATCTCTCTAATAGTTTATATAGTATGTCTCCTCTAATAGTATATACAGTATCCTCTAATAGCATATACAGTATATCTTCTTCTGTCTGTTATTCTCAGAGTGGATTAGATATTTTGCTCCCTAACCATATAGTTGGTTATTTATATTTACCACTGCATAGAGATATTGCCTTTTTTTTAAACTTTACATATTAACTAAATTATACACCACACTTTTTTTTAAGGTTATTAACCGATTAATCGAAACAATAATCGACCAACTAATCAATTATGAAAATAATCATTAGTTGCAGCCCTACTGCAATCATTCAGTTAACACAATCTACCCCATATGTACTAGTTTTTATAAGATATTAGAAAGTCATTGAAGGGAATGACAGTCTAAATACTGGAAATGTAATAAGACTCAAATTGAGGTTATGAAATAACTGTGAACACAAAAATGTAGTTTTAAACATATCACCTATTGTTGGATGCCTTCAAAGTCTGCTTGCCTATTCTTACCTTTGGTTACTATCGATCTAGGATGTGGTATACAGTACTAAACCAGACCATATTCTAGTTTATTGTGATAGTATGTGCACATATGTGATCTCAATTTACTGTTGTCATAAATCGCCCTGAATTTTAAATGCTGCTATTGCTATAGTGTTGTCATATTACACTACAGGATATAAATCACGAATGTGTTTCGAAGCTGAAGTCCGAGGAGAAGAAGAAACAACGAACACCATGCTGTGCACAAGCTGCTTGTGCCCCAGGTCTGTCTATCTCAGGGGTCTTCAAACTATGGCCCTCCAGTTCAGGAACTACAATTCCCATCATGCCTAGTCATGTCTGTGAATGTCAGAGTTTTACAATGATTCATGGGATGTGTAGTTCCGCAACAGCTGGAGGGCCGTAGTTTGAGGATCCCTGGTCTATCTCATAGCCAGCCAGCTATGGCAAAACTGAAAGTTGTACACATAGATCAGCTCTGTTTCCCTAAGTCAAAAGGAGACTCAATTTGACAGCTTTAAAACATTCTCAATCTCATAAAACTGTCCCCGATTTCTGCACATATCACTTAATAATGTTATATGATCTTCAAGTCATAATCATGAATAAAGCTAAAGTCTAATAAAGACTTGGCTGAAGCAGGTAAGCTCAGCGATGGCAAAGTGTGTGAAGGATATTTAGAAACCTCCTTCATAAACATTGAAGCCAAACTCACTTAGTTGCTGCTGATTACATCTGTACAGCAGGAGACATTTTTGCCCCTTTATATACAAAAAATTAATTAGTTTCATGTATGTTTTTGGGACATCTTGCTTTAGCCAACATCACAAAAAGACAACACAGCGGGTGCTTAATCAAAGTAGACAACTAAAAAGGTGTGGAATGGTAGGGGCAAGTAATTATACAATAGAAACATTCAAGAGCACTCAGCCCTATTAACCTAAAAAATAAACTGAAATGAAAACCTTGGCAATGAATTTCTCATGTATTCTCAAACAGTGAAAACTCTGTTTTTATTGAAATATTAGAAACAGATATTAGGGTTATGTTGCCATCTAGAAGAGCTGAGTTTGGGGTAATTTCTGTATTCTGATATTAATTGCGTCTCCCATTTTGCATCTTTGTAGTTGGTTTTAAACTGATTTTGCAGTTGTGCTGTTTAGGGCGTATACACATAATGTCACATAGAAGTGTCATGGCCTCCAGGAAAGCTTACCCATAAAATGAAAGCTGATATATATGGCACGATGTGGGTGCTGCCAGTGGGGACCATACTGTTTGTAGGTACCTTTAAAATGGTGCACACCTTCCCTTTTATTTAAAAATATGTATACTTCACTCCCAGTGCCCCACTTGTCCACCTGCTCCTTCCCCTGCCTGCAGTTTTCCACTCAAACTGTATTTCTTCTCTCCTATCTCTGCACCGTCACCTTTCTACTGACTTTTGCCTCCCTGTCCAGGATCCCCCACATACTACACTTCTCCATCTCCGGTATCCTGCCAGGGAGCAAACAGCTTGCCAGTTGCAAGGTAGTCTTTTACTGACCTCATTGCTGAGAACAGTGCCAATCATTATACCTTCTAATGCTGATTTTATGTGCATACATTTTTCAGTTCATGACTTTTTTTGTTTCAACAGGAAGAATACAAAGGGTGGAATAGTGGAAATGTTAACAAGGAATCAATACTTGTAATACACATTTAAATATGTTTCAGTTGGACAGACTGCGTTGAGTAACAGTGAAATAGTACAAAAAAACCTCATTAAAATAAAACAATAAGCCAGAAATATCATGAATCCATTTAAAGATACAAGAAACAGGGATATCAGCTGTCAGGATTTGGATCACCTGCTGGTCGCACTGTGGTTCCCAGAGCTGAAGGGTGTAGTTATGGTATCTACCAGTGGGTGTTTCTCAATAGCCAGTAGATCCCAGTAGTCAAGCCTTCACCTGATGCTGGCTGCTGGGAATGTATATAACCCCTCCTCTAGCTTCCATCAGAGCATCAGTGTTTTTTGCCTGTGTTCCTTGTTATTGATGTTCTGCTCCTGGCCTGTTCCAGCACCTGTATCCTGTAACCTTCTACCTCATCTGCTGCCCTTATTCCTGATCTACCTCCCTGGTTGTTCCTTGCATTTCCTGTTTTAGCCTGTTTATCTTCCCTTTATTATATATACTGTAATACAGTTAGGTTGCTAAGTAGGTATTTGTTCACATGTATTTTCACCTTAGCTGTGTATTGTGTTGGCTGGGTTTTTGCTTCATTATTAATAAATCTTACTTTTTTCATACACAGTCTGGTTTTAGTTTCCTTAACTACTTGCTGCCCTTAGGATGTACCTATACATCCTAGGTTTTCAGTGGTTATACCAGATGCATATACAGAAAAAAGAGAAGGAGAGGACACCTTAATTCATCCAGGAATAGGTTCAGGGGAAGACGAATAGGGGGAAGGGGATTTACCACCCACTGAAACAATTAATCAAATTAATTATACCCCTAAAGTCACCCAAATCATTTGTCAATTAACTCAATGGTGTGTAGCTAACAAGCTATCAGATAGTTGTTCAATGGACCATAAGAATATATATAAGGAAAAAAGAAAAGGGGGCAAGAGGAGGCCTCCTAAAAAAGATGGTCCGCTCAAGAACAAACTGTTATGAACCTAAGAAAAACTTTATTGTGTCAAATTACTAAATAGAAACATAA
Organism: Aquarana catesbeiana; assembly: GCF_042186555.1. Taxonomy (NCBI): domain Eukaryota; kingdom Metazoa; phylum Chordata; class Amphibia; order Anura; family Ranidae; genus Aquarana; species Aquarana catesbeiana. The sequence goes on from NC_133328.1 coordinate 395,859,989, forward strand.
TCCACTAACCATGTATATTTAAAAAATAGGGCAAGGAAAGTCCTATTGTGTGCTGGTGGCCACCACAGACATTACACATACATCAAAATTTCATGCACTCCCACTCATCAAATTAATGTCACTAAAGACCCGGGTCTGTACAATTTTCATGGGATTCCAGAGCAAGGAGATGGCTTCATGAATAATAGACATTCGGTCCTTCTAGGATAAGGTGCAAGTGCTGGTGAAAAACAAGGGTCCCATACAGATGTGAGCCAATGGCTGGTTAGGCATATATGTGTGTTGACACACATATATGCCTAACCAGCCATTGGCTCACATCTGTATGGGACCCTTGTTTTTCACCAGCACTTGCACCTTATCCTAGAAGGACCGAATGTCTATTATTCATGAAGCCATCTCCTTGCTCTGGAATCCCATGAAAATTGTACAGACCCGGGTCTTTAGTGACATTAATTTGATGAGTGGGAGTGCATGAAATTTTGATGTATGTGTAATGTCTGTGGTGGCCACCAGCACACAATAGGACTTTCCTTGCCCTATTTTTTAAATATACATGGTTAGTGGATTATGTTTCTATTTAGTAATTTGACACAATAAAGTTTTTCTTAGGTTCATAACAGTTTGTTCTTGAGCGGACCATCTTTTTTAGGAGGCCTCCTCTTGCCCCCTTTTCTTTTATACCAGATGCAGCTGCAGTGATAATATCTTTTTTTATTATTTTTACAGCCGGTGATCTGTAAAAGTGATCTGAGCAGCTATACAGCTGCTGGATCAATTTTACATGTGGCAGAAGGTGGTCTTCCCCCCTTCCTAGGCTCTACTGTTTCACCTAAGAACCCAAGACAGAAGCCGATGGTTCTGCTGGCTAACCTTAGAGATGAGGGAGGAGCTTACGCTCCTCGAACGTCTCCGATCTATGAAACCAAAAGCTACAAGGATTTTGTCATATCCAATTTCGTTTTTTTTTTTTTTTTTTATCTGATCAGATGCTTTTGAGGGCAGAGGAGAGATCTGGGGTATAATAGACCCCAGATGTCTCAGTAAAGAGAACCTGTCACTGCCCATGCTATCACAAAGGACGTTGTTCATCCCTTGTGATAGCAATAAAGTTGATAGGGAAAAAAAGTTTTAAATAAAAGTCCTCACAAAGGGGAATGCAGACATAGGGCATGCTCGCAGATGTGACCAGTGATTGCACCACACGTGAGGTATCGCCACAAACATCATAGCAAGAGCAATTATTCTAGCAGCAGAACTCCTGTGCAACTCTAAACCAGTAAACTGTAAAGGCTTTCAAAGCGTCACCTATGGAGATTATGAAGTACTATGAAGCACTGTAGTTTGTTGCTTTTCCACAGGCATACACAATTTTAAAGCGTGACAGGTTAGGTATCTATTTATGCAAAGAAAAGAAAACAAGCCAAGCAGGTTTGTGAAGGGGCTTCAATATGGAACTCACAGCGGCATAGATACAAAAAATTTATTAATAGAAAAGAGACATAATTCCAATAATATATGGCTATTAGCTAAAAAGACAGTAAAACCTTCACCAATATGAAAAAATCATAACGTCTTCACAATAAAAGTGAAAAACATAGCAGCCCGTGCTCACTTGCACACACAGACACTCAGCACAGATTCTCAGTAGTGGCCCCGCTTTGTGCGGTGATGAGTGGAGCGGATGTACGCTACATGTGTGTGGCTCCGAGACCGGGCTGCTAAACACTGATGTTTATGCATTTCGCTCAGCTGTGGGAGCTGCCTCTTCACAGCCCACTGTATTATCTCACTGATTTTCAGATTCAACATTTATGTTTTTTCTACTGTGACACCATTACTTCCTTTATACTCAGGAGATTCCTGCTTTTTCGGTAAATCCATACCTGTTGTCACTAGAGACCGATTTTAGACTTTCAACATTGAGTCCCCCCCCCCGCATCTGTGCTGAGTATCTGTGTGTGTGTGTGCAAGTGAGCCCAAGCTGTTATGCTTTTATTGTGACAATGTTTTACTGTCTTTGTAGCTAATATATTATTGTAATTGTGTCTCTTTTCTATTAATAAACTTTGTATCTAAGCCGCTGCAAGTTCCATATTTGAAGCCTCCTTCACAAACCTGCTTGCCTTGTTTTCTTTTCTTTGCACACTTAATTTGGCTTTGGGAACCTACTAAGTTGAGTCGGTAAAATACATACTATCTAAATTTTCAGTGTTGATATTTTCCCTATTTTATCATGTAATTTTGAGTAGGTATCTATTTACTCAGTGTAACATTATCTTTAATATTTGGATACTAGATTGTGTTTTAGTGAATTAAAATTTATTAAAGTGTATTTTTAAAATAAAAGTAAAAAACGGTTTTAAAAACTGCTGCACAAATATCGCATTAAAATAAAAAGTTGCAAATAAACATTTTTTTCTCAGGCCTTTGCTTTCAGAAAATATATAATGTTTGGTGGTTCTAAGTAATTAGAAAAATGAGGGGAATAACTGCGCTACGGTGACGTGTTCTCGTCTCATTCTCGATCCTCTGTAATGGGGGATCATGAGTTTCTGGTAAGCAGCCAGTCTGATTTCACGGTGATGGAGCAAGCACGCTTTTTTCTTCTCACGGCAAGAATTTATGTTTTTTGGAACTTTTTTAAGATACTTTTATATCACTTGGGTGATTTTTTATACATGGACTTTTTATTATCACTTTGCACATTTTATTTTTGGATTGATTATTCATTTGACATGTGTTTTCTATATTATGTATACACTAAAGGGGAACTCTTCACTTAGTTCTAAATATTTGGTTTGGTGATGATGTGTATGATCACCAATCTGTTTTAGCGCGGTTCTAAGTAATTATCTATAATTGAAAAAAATGCAGATTTTTACATGTTTGTGAGAAGTGTCAGCATTGGCTTGGACAGCTAGTGGTTAAAGGGGTTGTCGGCTCTTGATTGGATAGATTAACAGCAGCGCAGCTATTGGCTCCTGCTGCTGTTAATCAAATCCAATGACGCTGCGCCGGGGGTGGAGCCAAGTCCGGCATTCAGCATCTATTGGCGCAAATGCTGGACTCGGGAGCGCGCCTGCAAGGTAACCCCCCCCCGGGAGAACGCTTCTCTTAGGGGGTTATACGATGCGGGGAGGAGCTACCAGCTCCGCCGGGGGACCCCAGAAAAGGATGATCAGGGCTCTGTGCAAAACTAACTGCACTGTGGAGGCAAGTATGACATGTTTGTTATTTTAAAAAAAAGAAACACAAAGCTTAACAATCACTTTAAATACAACTACACCAAACTGGTCACTGGTCACCCCTGCTGGTGATGATATCCATGATATCCCAGCATTGGCAACCTGTGAAGAATACATTTTCCAGCCCAGATTGTCCCCAAAAGAGGTAGAAAAAAAAAGTTCAGGAGAGAACGGAGGCTGCCTAAAAAAAATCAATGCATGTCTCTACCATAAAGTCAATCTCAGAAGAAGAACAAGAACAAAAGATTCCCAATTTTATATAAGCAGGAAGTCTCTACAAAAGGAGAGAGGAAGATAGGACTCGATCTATAGCTTCTAAATATCATGCATACATTTTTTTTGGAATGTAAAAAATGAATCTCTGCTATGTTATGGGGAACATCTAGAAATGTATTTGTGCCTAAAAAGTACCCTGAAAAAATCTACCTGTAATTCCTTCAGAAAAACAGCAGTGCATTTCCTGGTAAGAGTCAATGCTGTAGGTACACTCTGCTCTTTGCCTGCTAGTTTCAGTAGATGTGGGGTGATCTTGGTGATGCCATTACTGTACTTCTCTTTGCTGGAGGCTCTGAAATGAGGAAGAAAAGCCTGCCTGTACCAAAATGGATGCCTTAACACAGACACCTTGTAGAACAAGGCCAGTTTTTCTGTTTTGGATAAAAGATCAAATGTATGGAGACCACAGGCAAACCTGGTGACTAGTCTTTTGCCCTCTGCTTGCCTTTGTCTTTTTTTTTTTTTTTTAGTAAAGCTTCCAGAGTTCAGTTCCTCTATAGCGTAATGTTAAACAGAACAGTGTGGGCACATTTTTTTTTACATCTCTGTATTCTAATTTGAACATTATAGTCTGGGTTACTGGGTAGCATCATTAATGTGCATGTCTCCTTGAACACTATATTTTTGAGTGCTGTTCTACCTAGTAACTGCACTGAGCCTAAGTGAGTGAAGCTGGTTCAGGCCTTCAGTGAGTGCTGCTTAGATACTTGGCAGCAAGCAACATTCAGGGAATTAGGGGTTAGGGCTAACAGTGCACACAAGCGCAAGGTCACGGATTGCAGCAAGGTCATGAAAAATAAAAGAAAAGCAACAGGACCATATGTATTTCCTTGCATGCTGATGTCACCCAGGAAGTGCTTACCTCCCTGCGGCGTCTCAGTTCCTAAAGAGTAATGTGCCAGCAACTGGCATAAGATTTTAAACAAGAATGACACAGGTAAGAAGGATAGTTGGTAGCGTTTGCCCCCAGGCCAAACATTTTCCACTCTTCCCTGATCACGCATGCATTGCACTCGGGGAGCTATTAAAAGGTCAATAATTGAAAATACACTAATAAGCTGTAGTAGTGGCTGTGTTTAAAATATTTTATTTTAATTTAGCACTAAACAAAAAAATCTCAGAATACACTACAAACATTTCAACAATATTTGATGGTTTCCAGTAAAAAAAGAAAAGGTATATATGTTATAAAGTGAAGGACTTGATAGTTTTAGCTGTAGTACTCAGTCTATCATTGTAGACATCCAGGCAACTTCTGGTGACAAGTAGTAGTTTGGCCCATTCACCACATTTCCTGCTCAAAGTGGGTCTAACCTTTGTCTTCAACATCAGGTGCCAATGCTCCACACAATGCTACTTTTGAAAGACATTTCCTACAAGCACAGCACAATTCCTGCCTTAAAAAATTATACCAAATACATAGTAAGCAAATACAGTAAAAGAACAAAGACACTTCCCTACAAGCGCGTCCAATTTCTGCCTAACTCATATAAAACTAGGGCTGCAACTAACGATTATTTTCATAATCGATTAGTTGGCCGATTATTGTTTTGATTAATCAATTATTTGGATAATAACCTTAAAAAGTATGGTGTATAATTTAATATGTATTCAAGCACTTACTGACATGTATGGATGGTGTACTGAGCTGTATGTGTGCTGCACTGTATTTCCTGAACAAGTAAACAAATAATGCATTCTGTACGCAGGCCAACTAATCAGCTGGCCAATTAATCGATTATGAGAATAGTTGACAACTATTTTAATAATCGATTAGTTGTTTCAGCCCTATATAAAACACATAGTAAGTATACACAGTAAAAATAAAGTCCTGCCTATTGCTATACAGGATTTAAAGCACAAAATATGTATACTACTGTGCAAAAGTTTTAGGCAGGTGTGAAAAATTGCTGTATATTAAGAATGTTTTAAGAAACAGAAGAGTTAATTTATTTTTTTATCAATTCATAAAATAGAAAGTAAATGAACAGTAGAAAAATCCAAATCAAATCAATATTTAGTTGGACCACCCTTTGTCTTCAAAACTGCATTAATTCTTCTAGGTACATTTGCACACAGTTTTTGAAGGAACTCGGCAGGTAGGTTGTTCCAAACATCGATCTTCTGTGGAAGTAGGCTGCCTCAAATCTGTCTCTTCATGTAATGCCAGACAGACTTGATGATGAGATCAGAGCTCTGCAAGGGCCAAACCAGCTCCTTCAGGAACTTTTGTGCCATTTTTCTGCACGCCAATCCTGTGTTTTCATATATAGTCAAGTTGCTCAGCCAGTATTTCTCAGCACTAAGGAAAATTCTGTGCAGCACTCTGAGTGGGATCCAAATTGTGATGGTAATGAGAACACACAATCCCGACCATATAATGATGATTAAAAATATTTATTCCGTCATAGGTGTGATGGGCTAAAAAACAAAGTCTAAAACATGAATCGAAAATGTCAAGAAAAAATGGAAACAAAATAGTCAATGATATGTTCAAATGATATGAATAAGTTAACATTACCACAGGTGACCTCAGAATGGGAAGGAGTTCTGGAGGGCTCGCTGGTGTTGCATGGGGAGCACCAGTAACCATGCCAAAAAGGATGAAGATCCGATCTCAAGAAAAGGAGCCCAAAGGGTTACTTGCTGGTAGTGGTGATGCAGAAAGTCCTTTGACAAAGCACATGCATGCAAAACATGTAAGTCACGGCAACAGTATCAGCTTGCGTTCCACAAGCTAACCAGAGATGTCCTTCCCTCTGTTTCTGGCACAGCACTGACATCATCCTAGATACGCTAAATGTCCCTGGCTCTGCTCAGCTCCTCTGGTTCCCCTGTACCTCCATGTCACCTCCCGATGGCTCCATCTGCTGAGCCCAAGCTTCAGGCTACATGCAGGCTATTCAATACCCTCTCCGGTCTGGAAATTGACAGTCTTCTCTCCTACTGCCCGCAGTGGCACTATCCATCTTGGACCTGGCTGCATCACCACCAGCAAGTACCCCTTTGGGCTCCTTTTCTTGGGACCGGATCTTAATCCTTTTTGGCATGGTTACTGGCGCCCCCTCATGCAACACCAGCGAGCCCTCCAGATCACTGTTAACCCCTTCCCATTCTGAGGTTTCCATTTTTTATTGACATTTTCAATTCATGTTTTAGACTTTGTTTAGCCCATCACACCCATGATGGAATAAATATTTTTAATCATCATTATATGGTCAGAATTGCTTGTTCTCATTACCATCAGAGTTTTGATCCCACTCAGAGCTCTGCACAGTGTTTTCTTGTTTGCTTCACATTGTTCCAGTGTTGTGTCAGCTGCACTGAGCCCGATCCTTTATCAGCCACAGATTGTCACACACCACAGTTATATTCAATCCCAGATGACCCCAAAGTTCTTTGCAGCACTTATATCATTTGTCTTTTCCTCAGCACTGAAGACACCATTGATCTTGACCAAATCTCCAACTCCATTTGCAGAAGTGTAGCCCCAAACTTGTAAGGAACCGTGCTTCACTGTTGCCTGCAGACACTCATTGTATCACTCACCAACCCTTTTCTGAACAAACTGCCTCCTGCTATAGTCAAATATTTCAAATTTTGATTCATCAGTCCAGAGAACCTGCTGCCATTTTTCTGCACACTAAGCCCATTTTTGCGCATAGTTGAATCGCTTAGCCTTGTTTCCACATTGGAGATATGTCTTTTTGGCTGCAATTCTTCCATGAAGACTAATTTTGGCCAGACTTCTCCAGTAGATGGGTGTACCTAGGTCTCACTGGTTTCTGCTGGACATCTTCTGAAGTCGAACAGAAGTATGCATGATGTGTCTTCCATCTGCTGCATTAAGTTTCCTTGGCCAACCACTGCATCCATGGTCCTCAACATTGCCAGTTTCTTTGTGCTTTTTCAAAAGAGCTTGAACAGCACATCTTGAAAACCCAGTCTCCTTTGAAACCTTTGGTTGAGAGAGCTTGCTGATGCAGTATAACTACCTTGTATCTTATTGCTGTACTCAGTCTTGCCATTTTGTTAGACCTGTGACATAAAACGTTCTTCCACAACCTCACCTTGGTAGCAGAGCTTGTCTGTTCCTCACCCAGTTTTAAGCCTCCTACACAGTGGTTTCACTTAATGACTATTTCAACCTACATATGAAATTGCTGATCATTAGCACCTGCGTGGTAAAATTGGTTAATCATACACCTGACTTTGTGCCCTAGTCTGTTTCAGTCTTCTAGGAAGGGTGATGGAACCAGGTTATCTTACAAGGGTTTCTACAAGTGCGGGGAAAATACATGTAAGTATTGTAAAGTAAATTTAGAAGTACAGTGGCACAGTCCTTACTGACAGGTAAAGTTTTGCCCATCAAAGACTACATTCAATGTAATGTATAGAAATTTGTGTACAATGTGTTCTTTGCAATATGTGGGATGTATTGGTCACCCCTAAGGGTTAGAATAGGGGACATTACACAGCAACATAGAATCCCAATACAAAACAACTTTCTATAGCATCCCGTCATTTTCCTGAAGTCTATGAGGGAAGAATGACAGGTTTTTAATTTTATGGTTTGAAAAGGTTGGAGAGAGGGTGACACCCACAGAAAGTTTTCAAGGTGGAAACACAGACGGAACACTGGGATCCCTCATGGACTGAATCAATGCTGGGATATCAGTAATTTTTCAGTTAGGCGTATCCATCATGCCTTGTTTGCTTTTGTTTTTCTTTGTTCATACTTTTGGTATTTTGTCTTTTAGTTGTAAAAAATCTGTTACTTTATAGGTGAATACTACCCACCATTCAGTATATAGGTGAACGATTTTAATTTCTCACACCTGATAATTAGATTCCCGATTGCCAGGGGAGTTTTGAAATTGGATCTGTTAACAGCCTCCCAGTGCTATGACTACGGCCCACGTAGGGAAGAAACCTGTGAGCGTGGAGATCAATATGTAATGTTTTATCCTGTTTTAATAAAGAATAGCATGTAACTCCAGGAGCGGGTGCCGGTACCATGTGTTTACAAGTGTACAAAGAGTGCAAGTGTAAGAATTGATGATAGTTTGAAGCCAAAGGGTAATCACACCAAATATTGATTTGATTAAGATTTTTCTTCTGTTCATTCACTTTGCATATTGATAAAAATTAACAATTAAAAAATATATTTTTTAAAGCATTGTTACTTTACAGTATTTCTTCACACTGACCTAAAACTTTGGTACAGTACTATATATACACAGTAAAAATACATCTTCTAAAAACACAGCACAACTCCTGCCCATCTCATATAAAACACAAAGTAAGTGTATATATTAAGTATATACTGTAAAGGGTATAAAGTAAAACATACAAGATAATTTCCTAGAAGCACAGTCCAATTCCTCCCTAACTGATATAATACACACAGTCAGCTCTTGCCTACAGTGGCTTAGTGGTTGGCACCTCTGCCTGGAAACCTCCGGTTCCATCTTTGAAGCTCCCACCTCTCGTTGTCTGGGTCAGCTGCAAATTTTGTGGATCTTTGTGGGGGGCGTGTTGGGCCTCATGGGTTCAACCATTCCTTTGGGTGACACACCTCTAGGGAAACATTCACCTGATGCAGCGCCATCATTTACTCTTAATTATATTTTGAAATGATACGACATTGGTATGTATATGCTTTCACGGCTGTCACAATGCATAGATGTGCGCATTTCCTGTCCTGCTATATGTTCTTAATTTATGCTTTGTTCTGTTATAGAATGTCTTCAATTCATGATCTTCTCTATTTCCCTGAAGAAGGGACATACTTCTACATTCCCGAAATGCGTCAGTTTAATGAGAAGCAACCTCCATACCTTTCATTAGCTCTTTATGAGCTTGGTATATTGTAGTTTGTATCTTGTATTTTCATGGTGATGTCTGAACCAACACAATTTTAATACTTTAATAAACTTTGCTAAATGTTTTAACCAATACAGTGTTCAATATAGTTTGCCCATCAAGTCTCACAGTACGGGGGGGTACTTTTTGTCCTATATATAAAATTTAGGGATGTTGGCAACACACATTTGGAGATGTATTCTCTTCATGGTTGTTTTTCCCTTTTAAATGTATTATATGGAGGTTTACAAATTCTTAGATTTGATGGCTGTACCAGTTTTCATTTTTAGGCTTTCTTCTATTTTCATGGATGAGACAAGCCATTTAACACTGGCAGGGGTGCATTCAATGATAGTTCTATTTATGTATGTTTGTGACCTTTATCACAAAACGACAAAAAAAAAAGTTTGCTGTAACCAATTTTAAATTGTGAGCTGGAGTTTGGCTTCAGTTTGCTATTGTATTAAAATCTTCTAGTCCATTTTTGGTTTGGGGTTTAACCACTTGTCGACCGCCTTCCGCAGATATACTGCTGCAAGACGGCTCAGCTGTGCAAACCGACGTATCTGTGCGCACGTGCTCGCTGCATGCCGGGGAGCGCGTGCATGGGTCCGGTGAACTCAATATCCGCCGGAAAACCACGATCGTGGTACAGAGAGGCAGAACGAGGATCTGCCTATGTAAAAAAGGCGGATCTCCATTCTGACAGGGGACAACTCTGAGATTGGCTGTTCCTAGTAATCCGGAACAGCGATCTCTGTGTTGTTCCAGTGAGCCCATCCCCCACACAGTTAAAACACACCCAGGGAACACAGCTAACCCCTTGATTGTCCACTAGTGTTAACCCCCTTCCCTGCCAGTGTCATTTATACATTGATCAGTGCATTTTTTTTAGCACTGATCACTGTATTGGTGTCACTGGTCCCCAAAAAGTGTCACTTAGGGTCAGATTTGTCCGCCGCAATGTCGCAGTCCCGCTAAAAATCGCAGATGGCCACCATTACCAGTAAAAACTATTTTAAAAAATAAAAGTCCCTAAATCTATACCTTATTTTGTAGATGCTATAACTTTGCGCAAGCCTAAGGGCTAAACAAAAGAAATCTAACAGATACCCCTATTCAAAAAAAGTGGATTGCCGAATCCCCCCCCCCCCCCCCCGTTGAGCTACTGTATTCTGGCAACCGGGAGAACTTGCTGTCAAAAATATACCTGAACAGTGCCTGTAGCAGATTGGCTGCCGCACCATTCACCCAACACATTTCGGCCTGGCTCCTCTACTGAGTAAATCAAGGTGGCCACTTGATTGTCATTTTTTGCATTCACCAAGTTTTACAAGGTGGGTGAGACAGCATCAGTTTTAGGTGTAAAGTTTTGCAGGTAATACGTTTTCTTGACCTGTATTCTCTTTTAAGATGATTGGTATACATTATTTTTGCTTGCCTGTTGTGGTACATCCCAGTAGGCAATGATCTAAAGCAGAGCTGTGTTCTCCAATGAACACAGAAAAAGGATTTTACAGCAAGTTTACAGCAAAGCTATTTTTTAGTAGGGCATTTATATTTCAGATAGTACTGCCAAGCCGTATTTTAGACATCTTGAAATTTCCAGGTACCAGTCTATTTAGCAATACATCAGGATATTAAGTCATATACAGTATTACATAACACACTGCAAGAGAAATTATGCTTTGAAAATCTTTCCATGTTCCCTGTTCCTTTTCCTGGTTAGGATAACCCTTGCCAGTGAGCTGTGGGGAGAGGGCATATAAAAATGGAAATAATTTTAAAGATAGCCCTTGGCTGTAAACTTCTGTATACCATGGAAGATAAGGATCAGTCACCATTTACTATATGTGTAATTTTAATAGACTGTACATACGATTTTCATGAAAAATAAGTAGCAGGCATTATTAGAGGCTCAGAGATTGCTCAACCTGCATTTCAATAATCTAGCACATACAGAGTCAAAGCATAAGACAGAATTAATGTTTATGGAGGGGGATAAAAATGGGAAGCTACTAGCCAGGCTGGTGGCAGACTCACACCAACTAGCAACCATCCCAGTAGTTAAAAATAAAGACGGGGAATTGGTCAGTGATCCAAGGGACATACTGTCTGAATTTTGGGACTATTTTTCGACCCTATATGCTCCCATTCAACAATATGACCACTCAGCCTTGGAGGACTTGTTGGGGGGACTCCCTCTTCCTAGACTATCAGACACAGACAGAGAGACATTAGCGGCGGACATTTCCAACAAAGAGGTGATGTCAGCAATCTTTACGTTTCCTCCGAATAAAGCGCTGGCCCAGACGGGTTTCCAGCAGACTTTTACAAAACGTATGCTGATCAATTAGCACCCAGACTCACTGCACTATTAGCTCACTGTAAGCAAAGTCAAAAGTTACCTGCGTCTATGCTAGATGCATATATGATTCTACTTCCCAAGCCTGGTAAAGATCCCCTAGAATGTTCATCATATAGACCGATTGCTCTATTAAACATGGATTTGAAAATCCTAATAAAGGTTTTAGCAAAGAGACTAGTGGGAATCATTTCTACATTGGTGGACATTGACCAAACGGGGTTTATGCCTGGCAAATCGACGGACACCAATCTCAGGAGGCTATTTACCCACTTGCAGATAAATAGATTAAACACGCCCACTAGAGTCGTGGTGTCCATCGACATCTAAAAAGCTTTCGACTCTATCGACTGGCACTATATGTTAACTGTACTTGAGAAGATGGGTTTTGGTCCGATTTTTAGAGGATGGGTTTCGATGCTTTATAGTAACCCAAGAACAGCAGTCCGCATGGGAGCTCACACATCCCCATTTTTCCAAATTGGTAGGGGCACTAGGCAAGGATGTCCCCTGTCACCTTTTTTGTTTGCCCTCATGATGGAACCTACAGCAATAGCATTGAGGGCGGCGGGGGAAGTTAAGGCGATCAGGGTGAGCAACATAAATGAATGTCTGGCACTTTATGCGGACGATATGTTGCTGTTCCTAAGAGACCCAGGGGAATCATTAGTGGCTGCACTACGCATTATGAATGAATTTTCACAGTACTTTGGGTTAAAAGTCAATTGGACCAAATCGTCTATTCTACCTATTGACAAAGGTGCGAGAGATGTGGCAGACCCGGATTTGCCGTTGAAATGGGTATCTCAGTTCACATACTTAGGGGTCAAAGTTACAGCGGACGTGGCAGATTATATGTCACTTAATCTGACACCGCTTCTGACATTTTTGAAGCAGAAAGTGCTAGCCTGGCAGAGACTCCCTTTGTCTCTTATAGGCCGGATTAACCTGCTGAAAATGAAAAGTCTACCTGTTGTATTATATTTTTTGCGAAACGCTCCCATTTGGGTTCCCAAATCCTTTTTTAAAAAGTTGGATAGTCTCACCAGTTTCTTTCTTTGGGCACTTAAACAGCCAAGAATAGGTCTGAAAGTACTACAAGAACCATGGGGTGAGGGTGGTATGGCCCTTCTGGACTGGAGAAAATATTACATAGCTGGACAAATGGTGGCGGTACATGGATGGCTTACCTCAGATGATGGGGACTCCACAACTGTCCTGGAAGCTGCACATCTAGGCTCCTATGAGTCTCTGTGGATGGCCATTCATAGAGGAACCAAAATGGATCTTCCACTGACAGACTCAATGAAGGCCACGATTAAGGCATGGTGGGAAGCGGTAGGAATGGCTTGTCCTAGTTACCAGGGTCTCTCCCCATCCCCCCCCCTATGGATGAACCCTAAACTGCCTCATTTCTATTCATTTCATGATCCCATGGGTTGGGCAATTAGGGGTATCAAAACTATTAAGGACATTACTATGGAAGGGGAATTACTGACGTTTAACCAACTTAAAGCCAGGCATGACTTACCTAACACTTACCATTTCAGATATATCCAACTACGCCATGCGTTTCACTTGCAATTTAAAAATTTGACGGTAGAATCATTTCCCTCAGAAAACCTGTTAATCACAGAAGACCTACCTAAGACGCTTTCAGTTTCTTATAAAGAATTGTTTAAGATAACACCGAAAGCAGTAACTAAATGTAGAGAGCATTGGGAAGCTGAGGTACCGGATATTCAAGACGAGGATTGGGACGACATGTGGACTCACCCGTTTCAACATTTAATAGCAGCTAGAGATAAACTAATTCATTTTAAATTCTTGCACAGGATTTATTATACACCAGCTAGGCTGGCTTCTATCTACCCAACGGTGCAAGCAGAATGTTGGAGATGCTCCTTCGCTCCAGCAGCGGCTGAACATATATTTTGGAGCTGCCCTCAGATCAAACAGTATTGGTCTGGGGTCACCTCCTGTTTATCGGAGGTTTTGATGACTCCGATCCCAATGACGGTAAAGGTGTGTCTCTTGGGATTGGTTGATGAGGTGGTCCCTTTACGAGCTCATGGAACACTTCTTACCATACTATTGTTCTATGCAAGAAAGGCAATTCTGTTGCAGTGGCGCAGACCGGGGGCTCCTGATCTGTGCTTTTGGAAGAGACTGGTTAATACTATGATGCCATATTACAAGGCAATGTATCTATCCAGAGGTTGCAGAAAGAAATTTAACAGAGTTTGGCAGTCTTGGTACAACTCTGAGTTAACGGTTGGATAAAACCATTATATGTGGGTAAGATGATGTGAAACCCTTTGTGTAGGCCCAGGGCCTAGCTCTAAATTCTGGTAATGGACTGTAGGGGGCATGGCAAATACAATCTGACTGTTTCATAGTGAGTTGAGGGAGAGAGAACTGAGCAATGGGGGTTGGTTAAGGGGGGGGGGGGGGGGATTCTTTGTATGTACTATAGATAGTGAGATACTGTTGTTAGACAGTATACATCTTGGCCATGTTGGTCTATTCTAGCTCAGAACGCTGAGTTAGATATATTGTTGTTTGGTTTTTATGTTGATTTAAAACAAAAGAACAATAAAAAGAAATTTATAAATAAAAAATAAAAATAAGTAGCAGATGTTTAGTATTACCTAACATCGGAGACAATACACTGCTGTCTTCTCCTCCAGAATTTAAGAAGACATCTAGTGCTTCCTGGTCAGACATGTCCATTAGATCCATCTGCTCCAGCATGTCTACATTGACTTCCATGGAGGACATACTTCCAATAGGTTCTATATCAAAAATAGTTAAGGACAACTTATTAAGGTTATTAAGAATATGGTGCACATATTAAAGGCTCCTGGTTCAGATATATAAACGTTGTGCACAGAGTTGGCTGGTGCTGAATTACAATACACAAAAAATGATACATAAAGATTGCCTTTAGAAAAAACTGAAGGTCAAACTCATCAGTAGATCCAGATTAATAGACTAAATCGGTAAACATTACTCAACTTGGTCCCACCCCTATCAAGCCTTTATATTGTTCCTTTAGCATGTTGGGCGTCCTCCCTGGCCAATAAGTGGTAAAGATCAGGGTTTACAAAGTCAATATTTTCACATGATTTCAACTGCCTTCACCGTTGGGTCTACTGATCATTCTGACATGCGGTTTTCATTGAAGATAACCACAGTTCATACATTTATACTCATATGCTTGGTCTGAAACATCTAAGTTTCATATGGCATTGCTGAAAGGGATAACGACTAATCACTCTGATCACATTGGGATTAGTGTCGCTGTGTATTACACTGATCATCATAGATCATTTGTTACTAAGATATGAATTAAGGGGACACTGAAATATATTTGTGGTATATAATGGTTCCACAGCCTGCAGTTGTATTTGCTACATTAACTCACATATATATGAATAAGATGTTCATCATTATTTAATTTGAAGCAATTATTACTTTGAAGTGTATATGAGTAAAATCTCTCCCACTCAACAAGTTGTCCTCATCAGGGCTAGCAGTAACAATTATACTTTTGATGCAAACACACTCTGTGGTCTGCCCATGGCTAGACATTAGTTACAAGTCTTGCCTCTGGCATACTCTGTAGCATGTGCAATGTGAACATAATACGCTATGACACTGCCTGGTGCCTATGCACAGTGTACTACTTGGTGGAGAGTATGCATTACTGGAACCTGTAGAAACTATCCAGCCATGGGCAGGTCTGATAGCGTATCTGGTATAGTTTTTAGTGTTAGCAGTGGTGGGTCTTTTGGAAGAGGGAGTTCACACTTATAAAAGTAAGACTTTGGCCTAAAGTTAACCATTTAGGTGTTAGTTAAAATTGTCTAACTTGCTGTAGAGAAATTAAAACAGGCTACTACAAGAATCAACTTTTCCTAAACCACCCCAGCTGTGAGAAGTCAGGAGGATTTAGTCACTTGCCTCGTCTCTCTGTTATCTGTAGGTATCCAGTAGACAGGTATTGCTCCATGTCCTGCTGAAAAGCCTCCTCAAAAAACTTCTGTCGTTCCTTTAGCTTCATCTGCTGAGCATATTCCATATCCAGGACTCGCTGTGCATGTTCTGCATCCAACTCAGCTAGGAGAAATACAATGATTTTGAATGAATATGGTGCCTGAGAAAGCATGAAGACAACATCTGGCAAAGGACAGAAATCATACAGGAAAAAAAAAAACAGCTTATCATTGGGATCTGTCTTATGGATTACATAATGGTTAGGTCCATATTAGACTATAGAGATTATGGTATGCTTTAGAAAAGGAGGAGGAGGAAATCCTTTATCAGTTCTCTATAACTACCAATCAGTATAGTCATATGATCGGGTCAACACTTGCTGGATTGTGAAGTGTATATTGAACAATGCTTCAAAATGACCATCACTACAAAAGGGGTATCAAACAACAGAAACACAGCTTTTCAGCTTTGCTTAGTGACCTGTCACATATTCTCTTTTTGCCTGCCTGGTTCTAGGCCAGCTGAATATAAGGTTCTAATTTAAATGTAATGTGAAGGCACCAGCAGTAACTGGGGGGATTTAATTTTATACTAATCTCTTCTGGCAGTGAAGTCATCATAGATCGCTTGGTCAAAGCAACCTCTACTGAGTATACAACGAAAATAATCCAGCACTGCACATAGAATTCAGGCTTCATTTATTAACATTACGCAGAAAGTGTAGTAATAAATACACCAACTTTCTTCAGTCTGAATAAAATGCTACCAAACGGTGTCATCGTAAAATTAGACTGTGTGTATGTGTATGTGTATATATATATATATATATATATATATATATACACATATATATATATATGATATATAAAATATATACAGTGTCTCACAAAAGTGAGTACACCTCTCACATCCTTGTAAATATTGTATTATATCTTTTGATGTGACAACACTGAAGAAATTACACTTTGCTATAATGTAAAGTAGTGAGTGTACAGCTTGTATAACAGTGTAAATTTGCTGTCCCCTGAAAATATTTCAACACACAGCCATTAATGTCTAAACCGCTGGCAACAAAAGTGAGTACACCCCTAAGTGAAAATGTCCAAATTGGGCCCAAAGTGTCAATATTTTGTGTGGCCACCATTATTTTCCAGCACTGTCTTAACCCTCTTGGGCATGGAGTTCACCAGAGCTTCACAGGTTGCACACTGGAGTCCTCTTCCACTCCTCAATAACGACATCACGGAGCTGGTGGATGTTAGAGAGCTTGTGCTCCTCCACCTTCTGTTTGAGGATGCCCCGCAGATGCTCAGTAGGGTTTAGGCCTGGAGACATGCTTGGCCAGTCCATCACCTTTAGCTTCTTTAGCAAGGCAGTGGTCGTCTTGGAGGTGTGTTTGGGGTCGTTATGATGGAATACTACCCTGCGGCCCAGTCTCCAAAGTGAGGGGATCATGCTCTGCTTCATTATGTCACAGTACATGTTGGCATTCATGGTTCCCTCAATGAACTGTAGCTCCCCAGTGTCAGCGGCACTCATGCAGCCCCAGACCATGACACTCCCACCACCATGCTTGACTGTCTTGTCTTTGTACTCATCTGGTTGCCATCACACACGCTTGACATCATCTGAACCAAATAAGTTTATCTTGGTCTCATCAGACCACAGGCCATGGTTCCAGAAATCCATGTCCTTAGTCTGCTTGTCTTCAGCAAACTGTTAGCGGCTTTCTTGTGCATCATCTTTAGAAGAGGCTTCCTTCTGGGACGACAGCCATGCAGACCAATTTGATGCAGTGTGCGGTGTATGGTCTGAGCACTGACAGACTGACCCCCCCCCCCCCCCACCCCTTCAACCTCTGCAGCAATGCTGGCAGTACTAATACGTGTATTTCCCAAAGACAACCTCTGGATATGACGCTGAGCACGTGCACCCAGCTTCTTTAGTCGACCATGGTGAGGCCTGTTCTGAGTGGAATCTGTCCTGTTAAACTGCTCTATGGCCTCTGTGCTGCAGCTCAGTTTCAGGGTCTTGGCAATCTTTTTATAGCCTAGGCCATCTTTATGTACAGCAACAATATTTTTTTTTTCAGATGCTCAGAGTTCTTTGCCATGAGGTGCCATGCTGAACTTCCAGTGACCAGTATGAGAGAGAGAGAGCGATAACATCAAATTTAACACATCTGCTTCCCATTCACACCTGAGACCTTGTAACACTAATGAGTCACATTACACTGGGGAAGGAAAAATGGCTAATTGGTCCCAATTTGGACATTTTCACTTAGGGATGTACTCACTTTTGTTGCCAGTGGTTTAGACTTTAACGGCTGTGTGTTGAGTTATTTTGAGGGGACAGCAAATTTACACTGTTATACAATCTGTACACTCACTACTTTACATTGTAGCAAAGTATAATTTCTTCAGTGTTGTCACATGAAAAGATGTAATGTATATTTTAAAAATGTGAGGGGTGTACTCACTTTTGTGAGATACTGTGTGTATATATATATATATATTTATTTTCACACACACACATACATATACACACACAGCATTTAAATCTCTTAAAGGCACATGCCAAACAAGGCTGCTGCAGTACTTTATTATACATCATAAACAGTGTCAATATATTCAGCTCACTAAAGCTTCTGTTGCAACAATCACCTGAATTTACAGCATGTACATCAGATTATTGATTTTGGCAGTATTTGATATATAAAAATCAACTCAATACATTATTTCATGAGTTACTGCTACTTAATCTACCACAAGCTTATAGCAGCAGTAAGGGTGTAGTTCTATAAGGTTGCTATTTTGGAGATGAGTCTCAAGTGAAGATAAAATAATGAGAGAAAATAGGAGAGAACACATATTAATGGAGACAAAGGAATTTCAGTGATAAATAACTATTTCATGAGAAATAATTACAACTGTACACCCATGCACTATTTATGAATGTGAACCGTTTTTAAAAAAAGAATGTGATAGAATAGAAAACAATTACAGCTCAAGCAGCTTGAAAAATTTACCCTAATGTCTAATCCCATGCAGTATCTGACGGAGAATATAACATGCAATTCATACTGTAAAGAAGTCATTTTTGACAAACGGATGATGAAATTACTCACCCCAAGGCCGGGGTCAGACAGCGGTGCTTGGTAAGTTACATTCCCTAATTACAAGTCTCTCACCGATTGCTTAGTCCCAAAACAGCACAGAAGGGATTAGACAACATCTGGAGGAAGAGAAGTGTCTCCTATGACAGTTGAGGAAAATGTGAGCCTTTGTCACACACACAAGTCCTCCTAGCAGAACACACACCAGGAAATGAGTGCTCTGGGAATACACAATTGACAGCCGTGCTGTCATGTAGCTTTATGTTGCTTACACAAAGGAAGCACACAGCAACAGACAAAGAATGAAGAGTGCTGATAAGAACATGACCAATAGTGTGCACCACTGCCATCAGCCTCAGCATAGTCCCATGACTTCAACAGTTACCCAGGAATGTTCTAAAAAAGAACGGCATTAAGAAAAGCACAATCCAAAAAATGAGGAAGAAGCCTCACAAGAACGCATAACTGCATACTTACTACAGAGACCATATATTTCTATTGCTCTTACATTTATTATAAGTGACAAAGCTTTAGGACTATGTCTTCTAAGTAAAAACAAGAACAAGCACTTACTTATCAGTTGCAAAAACTGTCTAGCAGCAATTCAGGAACCTAAATGTGCAATCTTATTAGTTGGGCAAATTTGTTTACTGCACACCATGTTACCAAATAACCATCTTCAGATCATTTCCACCCAAAGATAACTGGATGGGCATTAAAGTGCTGAATCAGCTTTTCCCAATATCTCTTAGCGAGGTCAAAAATAATTAATAAAAGGCTAGAATGGTGTCTACATGATGAAGAATCCAGCCAAAACTTCATCCTTTGGTCTGCTGCAGTGGTTGGCGAAAAATTTAGAATTCTGCCAACCACAGGAGCTCCATAGAAATATAATCCTTATGGCTGGGTTCACACTGTTACTACATGACTGTTGTACGACTATCATCCTGCTACATCTGTCCTACATCGGTCCTACTTCCATTCCATGTCAGATTTCACAAGTCGGATGGTTAGGACAAGGATCCTACTTTGATCTTAATTCAATGATATTCAATGGGCTGAAGTAGGACCAAAGTCAGACCAAAGTAGTGCAGGAAGCATTTTCAGGCTGGGTTCACACTGGTGCGACACGACAGCCGTCCTACTTTGGATCTAACTTTGCCTTGCCACTTGAAGCCGACATACATCCGACTTTCAATGAACGGGGATCCGACTTGGATCCCAGCCAATACCAGGCACTGTGTTTAGTATGAATCTTGAGGGAGAACTCCACGCCAAATTTTAAATAAAAAACCGGCAAGGGTTCCCCCTCCAAGAGCATACCAGGCCCTTCGGTCTGGTATGGATTTTAAGGGGCAGCCCCTACGCCAAAAAAGCGGCGTGGACGTCCCCCCAAAATCCATACCCGACCCTTATCCGAGCACGCAGCCCAGCTGGTCAGGAAAAGGGGTGGGGATGAGCGAGGGCCCCCCCTTCCTGAACCGTACCAGGCCGCATGCCCTCAACATGGGGGGGTGGGTGCTTTGGGGCAGGGGGGCGCCCTGCGGCCCCTCACCCCCAAAGCACCTTGTCCCCATGTTGATGAGGACAAGGGCCTCTTCCCGACAACCCCGGCCGTTGGTTGTCGGGGTTTGCGGGTGGGGGCTTATGGGAATCCGGGAGCCCTCTTTAATAAGGGGGCCCCCAGATCCCGGCCCCCCACCCTATGTGAATGAGTATGGGGTACTCACTGTACCCCTACCCATTTACCTAGGGAAAAAAGTGTCAATAAAAAACACACTAGACAGGTTTTTAAAGTAATTAGGCAGCTCCGGGGGTCTTCTTCCGACTTTGGGGGTGTTTTCCTTCTCCGCGCTCTCCAGCCTCTTCTCCCGGGCTCCTCCGCTAGCGGCCCAGTCTTCACCGTCGTCTTCTTCCCTCTTCTCTTCTTCCGATGTTGACAAGACGCTCTCTCCCGCTGTAATGCCGTGTCCGCGGTGCGCAATGACTTATATAGGCATGGGGCTTGGTCACCGGGTGATGTCGTCCGGTGACCCCGCCCCTTATGTCACCGCCCGATGCATGATGGGACAGTGACGTCATAAGGGGCGGGGTCACCTGATGACATCAATCGGTGACCACGCCCCATGCCTATATAAGTCTTTGCAGCCCGCTCACACGGCCTTACAGCAGGAAAGAGTGCTGTGTCAACATGGGAAGAAGAGAAGAGGGAAGAAGACGACGGTGAAGACCGGGCCAACGCTAGCCCAGCAGAAGGCCAAAGAGAGTGGGAGAAGAACCAGAGAGCGCGGAGAAGAGGCCGGAGAACGCGGAGAAGTAGTAAGAGACCCCCAAAGTTGGAAGAAGACCCCCAGGGCTGCCTAATAAAATTACTTTAAAAACCTGTCTAGTGTTTTTTTATTGACACTTTTTTTTCCTAGGTGAATGGGTAGGGGTACGATGTACCCCATACTCATTCACATAGGGTGGGGGGGCGGGATCTGAGGGCCCCCTTTTTAAAGGGGGCTCCCGAATTCCGATAAGCCCTCTGCCCGCAGACCCCAACAATCAACGGCCAGGGTTGTCGGGAAAAGGCCCTTGTCCTCATCAACATGGGGACAAGGTGCTTTGGGGGGCCTCAGGGCGCCCCCCTGCCCCAAAGCTCCCACCCCCCCATGTTGAGGGCATGCAGCCTGGTACGGTTCAGGAAGGGGGGGCGATCGCTCGTCCCCACCCCTTTTCCTGACTGGCCGGGCTGCGTGCTTGGATAAGGGTCTAGTATGGATTTGGGGGGGACCCCCACGCCGTTTTTTGGCATAGGGGGGTTCCCCTTAAAATTCATACCATACCCAAGGGCCTGGCATGCTCTTGAAGGGGGAACCCATGCTGTTTTTTTTTTTTAAATTTGGCGCGGAGTTCCCCCTCAAGATTATCTGAGCACAAGTCGTATGCCAAAGTCGGATCATGCAAGACGGAGATCCGGCTTCAATGATAGTCAATGAGCTGAAGTAGGATCAAAGTCAGACCAAAGTAGTACAGGGAGAATTTTCAAAGTCGGACCAGTTAGGACGGCTCCCATAGGGAAACATTGATTTTCACACGTCATGCGACATGAGCTCCCATGAGCGTTTGTCGCACTAGTGTGAACCCAACCTCAGGGTTGATTTAATGAAACTGGAGAGTGCAAAATCTGGGGCAGCTGTGCATAGAAACCAGCCTTCAGTTTTTTCTGTTGAAGCTTAAACAAGCTGAAGTTAGAGGCCGATTGGCATAGCATAGCGTAGACCTGAAATACACTATATTACCAAAAGTTTTGGAACGTCTGCCTTTACACGCACATGACCTTTAATGGCATCCCAGTCTTAGTCTGTAGGGTTCAATATTAAGTTGGCTCACGCTTTGCAGCTATAACAGCTTCAACTCTTCTGGGAAGGCTGTTCACAAGGTTTAGGAGTGTCTCTATAGGAATGTTTGACCATTCTTTCAGAAGTGCATTTGTGAGATAAGGCACTGATGTGGACGAGAAGGCCTGGCTTGCAGTCCCCCCCCTCATTCATCCCAAAGGTGTTCCATCGGGTTGAGGTCAGGACCAGTGCACAAAGAAAGGTCCATAGAGACATGGATGAGTGAATTTGGGGTGGAGGAACTTGAATGGAGTGGAGACTGCGAGCCAGGCCTTCTCGTCCATATCAGTGCCTGACCTCACAAATGCGCTTCTAGAAGAATGGTCAAAAATTCTCAGACACAACGGACTGTCAAGGGATGGCGGAAGAGGCAGGCGTGATGATGTAACACTCGTCATGGAGGGAGGGGCGCGAGTGTGTCTGCCGGAGTGTAGAGCGGGTACTCCCCTGAGCCATCCGTGGTGGTTTCGGAAGGAGAAGGAATCGCTCCGACCACGTACATGACATCCCTGCCGACAGATGCGGAGCCCGCCCACAGCAGTGACGCTTACCTGGAGGAGGCTAGGAGGACCGAAGTGGTAGTCGAGCGGGACTGCGTGCGGGGAACGTGAGTGGCGGGTCCAACCCCCCTTCCTCCCCTGTTTCTCCTCCCTCTGCGTCTGGCCCCCAGCACTTCAGAACTAGCTGGATACTTTGGATTTGATCCGTGAAGTGAGGACCTGGAGGAAGCCCTGTATTGAAGATCCGAGGAACATCATGACTTGCTGACAATCAGTTTGGAAGGGCAGAAAAAGGAGGTACCCCTACAGGGGATGATATGGGTTAAACAGGAGACTATATTATTATGCAAAATTAGAACCTGTGGACATATTCATAGTAACTAGCTTTGAAATAAAGATGAGAATGTGTAAAAAAGTATTTCTTCCCAACTGATACACTTGGAGATAAAAAAAACTGACTTAGGTATACCACAGTAGATTAGTTCTGTGAATTTGCTCTTGTTGGTTTTCATTAAGGTCTTAAAGAAATTAATATCCAAAGTAGAGTACATTTGAACCAAGATAAGGGGAAGGAGAGGAAACACTACTTGTGTGCAGAGAGCAGCTGTAGGAAGTGACACCTATTTGGAAGAGTGCAGCACCAGTTAAAGAAACAGCTGAGCACATACATAATATGGATTGGTTCATACGAGGTTAACATACTTGTGGAATTTTCTGGTCTTACCACATTACGCTGATACAACTAAAAGTAATAACACAGGACGGTATGCAAGGTTGGTCTGGAGCTGGAGACTGAAGGATCAATCTTAAGTGGTTACAAGATTTCAGAGCAGATAATAATCCCATATTTGCTTCATATCGCACTTGGTGAAAGAACACCCCCCCCCCATGGCCCAGTGCCTGTCCATTTTTGTTTCTCTACCCGCTCCCCAAACGGAGTGGGTGGGAAGAAATAGAGAGAACTGAGACTGGGGAAGCAGACAGGAGGGACAAAAAAGAGAGGCAATATGAGAAAAGCTGCAACCAAACCAGCAAAGGGGGTAGCCTCTAAATCCCCGAAAGATAAGGTTATAGGTAGTACGATCAAACAGTTTATGTCTCAGGGGGCCAGTCCCAGGAGTGTAGACCAGGAGGGACAAGGAGTGGCTAAAATGGAGAGGTATAGGGGAGCAGAAAGAAAAATAGGAGAAAGGTTAGACCATTCCAAGGACGACATAACAACCGAAAGTGAGTTGGAAATGAGCAGAACGGAGGAAAGAAGAGTCAACGCCCAAATTCCTACAAAAGAAATGATGGAAATGTTTCAGAGATTGGAAAATTCAATAAAATCAGACATAAATATGGTGAGAGTGGACTTGGGTAATCTGCTGGAAACAGTAGAGATGACAGAGAAGAAAACGGATAAACAAGCACAGGAGCTATGCAATCTTAAAGAGCAAATAAAAATAACACAACAAAATCAGAAGAAAATCCTCTACAGAATGGAAGATCAAGAGAATAGAAGCAGAAGGCAAAATGTCAGAATTTGTTCTGTTCCAGAAAAAAAAAGGGTGAAGACCTGAGGAGTATCATAACTACATTTTTAGACCCCCTTTTAGATAAAGGAGCAGAAAAATTTCCTAAAATAGAGAGGGTGCACCGAGTCGGAAGACTGCAGAACACGGATCCAATTCGGCCACGAGATATAATAAGATTCAAATTTCAGGGTTGGCCGAGGTGGGTGCTCGGTTGGCAACCGGCCTACCCCACCCACATTTTCCATCAAGTGGAGAGGGGTAGAGAGGCACACTCGGAGTCTCACCTTAAGACAAAGAGATCCGGGGAGGACCATGGAATCCAGGGCCCTCAACGATCCGGGGGCTGGCTTGGGGCCGTGGGGGGAAGGGGGTGGAAGGGTGGAGGAGGGAGGGAGAGGGGGGATACTCTGTGCAAAATGTATAAAAGAGTGGAAAAAACCCGTTATAGATCAGAGGAGCGAGTCATGCATAGGCAACCAGGAGAAAGATGACAGAATTAAACTTTATGACATATAATGTAAGGGGATTAAACACACCCACCAAAAGACACAAGATACCAAAAGAACTTAAGTGGTATGACGCCGAAGTGGTTTCCCTGCAAGAGACCCGACTATCCCATGAATCAAATATTAAACTATGGTCTAATAACTTCCCAACTTGGTACTATGGGGATACAATTACGAAGAGAGCAAGGGGGGTTGCAATAAGGTTTGCGAAGATAGTCCAGTTCAAATTAGAGGACAGGTTACTCGACCCAGAGGGAAGATTCCTCTTCTTGAAAGGTATATTAGGGGAAATGGAATGCACAATGGCAAACATCTATGCCCCTAATAAGAATCCAACAAAAAATGTGATTGTTATTTTGGAGAAGCTAATGGACTTTAGGAGCAGGGGTCTGATTTTGATCGGAGACTTGAATTTTTGCATGGAACCAGGTGTGGATAGTACGTTCTGGGCACAGGGGACAAATAACGTACAACTAAAAAAGATAAGACAGAAATTACATGCCTGTCAACTGGTGGATATTTGGAGGATTATGAACTCCAAAACTCAAGATTTTACATTTTACTCCCCTGTACACGGGACGTACTCCAGGCTAGACTATATATTGGTAGATTATAGATTCTTAGACAGGATAGTCGAATCCAGAATAGAAATAACTATATTATCGGATCATGCCCCAGTAAGAATGAAGATGCAAGTTTCCAAGAACCAAAGACAGCCCTTCGCCTGGAGACTAAATGAAGAACTCCTCCATGAAGAGGTAGGCTCAAAGACCGTAGAAAAGGAATTAGAACATTATTTCTCAACAAATAAAAAATAGATGAGATCTCGGGGTCTTCCTTATGGGAGGCCCACAAGGCTTATATTAGGGGGATCCTGATAGAAGTGGGAGCAAGGAAAAAAAAAAAGAGAATAGAGAAAATGAAAAACCTTATTGAAGAAATTTTCAAAGTAGAACGAGAACATAAAAAATATAAAGGTCAAAACTGTGCGATGTACCAAAAATTAGTAATTAAATGCGACAAACTAAAAGATCCTACAGAACAAGAAAAAAAAAAAAAAACATTTTACAGAATAGCTAAAGAAAGATATCAGTGGGGGAATAAAACCAGTAAACATTTAGCCAGAATGCTTCGAAAAAAAAAAATCTACAAATTATATTTAAAAAATTCAAACTAAGAGAGGAGAAGTGGTCTATACAAGAAAAGAAATAGGGGAAACATTTAAAAACTACTATAAGGAATTATATTCTGTTGACTAGATGGGGGGTCAGATAGGGGAAAAAAGAAGAAAGATAATCGAGTTTTTAAACAATGCCAAAGATCTCAGAAAGTACTAAAGAGACATTAGAGAACACTATAACTGAGGAAGAGATAAACAGAGCTTTAGCGGACTCAACTCGGGGGAAAAGCCCTGGCGGGTTTACAACATATTACTATAAAAAATTTAAAGATCTATTTACGCCAAAGTTATGCCAATATATGAACAGTTGGGGAGCGGACTTTGAGCTGAGTAGAGAGGCCTTATCCGCTACAATCACAGTTATCCCGAAGGAGGGGAAGGACGGAACGTTGTGTTCTAGTTATAGGCCAATATCGCTGCTAAATGCAGATACTAAATTGTATGCTAAAGTATTGGCAAGACGGATGAAAGGGCTGATGAACACACTGATACACCGGGATCAGGTAGGATTCACTCCAAGAAGGGAGAAGAGGGATAATGGGGTGAGAACCCTACTTCCAGAAGATAAAAGAAAAGGGGCCCCCAGGTCTACTTCTGTCGAAAGATGCCGAAAAAGCATTTGACAGGGTAGACTGGGGGCTCATGATACAGACATCAGACATCATGGGAATGGGCCCGAGAATGATTTGGTGGATTAAAACACTATCGCCACCCTATGGCATCTATAAAGGTCAAGGGATCCCCTTCTACCTGCTTCAAAATGAAAAATGGGACGAGACAAGGTTGGCCGCTGTCCCCCTTGCTCTTTGTTTTGTCTTTAGAACCATTACTCGCAACAATCCGAAATAACCTGGATATTAGTGGATTCAAAGTAGGGGCAGAGGAACATAAGCTTGCAGCGTTTGCGGATGACGTGTTATTCTACATAACCAATCCCAGGATTACAATGCCCAACTTATTAAAAACCTTAAAACAATATGGCGAAATATCAAACTTTAAAATAAACTTAGCGAAATCTGAAATCTTAAACATAAATGTAAGCAAATTGGAAGAGAGGAAGTTGAAAAAGGAATTTGAATTCGCTTGGAAGAAAGAAAAAGTACTTGGGAGTAAAATTAGCTAATTCAATGGAGAAGATTTATAAAATAAAACTATATCCCCCTACTAGACGAAATTAAAACTGAAAGTAAGAGACTATTAAATAAACCAGCACAAGCAATAAGCACAATTGGGAATTATAATATGGAACCCCCCTCACTATAGAATGTTAGATGAAAATACACACATACTGACACGGGTTGTATTAAGAATTTGGGATATGACATATAAACAGTTTAATAGGACATATGACTCACCTCTAATAGCAAACGAAGAAAACGATTATTTTGCACCGGGAAAAAAAGAGTATTGGGGGAAATTGGATTAAAAATGATAGGGCACAATTAAGAGATATAATTAAAAAAAGGGAAAATAGTATCACTTCAAGAACTAAAACAGAATAAAGAAGCATGGGTGATTGGTGAGTGGAGGTACCTCCAGTTGGGACACTTTGTCAGAAATCTACCTCAGCCAATAAGACCAGGAGAGGATTTGACTGTATTGGAAAGGTTGTGCTTCGCAGATAACACAAAAAATATCATATCTAAGATATATAAAATTGTTGCTGACGGTGGATGAGGTGGAGGTCCCTCCATTTATCAAAAAATGGGAAAGGGAATTGGGGTCACAGAAAAATAAAAACACTATAGGGAAAATTTTGGAATTAAACCACAGTTCGGCAGCCGATATTAATACAGCCGAGATGAATTACAAATGTTTAACTGGCTGGTATGCCACCCCCGATAAAATCAGTAAATATCAAAGGGGCAAATAGGCGGAATGTTGGCGGGACTGCAAGGAGGTTGGTACAATGGCCCACCTTTGGTGGGACTGTCCTATAATCAAAAGTTACTGGAAAAAGATCTTATTTTTTATAAAAGAAATCACTAAAATAGAAGTAGCAGAAGATCCGTGGACAGTACTACTACACGGAATAGATGGTGAAGTAAAACAATACAAAGAATCCTTAGTGCCACACCTGTTAAACGCGGCAAAAAGACTTATTCCCAGGAAATGGCAAGCGGCAGATAGCCCTTTAATGTGGGCGTGGATTAATGCAGTTGAAGAAACATATAATATGGAACATATGAGTTATCGTAGGGACGAATATAGGGAGGAGGTAAACGATAAGTGCGAGCGTTGGAATGAATAAAAAAAACATGGAGCTATGCAGAAGAACTTAGAATATAGATCCTCAATGGGGAAAGGTGCAATACACAGAGGTTGGGGGGGGGGGGGGGGGGGGAGGATGGGGAAGTTAAGCTAAATGTTTGTGTAACAGCGGGGTTTGTAAGTCTTGTATCCTTTTTACAGTCTTAAAAAACATTTTGTAAAAGGATTGATAAAAGCTACTATGAGGTGAAAACGAGAAGGGACATAGATGAACTGCAAAAGTTGAATTTTTAATTAAGTCTCTCAAAGAGTTTGCTGAAGTGGCAAAAAGAAGAAAAAAAAAAATTCCCAGACACACTCCTAAACCTTGTGGATAGCCTTCCCAGAAGAGTTGTTACAGCTGTGAAGGGTGGGCCAACTCAATATTGAACCCTATGGACTAAAACTGGGATGTCATTAAAGTTCATGTACGTGTAAAGGCAGGTGTCCCAATACTTTTGGTAATATAGTGTATATCCTATATCCACATTGGGCTTTTGGGTGGAGATGGCCTTTAAAAACCTCAGCACTTGACTTCTCATCAGGGCTTAACAATCATCTTTTCCTGTCATTGCACTTGTTAATGTGTTAAAAATATTAGACTGTTATGCTAGATATTGTACTAGCAAAAGGTGGATGTGTTATCAGAATGAAATTTATTTTGATGAGAGAGATATATCTGTACAAATATAAAATTTCTCAAGAAGCTTTCTTCCAGAAATAAGAGAAATAACATGTATATATAATTCAATGTACTGTTTATAACCAATACTGGGGGACATTATCAGTTCTGTTGCACAGCAAGGCAGGAACAACAAGGCTCCGTGCACACTGGGCACTTCCCCAGCTCTTCTAACTTCCAGGAGAAAAAGCATCATCAAAAACGTGCCTAAAGTTGTGATTTTACAAACACGTTTAGATGCATTAAGATGTGTGACAGGCGCTTGGGTATTCATTTATTTCACAGGCCCGAATATTAAATCATTCTGTCTATCAAAATGAATGAATGTTAAAGCATTTGACAGACCTAATGCTTAAGCGTGTTTAGATGCGATTACACACGTCAGGTGTTTTTTCTGCCAATATGCTGCTGCTTCTGAACGCACTAGCAGTGGGTTTTTTTTCTGTCTCCAAACACCACTGCCTCTAAATGCATGTAAACACCTATGTGTGTGTAGCACTCTCTACAAATAGGTAGGTACTAGTAATAGGGTTTTTTACTAGGTACTGTCAAGCACAGGCAAATTTAGGCAGGCCTATGCTGCAAGCTAGACCACTTGTGCTCTAGTTCTGAGGCACCTCCCCTGCTTCCAGGGAGAATGTTCTGGAAGAGGGGCAGGGCCTGGTACTGGAGTGGCAGGCAGCTCATGTGGGAGCCTTGACCAATCCCCAATTGGTATTGGCAGTGGCGGGCCTCCTATATAAGCTGAGGTACCATGCCACTAGGGAAGATGTCGGCTGAGTGAAGTGAAGTGGAGGATGGAATACTAGGCAGCAGCAGGAGGGCACCCCCATCTGGGGGGTGGGTGTGCCGATCGCAGGAGGAGGCCCGGGGAGAGCTGTGCATGAACTTTGCCTCTACACGGTCATTGGCAATGTCTTTATTATCACACAGTCGTTGATAAAAGAACTCCTGGAGCAAAGAGGCAGGTGAAGCTGTTGGAACGTATGGTCCAGTCAAGGTCTCCATCAAGGACTCAGGGCAGTGAAAGGTCGGTGAGTGTTACCACAGTGGAGGGCTGGATGTGTCAGGAAGTCTGTGAGGGAACTTTGTTTCTACACAGTCATTAGCAAAGTCTTCTTCTTCATTTACATGGTGAATGATGGGGAGTCCTGGATCAGAGGAAGAGACTGTGGGGATCTCTGTCAAATTGATGTGGCCTGAGGGCACAGGATTTGCAAGCTGGGCTGGTTGGGAACAGTAGTCCACCATTCAAAGAAATGCTTCTAAACTACTGAGCCTCCGGGGAGAGGTGCTGCAGGCCTCAGGCTTAGTAGCAGAGAAGCAACCAGAGCCTGCTTAAAGACTTAGTCAGAGTGGGTCCTTTTTGCTCAATAGAAGATGTGACATTACTTCAGTTCAGGATAAGTTTGTGTAGGAGGAAAGAGGTTTCTGGTAACATCATTTCTACACAGTCAGGATGATGTCCTCATTCTCGACACGTTATTGAATGGGGAATTCTTGGAAGCAAATAATCTGCGGGAGTTGAGCAGAGAAGGAGCAACAGTCTGCATGGAGATGCAGGAGGAGAAACATAACAGTTACAGATGCACATCATATCTTCTGGCTGTAAATATGTGCTAGTGTGTATAATCTCTAAAATAGGATGGCAATTGAAACATCCTATGGGCATCCCATATACCCTTTTCCCAACCAAGTTGTACCCCCCAATTAAACAAAAACAAAACCAGCAAAAGACTGTTCATTGTCTCGGCAAGTGATGTATGGAGTTTGGCAGCGGGGTGAATTGGTGGATTGTCTGTTACTAGTAGCAACTACACAGCTTCATGTGTATGGACACTAATGCTAGCATGGGCAGGTGTTTAGAAGAAGAAGAAAAAAAATGTCAAATGCCTTTAAAACAGTAGTTTTTGAGCTGCAGTGTGCATGAGGCCTTAGACCAGGGATCTCCAAACTACGGCCCTCCAGCTGTTGTGGAACTACACGTCCCATGAGGCATTGTAAAACTCTGACATTCACAGACACGACTAGGCATGATGGGAATTGTAGTTCCTGAACAACTGGAGGGCCGCAGCTTAGACTATAAGGCCTCATGTACACTGGATGTTAAAATAATGTTATAAAAAAAGCAATAGCTTTGCAGTGAGTTTTTCAACTTTTTTCAATGTTTTTGCAATAGCGGTTTTTAGCGTTTTTCCGCGTTAGCGTTTTAGCATTTTTTTAACCACTTTAATACCAGGCACTTTCGCCTCTTCCTGCCCAGGCCAATTTTTAGCTTTCATTGCTGTCGCACTTTGAATGACAATTGTGCGGTCGGGCTACACTGTACCCAAACAATTTTTTTTATCATTTTGTTCCCACAAATAGAGCTTTCTTTGGGTGGTATTTGATCACTGCTGGGGTTTTTATTTTTTTCACAACAAATAAAAAAAGACCGAAAATTTAGAAGAAAAAATAAAATTTTTCTTTGTTTCTGTTATAAAATTGTGTAAATAAGTAAGTTTTCTCCTTCACTGATGAGGTTGCACTGACGGGCACTGATTAGGTGGCACTGGTATGCAGCACTGATGGGCATTGATAGGCGGCACTGATGGGCACTCAGGCGGCACTGAAAGGCTGCACTGATGGGTACTTATGGGTGGCACTGATAGGTGGCATGGATGGGGACTGATAGGTGGGCACTGGTAGGTGGCACTGATGGACATTACTGATGAGGACACATCTGGCAGGCATTCATAGTGGGCACTGTCTGGCACCATTTGTGTGCACTGATTGGCATCTTTTAGGGCACTGTGTGGCATCCCTGGTGGCCATGGGGGGCATACCTGCTCATCAATGTGTGGTGGGCGCCCTGGTGGTCCAATGTGGGCATCCACAGGGGGGGCTTCACTGATAAACAATCGGCTCTCCTCTACTCGTGTCTGTCAGACGCAAGTAAGGAAAAGATGATAAACGGCTCTTACTGTTTACACTGATCAGCCGTGACTGGACACAACCGATCACATGGTAAAGAGCCCCCATCAGACTGACACGTCGCACCACCGATCGACCGCTCTGTGAGCCCCCACGGGCACGTGCCAGCAGTCATTCTGCTGGATGTCATATGACGCCCAGTCAGGATAACTGGACCTCCGACCGGTCGTCATTTTGCTATAGGCCGGGCGGGAAGTGGTTAAGGAAAAAAACATTTTCTTTACACTTTTTTTCAATGGATCAAAAAACGTTAAACGCTGGTGAGCGACGTTTTTGAGCGTTTATAGTTTTGGGTTTTTTTTACTGCTCAAAAATGCCACTGCCCAAAACTGCTGATAACAGCCTATGTGTGCATGAACACATAGGATAACATGATGGACAGTTTAATGACTGTAGAAAAAATGTTTACAGCCAAAAACAGCTGCTGTAAAAACGTCAAAAAACGTCCAGTGTGCATGAGGCCTAAAACAGATTTATTATCAATTTAAATTTTAACCCCTCCCCCAACATGTTAATATAAAGAATGGCCTGACGACTCCTTATTATGAGTGTCTTAAGAGAAATACT
Source organism: Aquarana catesbeiana (assembly GCF_042186555.1). Taxonomy (NCBI): domain Eukaryota; kingdom Metazoa; phylum Chordata; class Amphibia; order Anura; family Ranidae; genus Aquarana; species Aquarana catesbeiana. The sequence goes on from NC_133328.1 coordinate 395,892,415, forward strand.
TTAGGTCTCTGATTTTTACAACACTACTGCAAAAAAAAAGAATGGGATTGCAGACACAGAAAAACTACTAGAATTCCTAAGATGAGGCCTAGAATTGTGTGCCTGCTCCTTTTAATAAAATGCTTGGTGAATCTCCCTCACTATAATTTTCCCACCTCTTTCCTTTGAAATAAAAAAGGTTGAGTTGTATGCAGCTCTATGCGGAGTCACTAATTGGAAAGAAAGCCATTGTCATTATACAGAATTTCTATTCACCAAATTACTGATCTCTGAAAGCACCACTCCAGATGAATGAAGCCTACTGGAGGTCCTTATTATAATACATATATGTTCTCCTGTGATAACACAGAATAACTGTACTGGTGACTGGCATGGTAATTCACCTTCTGGAGCAGAAGTACTTTCCTTCGTGAGTAATGCTACATTATAATTCCTATTAGACACACGAATGCAAATTTTCCATGAAAACAGGAGTGTTTAACCACTTGACAACTGGACACTAAAACCCCCTTCCTAACCAGACCAATTTTCAGCTTTCGGTGCTCTCACCTTTTGAATGACAATTACTCAGTCATGCAACACTGTACCCATATGAAGTTTCTGTCCTTTTTTCACACAAATAGAGCTTTCTTTTGGTGGTATTTAATCATCGCTGGGTTTTTTATTTTTTTGCGCTATACATCAAAAAAGACTGAAAATTCGGTAAAAAAAAAAAAAAAAATCTTTGTTTCTGTTAAAATTTATTGCAGAGTATTGGCAGAGTATTGCAGGGTATTACAGAGTTTTGGCAGAGTATTGCATTATTGCAGAGTATTGCACAGTATGGGCACAGAGCAGCACTGTGGGCACTACAGATCCAGCCCACAGCACTGTTAAAAAGATCCCTCTCACTGTACAGATCGGTAAAGAGAGGGGAGGGAGAAACCGGCGTCATGACACGATGCCGGTTTGTTTTTCAAGTGATCGCTCCGTCATTTGACGGAGCGATCACGTGGTAAACGGCCGCTACAAGCGGCCATTTACCGTGATCCGCCGGGTCTTCCAGACCCGGTGGTCACGGATGTTTGCGGAAGCGCGCCCCAGGAGTCGTGTGAGAGTAACATTCTGGGAGGATGTCCATGGACGCCCACCCAGAATAAGCCGACCGCGCTGTAGCTGTCTTTCAGCTATGGCCTGGTCGGCAAGTGGTTAAGTACCGCATCCTAGATGTCAGTGGGCAGTGTGCACCAAAGAAATTAAAATACCCATATAGTAAATAAATAAAGCTGAATCTATACATATTAAACCAGAATTTAAAGCGGACCTTCAGTCATTTTTTCAACTTTCCATCTATTAAATCTTCTGCCCTTGTTTTAACTTTAGATAATAAAACATTTTTTTTTCTGCCAGTAAATACCTTATACAGCCCACTTCCGGTTTCTTGTCTGGTCATTAGCCTAGGCTTATGACATCATGCACATCTCTCTCTCTCTCTCATTTTCGAGAGAGATTGGAAGGGAGGGGGGATGCGTCATAAGAGGGCCAATGAGAAATGCAGAGCTGGAGGTGTACCTCTGTGTGTCTGTGTAAATCCAGGAAGTGAACAGGCAGCAGCTTCAGCTGCCCACAGTTAAAATGGCTGCAGTCAGACTTGGCATATTTAGCAAGTACAGAATCACAGTATAGATAAAATAATATGCAAAGTGGTTGGAGGGAAGCTTCAGAATGGCAAAGGTGTTTTTATTACAAATTATGTGAGCAGACTGCAGTTCCTCTTTAACTCCCAGTAGGGAGTTAGCTCCACTACTCCTCCCCAAGCAGAATTGTGGGAATTTTTTTTACTTTATAGCCCCCCACCCCCGCTGCCATTCCAACCTAGGCCAGAATGACATTTACCTGGACCTGAAACCCCCTGGTATACTACAGGTAAGTAGTGCTAAAAACATGGGGGGTGAGGTAGTTGAGCACCGCTCTAATTTTATAACTAGTGAAATCAATAAATATGGGCTAAAATACAATCTAGTCTTACTTTGACCCATGAAAAGTTGAATAATTTAGCACATACCTTAAACACAGTGCTTTTACATCTACTACTGATCAATACTAGATCCCGGCTAGGTACAAAGTAAAGCAGTCATCTGCTAGAATCATCCTCCTATGATCCCATACTCAGCCATGTGTTTGCACTAAAAAGTGATGACAGCATTTAGCAGGTGCTTAGGCTTCATTCTCTTCTACAGCCTGTCTGCCTTTCATTAATTACCGATTCTTTCCTAGTAAACTTCAACAGTTTTGGGCAGTAATTGAGTACCTTCCACTAGTAACAATAGAATCTGCATTTCAGTGTACATGTACATCCGCTAACACCCGATGTTGTCCGGCTCCGCTCTCGTCCGATTCTGCGGACGGAAGAAAATCCTATTTTTCTATCCGTCTGCAGAGCGGATCGGAGGAACACGGACAGACGGTCCGTGTTCCTCCGATCCCCCATAGGGGAGAGCGGAGATCTGACAGGGCGGTCCCTGCACAGTGTGCGGGTCCCGCCCTGTCATCTGCCGGCTCAGCTGGGGAAAACGGAGCGATCCCCGCTGAGCAGCGGATAAACACTGGGCGGATCAACACGGATCCGTCCCGTGTGAAAGGGGCCTTAATCGGCTACTGCAAAAGTGTCAAAACAAATGACGTTGGCCCAAGTAGATTGATTAGTAATCTCTTTATTTTAAATGGCTGCCCAACGTAACGCAACAGACCAAAAGTCGTAAATAAAAAATAAAGGTCCAGGGGAGCGCATGCGCGGAGCTCCGTGGATGGCTGCCTGAGCCAAGAGCTCCATTCCAGCGTGATATAGCGGCGCCCGTAGCAGACAAACCGACAGTCACACAGACTGAAATTTTTACAGGCAGACTACCTACTTAAAGGGAAACACCCTCCTATATTCATACTTTATTTAGGAGGGACTCCAGACCATAATTTGAATCCGTGGACTGTGAGGGGAAAAATCCAAAATGACCGCCGATATACAGAATACAGAACCCAGCACATTCTGCCTCACAGAAAAAACGCCAGTTTTCACCCCTGAGACACTGAAATCTACCTCAGGGCTTCAGACAGGCACTCCTCAGGTATTCATACCTCAACTGACATACTCTGAACCCCTTACTAGCCACTCAATACCTGACTTTTCCATAGTCTCCTCTGGACTAAATTTTTCCTCTCAAAATACCTCAGTCCCCTCAGAGGCTCTTTCAGGAGAGCAGGCATTTATTTTGAAGGACCTATTTCAAAGGTTTTCAGAAGTCCTTGATAGAGGACTAGCAAACACAGCGGCTAAAATTACCGGAGACCTGAAAGCCGACTTTCAGAATTGACGCTATAGAACACAAATTGGAGGAAACAGTGACTGCATCGAACCAAAATGCGAAACAGTTATACACTGTCCAGGAACAATTCAATTTCGCCATTTCCAGAATCGATGAACTGGAAAACAGATCTCGCAGGTATAATATTAGGATCAGAGGGCTACCTGAATCTGTTTCGGACATACCATCAGCAGTCCAGGAAATGATCAGAACCATACTTCCTAATATCCCCCAGCACTGTCTAGAAATGGATAGAGCCCAGAGAGCCCTAGGACCTCCTAGAAAGGATGGAAAACCCAGAGATATTATCGCCAAGCCCCATTTTTATGCCGTAAAAGAAGAGGTCATGAAACAAGCCAGATCTGCCCCGCAAATATTCTGCCATGGCCACCCGATTCAGCTTTTCGCAGATCTATCCCCCTCCACGCTTCAAAGGAGGGGGGCACTGAAGCCAATTTTACTGATCCTCACTCAGAAAGAAATAAAATACAGATGGGCCTTCCCACTAGCAGTCAAGTTTACTGACAAAGGGAGATCCTACTCCTTTTCCAGCTTCCAGGAAGGGGAGAGATTGCTATTACAACTCAAACTCATATCGCAAGAAACGAAAATGGATACCGCCACTGTCTGTCCCAGCCCGATCAAAAGACCCAACCCGACGAGCTCACAAGGCCCACTTTGGAACAAGGGAAGGGCGAAGAAAAGCAAGGACGATGGACCCTCCTGAATAATGACTCCTACACCATTTTTGTTACTTGTCTCTTAAATGGATTTAGAGACTGCTCACAGACCTTTCTGTGACACTTCTTAGGGGCTTTTACCCTCATTTGCTATTCTAGTCTCCTTGCCTGTTTTATAGTTCTTTACAACGCTACAGACTTCTTTTCCTTTTAGCCTATAGGTTCCATCTATACGCTTATAGGCTTTAACAGCATATATCAGTCATTGATGTCTAGGTCTTCATGAAAAAACGTAATTTTTAGAGGACTGTGACAATGCATAATTGTATATGTCAATCTTGTAGTGCTATTTTTATTAATAATTTTTTCCTGCTGCGGGAGCCCTGTGTGGGGCTGGTCCACATGCGCTTCCACCTATTCCTTAGAAACCAGTAGGTCTCTGTGGACTAGGTTGTCTGTACCCTTTGGGTCAGACCTCTGTTTTTTTTTCCAGGCTTCGGGGGGTCTCTCCTCTCCTGAACCCTGATTCTGTATGATAGGAGACTTTACTTTCTCTTTTTTCCTTTTTCTTCTTTTCTCTTCCTATTCTCTTCCCCTTTTTATTGATACGTGTCTAACCTGTCTTTATGTTACAGAAAACCACATTCTCAGATTAACAACGCATATAATCCTCCAATTTTATCCAGTGAATGAGGTCATTATCACGCTTTTGGTCAGCAGACTTCCTAGGGTGAGTGAGGACTTAATTCACGTGTACATTTTTATTGACTTCCATGGCTGACAACACACAGACCCTCCTTAAAATAGCTACTCACAATGTTCAAGGCCTTAATTCCCCAGTTAAAAGAAGAAAAATTATGGATTACCATAAATCCCTTAACATAGATATCCTCCTACTCCAAGAGACGCATTTTCCTGTATGGTATAGTCCCAAATTTATACACCCACACTTTCCCCAATTTCACCTATCTAGCGCTGAAAATAAAACTAAAGGGGTAGCTATCATTTTTTCAAAATCGTGTAAATTTGAAAAGAATATAGAGTACATTCATCCTGAAGGGAGAATCCTTTTGGTACAGGGTACAATAGAAGAACACCTTTACACTATAGTATCTTAGTATGCTCCCAACAGAGGACAGGCTGTCTTTTTTAAGACTATGATGGACACATTAAACCCTATGCTTGCGGGCACAGTCATTTTTGGGGGAGATTCGAATGTAGAATTCGATCAGAGTTGGGATAAATCTAAATCCTTAAAGGATCAACTATCTTGCCCAACCAAAGAAAGTCATAAAATTGCAAGAATAATTTCTACTCATAGATTAGCTGATGCCTGGAGGGAACTAAACCTCACTAAACGTGATTTTACACATTATTCACACCCTCATAATGTTTATGCTAGAATAGACCATATTCTGACTCCCACATATCTAATACCATCAATTCGCAGCGCTCACATTAAAGATACAGCCCTATCTGATCATTCAGTGGTTGTCAGAACTTTATGTTCTAGTATGTTAAGTAGGAAGCGAGGTCATTGGAAATTAAATGAGTCAATTCTATCTGACCCACATAATGTAGAGTTAATCAATAAAGCACTTAAAGATTATTTCTCTTTTAATAACACGGGGGAGGTTTTATCTGAAACTCTTTGGGCTGCGCACAAGGCCTTCACTTGGGGTAAAATTATTCAAATCTCTAACCAAACCAAAAGAGAACAAAGAACTGAAATAGAGCGTCTAGAAACTGAGTTCATTACCCTCAGAGCCCGCCACAAACGAGATCCATCCTCGGTCTCTATTTCCCTATTGGGTAAAACTAGACTGGAGCTCAACCTAGCCCTCACCACGCAAGCAGAAAAGGTGATAAGATGGAGTAATAATAAATTTTATTTACATACAAACAAGATAGGGTCATTACTAGTGACAAAACTCTCACCCCGAATCAAAATTCATACAACACCCAAGATCAGAATAGCAGGTCAACCCCCCCCCCCCCCCCCCCACAGCTAATCCAGTCAAAATCTTGGACGCATTCCAAGATTTCTATTCCAATGTTTACAGCTCATCTTCCCATTCAGACAAAGATTCAATTTTTAAATATCTAGATGAATTCCCTATCCCAACTTTAACTTCCTCACATAAAAGTTCACTAGAAGCTCCCTTCACGGTAGATGAGGTTCAGGAGGTCATTAAAGACCTCAAAAGAGGGTCAGCACCAGGACCTGATGGTTTATCCATTCCCTATTACAAAGCCTTCTCAAGAACTTTAGCACAGCATCTGACCGATTTCTTTAACTCTAAAACACAGGGTGTTCCCTTAGATAGTCAACTCAGCATACATCACACTCATCCCCAAACCTGATAAAAACCCTTAAGAAGTCAACAATTATCACCCAATCTCTCTCATTAATAATGATATCAAGATAATGACAAAAATATTGGCCAACCATTTATCATCCTTTATTAATTCCTATATACATAAAGACCAAGTGGGCTTTATTCCGGGCAGACAAGGCCCGGACCAAATAAGACGAGCAATTAATTTGATCTCCATTCTACAATCTGGCTGGGGGGGAGGAGTGAGACAGAAGGGGCTTCTTTTATCCCTTGACCTGCAAAAGGCCTTTGATACAATTTCTTGGCCATACATTTTCTCCCTTTTAGAGCACTGGGGTTTTGGTAGGCGCTTCATAGGACTGCTTCAATCCCTGTACTCGCGCAACCTAAGGCGTTAATTAGTCTACAAGGACATTATTCGAAACCAATAACTATAGCCAGGGGAACGAGACAGGGTTGTCCGCTTTCCCCTATAATATTCGCCATTGCGATAGAGACTTTGGCAATAGATATTCGCCACAATCCAAACATTAAAGGGGTATCATGCGGAGATCAAACCCACAAATGTGGGCTCTTTGCAGATGATCTTCTCTTATTCGTGACTTCTCCATTGACCTCTCTTCCAAACATATGTCAGACCCTTAATATATTTTCTAAAATAACAGGCCTGAAGGTCAACTATACAAAATCCCAAGCCCTTAATGTTTCGCTCCCCCCACCAACTGTATCTCAGTTAAAACAGTCGTTCACATTCGATTGGAATGACAGCTCCATCAAATACCTGGGTATTACACTTACTGCCCGCTTCGAAAATCTCTACACAAACAACTATCCCCCTTTATATAAGAAATTAGAAAATGACCTTAAAACCTGGTCCAAACATGAACTCTCCTGGTTAGGTAAGATCAATTTGAATAAAATGACCTTACTCCCAAGAATTTTATATTTTTTCAGATCTCTTCCCATTCCAATTAATAAATCTCATTAAAAAAAACTCCAGAGCAAGATTCTCAAATTCACATGGTGCCTCTGGCTATTGAATACCCCAACACGCCTTATTTCACCATAAAAATAAGGGTGGACTAGGTCTTCCTGATCTTCACAAATATTATATAGCCGCTAGACTGGCTATACTATCCATAATTTACTCAAAGCCCGAAAAACCAGACTGGATCAATATAGAGCAACAAGCAGTACCCAACTTATCCCTAGATTATTTATTATGGTGTCCACCTAAGAAAAGACCTCCCATAATGGCCCCAACTATGTCCCAATCTTGCGCTCTTTGGGACAGCCTCAGAACTCACCCGACTCTCATTTCCATAGGACGTCCCTTATCACACTTATTCAATAATCCGGACTTCCCTCCAGGCTTAGATAGGAAAACATTCCAATGGTGGGTGGACAAGGGACTTTATCGTATAGGACATTTCTTTAGATCTGAAAAGCCCATAACCCTTACCTATTGCGTCAATATGCTGAAACTTCCTGATTCTGAAAGACCGTTTCAATCTCATTTCTAAATTCTTACACCAAATTTGGAAGGATAAACCCCTTCCGCTCCAATTCACAAAATTTGAGATCTGGTGTGAACAAGCTACGGAACAAAAAGGAGGAATTTCTGTGATCTGCTCGTGCCTCACTCAGTCTACAGCTAAATCCTCCTATATGGAGGCCTGGGAAAATGATCTTCAATTCAGTTGGGACTTAGAAACCTGGCATACCGCCTACTCAAAATCTTTCAGGGGAATTCTTAATGTTTCCCTGATGGAAGCCAACATTAAGGTTATAACCAGGTGGTATTTAACCCCCACTAGGGGGTTAACTGCAGAATCAACTTGTTTCAGAGGTTGTCAACTATTGGGAACGATGGATCATACTTGGTGGGGATGTCCTAGGATCCGACCATTTTGGAATAAAGTTTTTAATATGATATTAAGGTGACTGGTCATTAGATTCCTAGGTCCATTCTTGTAGCTCTTCTAAATGCCCACATACCTCTCATTCCCAAGCACACACAAAATATAATTCACTTCATATAGGAGTCAAGCTTATAATAGCAAAAGCTTGGAAGAAACCTAGGCCCTTCTTGTCAGAGATCAGAAGAAAAGTTTCCTGGATAATGACCCAAGAAAAGTTAGCCGGCATTTTAGCCGACAGGATCCCACAGTTTGAAAAAATCTGGGATCCGTGGGCTAAATATATAGGGACTTATATTATAGTGTCACACCGGCTCTCTCTCCTTTCAAGCATTAGGATAGACCCGCATTCCCTTTCTTTCTCTCCTTTTCCTTTCCTCCTCTTCTTCTGTCCTTTTATCTATAGGTTTTGAGGACACCTGGAAATGACATTTGAAGAATCTTATCTCCAATTTTAATTTTTTAAATCAACAATTATTGATAAGTTAATTTTATCTTCCTTCATGTTGGACTGGATATTCCTGTCAAAACATTTTTTTGACCGGGGGGTGGGGTCACTGGGGGGGGTGGAGGGTTTGCTCCTTCGGCACAGTATGATCCTTTGGCACAGTATGATCCCGTTAAGGACTGTCTTTTCCCGCACACAGTGCACAGGTGTTCTGTGCATCACCATACAGACAATCCCATTTATGTCTATTAGGATGCAGCGGCTGAACGGACACAGATGCTGGTCACAATTTGACAGCCGTGCAAGTGAGGGTCCCCGGGAGCAGATGGTGTGAGCAGACGGTGTGCATTTGGACACACACACACACACACACATCTGTGCGGCTGTGAAAATGGGTTCAGCATCTATGTCTATGCAGCCACTGCAGCCCAAAAGTCTTCAATAGGACTGCCTGCACTCGGATGCACAGAACACCTGTGCACTCTGTGTGGGAAAAGACGGCCCTTAGCAGGGATGTACAAATAAGTATGTCTTGTGTAAATGAAGCCTTGGCATGCTGTGAATAAAGAACTGTCACAGTTGCTTGTGCTCTAAACTGAACTACCAAGCCATCAAATGGCTGGTGTTTTAACTGATCCCATGTGCAGTGCCATGGTAACTAAGGATGAAACAGAGGCTAAGATTGCAGCCTTCCTTGGCTGTAAAGGATAGGAGGTTTTAGTTCTGCTTTAAGGAATACTTACAGGTCTTTGACTGAATAGTGAAAGCAGAAACAGTAGAAGAGTTCATGTCTCTACCAGTCAATCCTGCTCTCTTATCTATATAAATAGGGATGGGGGCACATGAATCCATGTGCTCCATTTAACCATTTGCTGACCAGCTGCCGTCGTTATACAGTGGCAGGTTGGCATGTTCCCGCAAATCGCCATAGGTGTACAGCGGCTCCTTTAGAGAGCTGTAGCAAGCGCGTACGCCGGCTGTACGGTAGGGGACCTGATGCGCTTGGCCAGCAGCGGGAACGAGAGCTAGAATGGGGATCTGTAAATATAAACAGATCCCCGTTCTGACAGGGGAGTTAGAGAGAGATCTGCTGTTCCTAGTGATCAGGATCAGCAATCTCTCTCCTCCTCCAGTCAGCCCAGCCCCCATACAGTTAGAAACACCTCCCAGGGAACACACTTAACCCTTTGATTGCCCCCTAGTGTTAACCCCTTCTCTGCCAGTGACATTTATACAGTAATCAGTGGCTATTTTTTTTTTAGCTCTGATCGCTGTATAAATGTCAAGGGTCCCAAAAATAGTGTCAAAAGTGCCCGATCTGTCTACCGCAATGTCGCAAAAACCACTGATCATCGCCATTACTAGTAAAAAATACATATTAAAAATGTATCCCCTATTTTGTAGACGCTATACCTTTTGCACAAAATCAATATAAGCTTATTGCAATTTTTTTTACCAAAAATATGTAGAATACATATTGGCCTAAACTGATGAAAAACATTTTTTTTTTTGGAATATTTATTATAGCAAAAAGTAAAAAAAAATTTTTTTTTTCCCCCCCAAAACTGTAGCTCTTTTTTTGTTTATAGCGCAAAAAATAAAAACCGCAGAGGTGATCAAATACCACCAAAAGAAAGCTCTATTTGTGGGGAAAAAAAGGACACTTTGTTTGGGAACAACTTCACATAACCGCGCAATTGTCAGTTAAAGTGCCGTATCGCACAAAATGGTCTGGTCATTAGGGGGTAAATCCTTCCGGTCCTTAAGCGGTTAAAGTCCCAAACAAACCCCTCTTTCTGCTCTCTACTCCTATCAGCACGTTCTTTATATGTCAACACCTCCTTGTTCCGATTCTCCCTCCCCTAGTCTGAATTCTACTGTACAGGGACTGCGAGAAGCTGATACCAAGTTAAATTCAGGTATATAAATTTCCTGCATTTGTAAAAAATACATTTAAAGACATTCATTATTACAGAACTAAATTCTTTTGTGTCATTTATATCTGCCAGAAGTTTAGCTATAGAAAAGTACTGTACTTTTTACGTTCAAAACATCAATCCACATATGTGAACATTTTAGGGGTCAGTGATAATTTTATGACTTTTGGTTGTTTCGTTAAATCAATTTCATCTTCTAGTCTGCTTAGCGTTCTTTGATACACAGCGTGACCCACATTGCTAATGCCCTGACATCCTTCTACAGAACTGGCTGATACAAGCACTGCCTGTGGTCTTCAGACAGTGCAAATCACCCATTACTGTATTTCAGAGTTAGGGGCCACAAAGTCAGGTTATAGGCCACAGTCATAGAAAAATAAAAATCCAATTTCCCTTCTAGCCAAACAGAGCACTTGTCACTTGTACTAGCACCGAAAAACAGTGTAGTATCAGAATGTGCTGAGTGCCATTTTCTCGCAACCTTTCCCATTTCAAATATAAACCTAACATTTCCTTTCAAAGTTAACCTTTACAATAGTAGTGTTTTATTTCCTTCTGCCCTGAGTAAGCTGCTTCCTTCAAACAGAAACGATGCCAGAGCATCAGCTTTGAGATGTCTGTACTTATAGCACAATGGTGCAGTAGCAACATAGTTATGCTATTTATTACAAAAGGCATACATCTTAAAGCAAACCACTGCTGAAAATGTACTATACTGTCCTTAGTGAACTGAAGATGAACTAAAAAGTTCAAGCAGAAAATTCAGGCAACCTGACATTGCTAAACTCTCCTTATGAAAATTCTAGCTGCCTGGTATCATGTTTCCAAAAGCTTCCAAAAATAATTTCTCAGTCACTGACCCAGAGGAAGAAGTAAACAGATCAGGATTCTGACTTGCCTCGTACCAAGTTAGCTGCATGTTTGTTCTGGACAAGTGATTAAAATTAGCCATGTTTAGTTTTCTCTTGCTTAGCCCCATCCATGCTAATGAGTGGATGACGGAATCTCCACTATAGGCTAGTGTATTCAGGCAGCCACAGCACTGCAGCTGCCTGAATACCCAGTGACTGAATCTTACAGGATGCAATCACCTTTTAGCTGACAATTTTCTTTCTTTCTATGAAATTTACATTAATCAAGTCGGGTGGTGCCGACAGAGTCACCCATAGCTCAGATTTGGGCCAATTCAGCAGGACTGGAGTATGACCAGCTTAGGCATTTATTGTGATCAGGGAAAGCCAGGTAGCTTACATTTACAGTAAGGTAAACAATGGAAGTGTTTATGCATTTTCAATGCTGATCACTCTGGCTCCTTGGTATTTCAGTGCTAATGAGCTGTAAAATCGTGTACTTAAACATATAAGGATCATTATTGATAATAAATATATATTCATCCTTGGAGAGTATTCCTCTATCAAGTGCTCCCTTCAAAATCCTTCTTAGTTCTTCTACATATTCAAAGGTTGGGTCTTTTAATAGCACTTCATAATTGGCTTCATTACATAGAATGTCGTAGCACATTTTAGGGTAGAAAGGTCTCTCCATTAGGACAATATTGCCCCCCTTGTCCGTTGGCTTTATCACCAGTGACTTCTAATTTCACAATTCTTCCAACGCTTTCCATTCAGCAAATGACAAATTAAAGGATTTTTGCCTCCCTCCTCTCTTTTACCATAGGGACTGTAGATCCCATTCCACCAATTTAACAAATACCTGGATGTGGCTTCCCTGTGGGAATGGTAGAGTATAAATACTGCTTGGTTTAAATGAGGAAAAGGGACCTGAAACATCACTGCTGCCTCCCTCACTTTCCCTTTGTAGCTACTCTAGTAATTTTGGAGCCTCAGTATCCTTAGCAGTCATATCATCAGTTTGCTGTATAGGCTTTTCCTTGTATTCTTTTAGGTGCGATCAGGGCTTTTTTTCAGAGGGAACTTGGTGGAACTCAGTTCCACCACCTCTGGCTCAGAACCCTTGGTGCCTGCTCACCACAATCTCTTGTAAACACAGAAGTCTGGTTTCTGTGTTTACAAGTGACAGCTCTGCACTCTGTATGTAATGCCCCTTAAAGACCCTCCTACTGTTTTCGTGAAATCTGACTGAACACACCCACTATTTGATGTAATTTGGAGGGTGTTTGTAGGGGGAGGGGTGGGGCCGTGGTTAAGTTCCAGCACCTATTGTTTGAGAAAAAAAGCCCTGGGTGTGATCATAACTACTGCTGGATGGGCCTGCCAGGCAAAGCAAATATTTGCCTGGCAGAGAATATAATGGGGTCCACTCCACAAAATCACTGATGGAGCTGTTCCTTAATTTGTAGTACTAAAATTTATCTCCTCTAACTCCATACGGGTACTCACAGGGAGTAACTGTAAGACAGTTAACCACTTTAGCCCCGGACCATTATGCTGCATAAGGACCAGAGGACTTTTTCCAATTTGGCACTGCGTCGCTTTAACTGCTAATTGCGCGGTCATGCAATGCTGTACCCAAACAAAATTTGCGTCCTTTTCTTCCCACAAATAGAGCTTTCTTTTGATGGTATTTGATCACCTCTGCCGTTTTTATTTTTTGCGCTATAAACGGAAAAAGACCGAAAATTTTGAAAAAAAATTATATTTTCTACTTTTTGTTATAAAAAAAATCCAATAAACTCAATTTTAGTCATACATTTAGGCCAAAATTTATTCGGCCACGTGTCTTTGGTAAAAAAAAAATGTAAATAAGCGTATATTTATTGGTTTGCGCAAAAGTTATAGCGTCTACAAACTAGGGTACATTTTCTGGAATTTACACAGCTTTTAGTTTATGACTGCCTATGTCATTTCTTGAGGTGCTAAAATGGCAGGGCAGTACAACCCCCCCCCCAAATGACCCCATTTTAGAAAGTAGACACCCCAAGGAAATTGCTGAGAGGCATGTTGAGCCCATTGAATATTTTTTTTTTTTGTCCCAAGTGATTGAATGACAAAAAAAAAAAAAAAAAAAATTTACAAAAAATTGTCACTAAATGATATATTGCTCACACAGGCCATGGGCATATGTGGAATTGCACCCCAAAATATATTCAGCTGCTTCTCCTGAGTACGGGGATACCACATGTGTGGGACTTTTTGGGAGCCTACTGGCGTACGGGGCCCTGAAAACCAATCACCGCCTTCAGGATTTCTAAGGGCATACATTTTTTATTTCACTCCTCACTACCTATCACAGTTTTAAAGGCCATAAAATGCCCAGATGGCACAAAACCCCCCCAAATGACCCCATTTTGGAAAGTAGACACCCCAAGCTATTTGCTGAGAGGCATGTTGAGTCCATGGAATATTTTATATTTTGATACAAGTTGCGGGAAAGTGACAAATTTTTTTTTTTTTTTTTTGCACAAAGTTGTCACTAAATGATATATTGCTCACACAGGCCATGGGCATATGTGGAATTGCACCCCAAAATACATTTAGCTGCTTCTCCTGAGTATGGGGATACCACATGTGTGGGACTTTTTGGGAGCCTAGCTGCGTATGGGGCCCCGAAAACCAATCACCGCCTTCAGGATTTCTAAGGGTGTAAATTTTTGATTTCACTCTTCACTGCCTATCACAGTTTCGAAGGCCATGGCATGCCCAGGTGGCACAAACCATCCCCCAAATGACCCAATTTTGGAAAGTAGACACCCCAAGCTATTTGCTGAGAGGCATGGTGAGTATTTTGCAGCTCTCATTTGTTTTTGAAAATGAAGAAATGCAAGAAAAAACTTTTTTTTTTCTTTTTTAAATTTTCAAAACTTTGTGACAAAAAGTGAGGTCTGCAAAATACTCACTATACCTCTCAGCAAATAGCTTGGGGTGTCTACTTTCCAAAATGGGGTCATTTGGGGGGGGGGTTGTGCCACCTGGGCATTCCATGGCCTCCGAAACTGACAGGCAGTGAAGAGTGGAATCAAAAATTTACGCCCTTAGAAAGCCTGAAGGCAGTGCTTGGTTTTCGGGGTCCCGTACACGGCTAGGCTCCCAAAAAGTCTCACACATGTGGTATCCCCGTACTCAGGAGAAGCAACAGAATGTATTTTGGGGTGTAATTTCACATATTCCCATGGCATGTTTGAGCAATATATCATTTAGTGACAACTTTGTGCAAAAAAAAAAAAAAAAATTTGTCTCTTTCCCGCAACTTGTGTCACAATATAAAATATTCCATGGACTCGACATGACTCTCAGCAAATAGCTTGGGGTGTCTACTTTCCAAAATGGGGTCATTTGGGGGGGGTTTGAACTGTCCTGGCATTTTATGCACAGCATTTAGAAGCTTATGTCACACATCACCCACTCTTCTAACCACTTGAAGACAAAGCCCTTTCTGACACTTTTTGTTTACACGAAAAAATTATTTTTTTTTTTGCAAGAAAATTACTTTGAACCCCCAAACATTATATATTTTTTTAAAGCAAATGCCCTACAGATTAAAATGGTGGGTGTTTCATTTTTTTTTTTCACACAGTATTTGCGCAGCGATTTTTCAAACGCATTTTTTTGGGAAAAAACACACTTTTTAAAATTTTAATGCACTAAAACACACTATATTGCCCAAATGTTTGATGAAATAAAAAAATCTTAGGCCGAGTACATGGAAACCAAACATGACATGCTTTAAAATTGCGCACAAACGTGCAGTGGCGACAAACTAAATACCGTTTTAAAAGCTTTTACAGATTACCACTTTAGATTTACAGAGGAGGTCTACTGCTAAAATTACTGCCCTCGATCTAACGTTCACGGTGACACCTCACATGCATGGTGCAATTGCTGTTTACATTTGACGTCAGACCGACGCTTGCGTTCGCCTTTGCGCGAGACCACGGGGGGGACAGGGGTGCTTTTTTTTTTTTCTTTATTATTTTTTTTGCTTTTTTATCTTATTTTTAAACTGTTCCTTTCATTTTTTTTTTTTTTTTAATCATTTTTATTGTTCTCTCAGGGAATGTAAATATCCCCTATGATCGCAATAGGTAGTGACAGGTACTCTTTTTTGAAAAAATTGGGGTCTATTAGACCCTAGATCTCTCCTCTGCCCTCAAAGCATCTGACCACACCAAGATCGGTGTGATAAAATGCTTTCCCAATTTCCCAATGGCGCTGTTTACATCCGGCGAAATCTAAGTCATGAAATGCTCGTAGCTTCCGGTTTCTTAGGCCATAGAGATGTTTGGAGCCACTCTGATCTCTGATCAGCTCTATGGTCAGCTGGCTGAATCACCGGCTGCATTCTCAGGTTCCCTGTTGAGACAGGAGAGCCAGAGAAAAACATGGAAGACGGTGGGGGGGCATTCCCTCCCACTGCTTGTAAAAGCAGTCTAGAGGCTAATTAGCCGCTAGGATTGCTTTTACACGAAAGCCGACCGCTGGCTGAAAAGAATGATACCAAGATGATACCTAAACCTGCAGGCATCATTCTGGTATAACCAATCAAAGTCGTGAATGGCGTACCTGAAGACAAAAAAAGGTTAACAATAAAACACAGTAAACGTTAAAGTATAAAAAATTGCATACCTGAAAAGCAAACATGATAAAACATAATAACAATAAAACATTGCAGAATAGAATACAGTAAAAAAGAGCAGAACAATAGAGAGAGAATAGAGAGAGAGAGAGAACAATAAAACGACAAATATTTTTTTTTATTTTATATATATATTTTTTGTTTACACTTTTTTTGTAACTAACTTTTATAACTGTAACCGGTTCCAGGTTCGGGTCTCTCAAAATGCGATGGCATCTTGGGAGACCCTGTGAAAGTGTGCCTAGTCTGTGCAATGCTGTACCCTACGCTAATACTCAACTAGTGAATGGTAGCATTCAAAACATTCACCAATACAAAGACCAGGATTGTCAGGACAGGAGGGACAATAATAGCGAGTGTCACGCCTATATCCGCGCTTGCTGCAGACACAACATCTTTTTTGGGGGGGTTCGCTGGGTAGGGGTACTCGGGAGGACATAAAGAAAATGCCTCTCATGCAGCCGACTGCATTCGGTTGGGGATGTGAATGGGGGAAGTACGGGCGCTGCAGAAGTGGTGGGTTCCCAATTAGGATTGGCGAATGCAGCAGGAAGGGCATTATGGGCACGACGGACCTGTTTGTCTTCTTCTTGGTGGCAGCGGGACACTACTTGTGCTTGCCACCTCACCAGCACTTATGGGACTCGCCACGTCACCAAGTGTTACTGCAGTGCTGGTTTGACTACGACCGGGGTGTACTAGGCCGCTGGTGCTTGCCACTTCACCAAAACGCTACCAAAAAAACTGTTAGCGATCGCAGGGATCAGGCCTGACTCTTCGAATGCTGCAGTTATGCGTTTAGTGTTTTGTAAGTGACAGTGATCGATCGATACTGCACTTGGGTGGGCTGGGCTGGGCCGGGCGGAGGGGCAAAACGCAGGTGCTAGCAGGTATCTGGGCTGATCCCGCTAACACTGCGTTTTTGGGAACCCTAAACTGCTGGGGACGCTAGCATAGATCTGATCGGATCAGATATTGATCCGTTCAGATACTATACCACTAAGGGAGGTGTATGGTGCGTGCGTGGGTGTTAGCGCTACTGGCACTAACCTGACACTGCCTGGGGCTGGTGCTTGCCAGTTCACCAAAACGCTACCAAAAAAACTGTTAGCGATCGCAGGGATCAGGCCTGACTCTGCGAACGCTGCAGTTATGTGTTTAGTGTTTTGTAAGTGACAGTGATCGATCGATACTGCACTTGGGTGGGCTGGGCGGAGGGGCAAAACGCAGGTGCTAGCAGGTATCTGGGCTGATCCCGCTAACACTGCATGTTTGGGAACCCTAAACTGCTGGGGACGCAGGTATAGATCTGATCGGATCAGATATTGATCCGATCAGATACTATACCACTAAGGGAGGTGTACGGTGCGTGTGTGGGTGTTAGAGGTACTGGCACTAACCTGACGCTGCCTGGGGCTGGTGTTTGCCAGTTCACCAAAATGCTACAAAAAAAAAAAAAACTGTTAGCAATCGCAGGGATCAGGCCTGGCTCTGCGAATGCTGCAGTTATGCGTTTAGTGTTTTGTAAGTGACAGTGATCGATCGATACTGCACTTGGGTGGGCTGGGCCGGGCGGAGGGGCAAAACGCAGGTGCTAGAAGGTATCTGGGCTGATCCCGCTAACACTGCGTTTTTGGGAACCCTAAACTGCTGGGGACACTAGTATAGATCTGATCGGATCAGATATTGATCCGTTCAGATACTATACCACTAAGGGAGGCGTATGCTGCGTGCGTGGGTGTTAGCGGTACTGGCGCTAATCTGACGCTGCCTGGGGCGACGCATATCACCGCCGGGCGATCAGGGGGCTAAACCTTTATTTGGTAATAAACGGCGGGTGCCCTGACAATATAAAAATAAACGAACTAACCAGCGTCACCCCTAACAGTTATACGGTGATCAGTGGTGAAAGGGTTAACTAGGGGGCAATCAAGGGGTTAAAACATTTATTAGGTAGTATATGGGGGTCCCTGTCGCTATAAAACGCTGACGGCGAACCTAAATATTTACGTCCCTAACTAGCGTCACCAGCGACACTAATACAGCGATCAGAAAAATGATCGCTTAGCGACGGGGGGGTGATCAAGGGGTTAAAACTTTATTAGGGGGGGTTAGGGGTGTACCCTAGACCTAAAGGGGGCTAATACTAACTGCCCTAACAAAGTAATCAGAAAAAAACCCAAAAAACTGCTTGGTGTCAGTGTGACGGGGGGGAGGGGTGATTAGGGGGTGATTGGGGGGGGATCGGGGGGTAAAGGGGGGTGTTTTGTGTGCCTGGCATGTTCTACTGTATGTGTTGTGCACTCACATTTCAGTCTTCTCTCCTTGGTGCCGGAACGGAAAATACCGAGCCGAGGAGAGATGACATCATTTCCTTTGCCGCTGTTTACCATACAGCAGCATAGGAATGATCTGACTGGCCGGCGGCGATCGCGAGGGGGGGGGCCACGAATAGATGGTCTCCCCCTCATCTCCGATCGCCGCTGGACAAAAGGGGACCGCCTCGGGCACCGGGGGGGGGGTCAGATCGGACCCCCCGCCCGCGGGAGGCAGATCACGTACATATACGTGATTCTGCCTGACAGTGCCATTCTGCCGACGTACATCAGCGTGAGGCGGTCCTTAAGTGGTTAAAGGTCAACAGTTTGTATATGTCTATAGGACAATAATGCAGCCACTCTTGGATCAGATTGATGACCAAGCTGTATTGCTTAACTTCTGTAGAGAAAAGCGAGGTCACAAACCTGGATCTTACTGTGTGGCAAGGGCACTAGATCACCAAACTAGCTGAATATAATGCTTTGGTGGGTAAAAGGTCATGTAGGTGTAAGTATTTTAACAGTGTTAACTTTTTACCTGGATTTGAGTTTTACCTGTTACTGATTTCGGACAGCTCAGACAGCTTAAACTCAATTTCCTCAAACCTTAAGCCTGCATTCACATCTGAGCATATCGTTTTCAGGCGTTTTTCTGGGCGTATTTGCTGAGTTTTGCAGCATTTTTGTACAGGCGTTTTCAAGGTTAAAAAGCTGTAAAAGCAGTAACACGTCTGTAATCTGCCAAAAAAAAATCTCATGTACTTTCTTGAGCTACAATCTTTTTGCTTCAGGTGACAGAACGCTCAGATATGAACAGGTGCCATTGAAATTAAAGGGATTTTGCTTGTTGGGCGTTTTGGAACTTTTGAGATGAGCGATTTACAAGCTGAAAACGCTCAGGTGTGAATGCAGCCTAAGAGCATAATTAAAATAGTGCTGGCCACGTAAGGTCAATATTTACCCTGTATAGTAAAGTTGGGTGTGCCATGGGCAATATTTGGGCAGCCTAAGATGGCAGCTAAAGACTAGTTTAAAATATAGAAATCATCCAACGTGCTATATGCTATTTAAAAGTATCATCAGCTATAAAAGTTGAAAATAACCAAATCACAAGAAATAAAAAAACACATTCCTTTCCGCACCAACTATTGAATGCCAAAGTGTAATACAGTTATTGGAAAACAAAAGAAATGTAATTTGAGGCAGACTAAATACACTTGGGCCAATATAAGAGAACACATAAAACAATAAGTAGAATTAGCTAAAACTGGAGCAGACAATATCTGATGCAGCTGTGCATGGCAACAAATCAGCTTCTTTCATTCAGAAGCTTAACTAAGCAAGCTAAGGCTAGAAAATGATTGGTAATGTTACTATGCAGTTACTCCAGATTTAAACTGTGTGTTTAAATTATGTGTTTTTGACATTTTTATACAATAGCGATATAGGCACATATTGCTTTACCTATTGCCATTACTAATGCTATTACTTAGAATTACTAGCACTTCCCTGATTTATTTTTCAACTGCAAAAACCAAATGTACAAAACAAACTGGGAATGACAATTAATATACAAGTGCTAACTTATCCGGAGACCTGGATTTTCCATCAGGAATAGGAAATTTAGATGTGCAGCCAACCACAGAGAATGTGACTTTATAAGACAAACATGCAGGCAAACATAATCTACAGATATGGAGAATGTATGCTGGTGAGCAAATGCCTGCCAAACTGATCGTTTGCGTCTTCATAAATATGTCCCAGCCTGTCAGGATGCTGCATACAGTACTTCTGAGCATTAAAAAAAAAAAAAAGAGACTGTATTTAATGATTTAAACAGCTATTTGTTTAATAAATAACTTGTTTTTAAATAGACAAGAATTATTTTAGAATAAATGCTGCCAAGTCTCCTTTATAATTTTAAATAGCTTTTACCCTACCAGGCCATGTAATATTTATTAGACTTATTTAATGGATTCGCCCAGATCGTCATGGTAAACAACTATTTCACTTTAGTCTAAATTACTGAGCACTTGAATGATGATCTGTTTTTAATATCATCCCAATATGGTGAGAGCGACCTTGCCGTGTGGAGTGCCAAAGAAAGCGGAGAAATCTTGTTGAGAAAATGATAGAAATCTTCATATTGAATGTGAAATGCTGTCAAACAGATTCCTTAACCCTGTGTCAGTGAGGAAATGGAATTAGCTCAAGGGCCAACCCAGAGATGTTGTCTTGCTTGTGCTATAAATAGAAATCCATAGCAGGCAGCTTTGTCTGTTAATGATCACATGAAGATGGTGGGAATTGTCAGAAAATGGGAATTTGGGTTGTAATTATTATGTGGACAGTTCAATAATGTGGAGAGCTGCAGCTGCTCCACTCCAATTAGAGTTGCTCATTTTTTTCTTTTGGATTATTTCGTTATCTGATTAGTATTTCCACAATCTGATGGCTTGTGAAAGCAACTTAAAATCAGATTTTATTTTTACTCTGGAATAAGATAAATGAACAATCCTGCAAAATATTACAATAGGCAAATCTTATCATTTGTAGAATACTTTCTAACTGTAATTATATT
Organism: Aquarana catesbeiana; assembly: GCF_042186555.1. NCBI lineage: Eukaryota > Metazoa > Chordata > Amphibia > Anura > Ranidae > Aquarana > Aquarana catesbeiana. The sequence goes on from NC_133328.1 coordinate 395,913,528, forward strand.
CAAAGTTAAGTTGCAGTATGTGATGCTGCCAAACAGCAGGCAGAGCAGTCTGCCCACTATTGAATTGTATTGTTACAAGTTTTGTTCAAAGTAAAGTCATGCATGTGTCATGTACTAAAGCAGTTTAGCCTCTGCATACAGAAAGGTTTCTTTGCAGTAAGGGCAAGTTAACATTATCGCATTGCAAAATGCACACATTACCACAACGCACATTGAGCACGCATATACAGCAGTAACCATTTTAGTTGCATTAGGGGACTATTCGTGGTAACTCCGCACACAACGCACAATTAAACCTGTTGTGGTGCTTGCATTACCAAAACACATACTGGTATGGAAGATTTTGAATATACTTTTCACAGGAAACTGGTTCTAGCCACCTCTGTAGATTTTTTTTTTTTTTTTTAAATATTACAAAAAAAATCCCGGTCAATATTTATAAGAATTAACACCATAGACTGTCGATCTAAGGAGTATCCAATTGACTTAGGGAACCAGAAAAGATTTCCCTATTAGAGTAAATTGGACAATGCTTCTAAAGGCGAAAATCGGATGAAAAATACCGCTTTCGACGTGATCGGCCGATAATCGGATCATTAGTACAGAGCTTTCGAGAGCCGATCGTGACAATTCATCCGATACTATTCGATCGGACAAGCATGAAAATTTTCCCCGTACAATACCAGATCCTACGATTTTCGTTTAGTCAGTACAGTTGTCGTCCGAAAATACAATACAAATACATTACAACACATGACATCACTTCCGATTTTTTTTTTCTATCGTACAAGAATTTTCGTGACTTTAGTAACCTATTCAGTTTTTTACTTGTGACTATTAAGCGAAAAAAGTCATACAATCTGTCGTACGATATTCGGATCTTGTGTACGGGCCATTAGGTCTTATTCACACTTTAGGGCAATCTGTGAATTCTTGCTGCAAGAATCTGCAGATTCCTACAACTGAAATCCCAGGTAATTGTGTACAGCTGCGGATGGGAAGCCTGTGCAAAGCAATGACAGGCTGAGAAGAGCCATGGCTGTCCACAGCTATTTACATTCACCTGCACATCCAGTGGTTACTTATGGTTAGGGACAGATGACAGATGTGTTTGGATAGCCCTGGGTGCAGACAGATTGGGGTTGATTTACTAAAACTGGAGAGTGAAAAATCTGGTGCAGCTCTGCATAGAAACCAACCAGCTTCCAGGTTTTAATGTCAAAGCTATATTGAACAAGCTGAAGTCAGAAGGTGACTGGCTATTATGCACTAGATTTTGCACTTTCCAGTTTTAGTAAACCAACCCTATAGTGTTTAGAATCAATTATCTGACCCTAACCACAGGTAGCTGTGTGTATACATGCAAACAGCAGCAGACAGCTGCAGCTCCCGTCAGCCTGTCATTGCCTTGTACAGGCTTCCTAGCTGCAGCTGTACGCAACCATCTGTGATTCCAGCAGCAGGGATCTGCAGGTTCTTGTCACAGTAATCCATTGACGGCCTTAATCACAAATGTGAATAAAGCCCCGTACATGCGATCAGAAAATTGTACGGAAAATACCGCTTTCAAAGTGATCGTAAGATAATCGGATCGTTAGTACAGAGCTTTCGAGAGCCGATCAGGACAGTTTATCTGATATTATTCTATCGGACATGCAAGAAAATTTTTTTCGTACAATGCCAGATCGTATGATTTTCGTTTAACCACTTACCTACCCAGCCATAGTAATATGACGTCCACAGATGGGATCTCCCATCCTGGGTGGACGTCATATGACGGCCTTGGTTCCCAGCCGCCTAGGGGGCGCGCGCGCCCGCCGCGTTGCTCGGGACCCGGTGCGTGTGCCCGGCGGCCGCGATGTCCGCCGGGCACCCACGACTGCCCGTTAACCGGGCCGGACCGTGGATCTCTGTGTGTAAACACAGAGATCCACGTCCTGTCAGCTCAGAGGAGAGCGATCTGTGTTCCCAGTACAGCGGAACACTGATCGGTCTCCTCCCCTTGTGCGTCCCCTCCCCCTACAGTTAGAAGCATTCCCTAGGAAACACATTTAACCCCTCCCCGCCCCCTAGTGGTTAACCCCTTCACTGCCTGTCACATTTACACAGTAATCAATGCAATTTTATAGCATTGATCGCTGTATAAATGTGAATGGTCCCAAAAATGTGTCAAAAGTGTCCGATGTGCCCGCCATAATGTCGCAGTCATGAAAAAAAATTGCAATCGTCGCTATTACTAGTAAAAAAAAAATAAGTTTTTTTTTTTTTTTAAATGCCATAAATCTATCCCATATTTTATAGATGCTATAACTTTTGCGCAAACCAATCAATATACGCTTATTGCGATTTTTTTTACCAAAAATATGTAGAAGAATACGTATCGGCCGAAACTGAGGAAAAAATTAGTTTTTTTAAAAAAAAATTGGGATATTTATTACAGCAAAAAGTAAAAAATATTGTGTTTTTTTCAAAATTGTCGCTCTTCTTTTGTTTATAGCGCAAAAAATAAAAACCGCAGAGGTGATCAAATACCACCAAAAGAAAGCTCTATTTGTGGGGGAAAAAAGGACGTCAATTTTGTTTAGGTACAACGCCGCACGACCGCGCAATTGTCGTTTAAAGTGCAACAGCGCTGAAAACTAAAAATTGGTCTGGGAAGGAAGGGGGTGAAAATGCCCTGTATTGAACCGGTTAAACAGTACAGCTATCATTCGAAAATGCAATACAAATGCATTATAACAAATGACATCACTTCCAAATTTTATTTCTGTCCTGCGGGAATTTTCGTGACTTTAGTAAACTCATCAGATTCGATCTGAGATTAGCATGCAATAAAAAACAGACGATCATTCATCCGATAATCACATCGTGTGTATGGGGCATAAGGCCTAGATGTTTTTTGCCTTCCTCTGGATCATCTGCAGTTTTAGGACTCTGGAGATGTATATTCCTAATTTATTTTTGTCTGTCGGTTGAACTCGATGTGACTTTTATTCAACATATGTAACATGTAGTTTTCATATAGCCACTAGCGAAAAAAAATCAGATTCATAGGTTGATACATGAAAATCTTTATTTTTTTTTTTACTACATCAGGAAATGACTGAGATTGAGTCTGTGGCTACAGTACTGATTGCTAGCAATGTGGAAGCACAATAGGGAGTGTTTTTAAGTTGATTCAGGAGCTGTAAACTGTCTATTCAGTACAGCCTTCAGCAAACAGAAGTGACAAGGATAACCTTTTCAGAAGCATTAACAAAACACAGTATGGGAATACAGCACTTGTCACACTGCAATAGCAAGCTGCAGACTTCCTGGTAAAATCATAGCTATCACTGCTCTATAAATAAAGGGTTATAAACAATATCACAGCCCTGAGCAGCTGAATAGTTACAGGTTTTATTGTGGTTAATACAGTCAGGTCCATAAATATTGGGACATCGACAGTTCTAATCTTTTAGACTTGAAATGAACTCTGGACCTTTTATCTGCTTCTTGTAAATGGGATAATGAGGGAATAACACACACCTAGCCATGGAACAGCTGAGCAGCCAATTGTCCTATTACTTTTGGTCCCTTAAAAAGTGGGAGTCACATATACAAACTGTTGTAATGCCTACACCGTTCACCTGATTTGGATGTAAATACCCTCAAATTCAAGCTGAAAGTCTGTAGTTAAAGCACATCTTGTTCATTTCAAATCCATTGTGGTGGTGTATATCGATGTCCCAATATTTATGAACCTGACTGTACATATAAGTAAAACTCACAAAATTTTACAGTTCTTTAGAAAATATGCTGCTGTTTTCTGGTAGTAGTAAAGCTTCCCATCCGCTGCCAGCATTGCAGAGAGTCGGGCTCAGTGCTTCTTCACTATTCAGGAAAAGCCTTGTATTTTTTATCAACGAATACAAGGAATCCTTTGATTGGCAGAGGTGGAGAGGCAGGTAGATGATGTCACCATCTCTCTACCTCGGCCAATCACAGGAACCCTTATATTCAATGATAAAATTAAAAGGCTTCTTCTGAACGGCAGAGAAGCACTCAGCCTAACTCTCTTTAATGCCAGCTGCAGACAGAAAGTTGCCCATACTGCGGCTGGAACACAGCGCGGCTTACGATGAAGCTACAGCACACAACAGCGGCTCCCCCCACAACACCCGCTGTAATTATACACAACGGGAGCCTGTTAGCAAATCCCAGCCATTGATTTACCGCCAGGACCTGCTGATCAGCAATGTACAATCACAGCCCTGTGTTGACAATCAACACAAGTCTCTGTACAGAGGGAACAAGCTCTGTGTTTCTTATCTCTGATCTCTTTACCCCCTGATCGCCCTAGATGTTAACCCCTTCCCAGCCAGTGTTATTAGTACAGTGACAGTGTACAGTACTAGCACTGATCACTGTATTCATGTCACTGGTGAGGTCACTAACTGGCAGTTAGTTTTAGATTGGGCCCCCCCGCACTATCGCAGTCCCATTATAAGTCGCTGATCACCGCCATTAGTAGTATAAAAAAAAAAAATTACAGTATATATACACCATAGCTTGTAGGTGCAATAACTTTCATGCAAACCAATCAATATACACTTATTGGTATTTTTTGTCAAAGACATGTAGCAGAATATATTGGGGCCAAAATTTATGAAGAAATTCGATTTTTTTAAAATTTTTATATTGGATAGGTTTGGTAACAGAAAGTAAACATATTGGGGGTTTTTTTCAAAATTTTCTGCCTTTTTTCCTTTATAAATCACAAAAGCTCCATTTGTGTGAAAAAATTATATACATTTTGTTTGGGTACAACCTTGCATGACCGTGCAACTACCAGTTAAAGTAACACAATGCTAAATAGTAAAAAATGGCCTGCATATGATGGGGGTAAAATCTTCCGGAGTACAAGTGGTTAAAGTGCATTGAAACCTGGGATTCTACTTTAAAGTGATTTTAAAGTCTTATTTAAAAAAAAAAAAAAATGTTATGCTTACCTCCTCTGTGCAGTTGGATTTGCACAGAGCAGCCCGCATGCTCCTCTTCTTGGGTCCCTCTTTGCTGCTCCTGGCCCCTCCCTCCTGTTGAGTGCTCCCTCAGCCAGCAGTTTTCTATAGGGCACTGGAGCCGAGTCAGAGCTCTGTGTATCCAGACAGGAAGCCCCAAGCTGAACCCGCCCCTTTCTCCCGATTGGCTGACTCACTTTGATTGACAGCCACAGGAACCAATGGCGCTGCTGCTGTGTCTCAGCCAATCAGGAGGAGTGCCCCAAACGGCTTAGACATTCGTGGACATCGCTGGAGAGAGAAGGGGCTCAAGTAAGTAATTAGGGGGTGCTGGGGAGGCTGCTACACACCGAAGGTTTTTTGTCTTAATGCATAGAATGCATGAAGATAAAAAACCTTCTGCCTTTACAACTCCTTTAAGTAAACTTCATGATTTGCCCTGCACGACTAACTTTTAATACAGTGTTAACCAAATTTTTTTGTAATACTTTATGGAGGGTGTTTGATCGTCTGAACTGTGTTTTTGCATGCATGTTTATGTCCTTCATTTCCAGAAAAAAAATTACACCAGCGCTTGTTTAGCAGAGCTCAATCAAACATACAATACAAGATTTGCGCTACTATTTATCCGTACTGAATACTTGTGGTTGTGTGCCTAAGTACAATTTCAAAGCAATGTGCTATTAGTGAACAATAGTTAATTAGTTACATAGTTATGGAAGCCTATTAAACCTAATCTCATGAGATAAATCAGCCAGGATAGCTAGGACAGCTGGTACAGTCATCAGCATCAATAGCATGCAAACAAATCTGTGGAGCAGCCCAGTGCTGAATGTAAGAATTTTACATCAGAGAAGATCCCCAGTGTACAGTAAGTTGACTATCTGGCAGGTGGCATACCAGGAGGAGGGGATTTCTTAATTGGGGTTTTGTGACTTGACAATTTTCCAAACTACACCTCATTTTGGACTGTATGACTCAATTTATATACAGAAAAAAATATATATATTTAAAATTCATACATAAACATGCTCTCTAAATGCCAGGATTTTGTGCATTTTTTTAAAGCAATTATCACCTTTGAAAAGATACTTCTGTAACCCCCCCCCCACCCCGCAATCTTTCAAGTACATGCACCATCAAAGAATTTTTAAAGTCAAGATGTGCCGTGCTGATAGACTCATACCCAAAAAGACTGATAAAGCCTTAATAAAAGCCTTGCAGCATTTTTGAGCATCTGCACACATTACAGTGGTTGTAAACCCACTAACTGAAAAAAAAAAAAACCCACAAGACAAAGGCATAATGGGCTAGTATGCATAGCATACTAGCTCATTATGAATGATTTACCTTAGATCGAAGCCCCCGCAAGCAGTCCTCGTACACCGCTCCCGCCGGCGACATCGCTCTCGGAGTTACTTCCAGGTATCGCAGGCTCCAGCGCTGTGGTTGGCCGGAGCCGCCATGTCATCACTCCTGCGCATGCGCAGGGGAGCTGCCGGTAACAGCACGCTAACTGAAGCAACAGCACATACGTGCCGTTGCTTCAGTGCACATGTGTCGATGACATCGGCACATGCAGATACAGGGGATATGTCCTAAACCGTGCAGGTTTAGAAGATATCACGGGTAGCTACAGGTAAGCCTTACCTGTAGTAAAATGTGGTTGTAAAGGGTTTACAACCACTTTAAGCAGGGCCATAAAAATGAATGGTTAACACTCAAAAAATGCATTATACAGGGAACAAACAAAACCAAGCCTTGCTCTAACAGGTTTCACCCAAAAAGGGATTAATTGCAGTGATTATGCCCTGTTGGGTAAAACATGGCAGAATGGCAGAATCCCTGTCTGGGCAAACTGTACTGTGATCTAGTCCTGGCATAATAAAGCTTTGTGTAGGTCATTAGAGTACGGCCAACTTGTTTATTTTTTATGTGGGAGTGTTGATAAGCTCCTTTAGTCGACACCTGAATTTACTGAGATGGGTGGATTGTGAGCTTTGTGTGGCAGTTCTCTTTGGCACTGATTGTATTATGCAGGTTTGGGGAACTTATATGTATAGCAGGATATCTGCGCTAAACCCAAAGGACATATATATATATAAACACACATACACATAGACACATATACATACACACACACACATATAAATATATATTATAAAAATATATATTAAATATATGTATACAAAAATATATGAAAAAAGGGGAACTTAAAATATTTCTGTAGCATGGAAAATTGTGTAACTTCTGAATATTTCCCTTCTCCCTCGCTTAGCAGAACAAAAACAGTTAAATAAAATGTGTGCAGTAATGCTGCACACATTTTATATCTGAAACGTGTTAATGCATGGGCATGTAAGGGCCCTAATACAATAAAAACTATTATCGCTTTTAAGTATCAGTGTTTTCAAGTACTTGGAAAGGAACAAAGAACGACATGGCCAGTATAATTTTTCCACAAAACTGGATGTTATAAGAGTTACTTTTAAGCCTACAGTGTGCTTTTTTTGTAGATTTCGATAGAATAGGAATAATTAAATCCCGTTTTCTTAAAATGTTTTTTACATATTATTGGGGAGATTTCCTCCCTAAGCTTCCTGTCCTGGTGACACAACGGGAAGTTTAGATAGATATCACTGTCGCCAATGAATGATTTCTCTTCTGTTCCCGTGGCAACTGTAAACTTTTGAATTTTTATTGCGTTCTGCCCTTTTGAAAATGGTCACTAGGACAAATGGAGGTGTGAATTTCTCTAGTGGGAACAGAGACAGCTGTAATAACCAAACCACCTCGATCTCAAATAAAAAAAAGTTGAGTTTTGCAGTTGTGCCCGAAAGTCAGGAAATTCTGGAATCCTCCTTACCTACAATTTAAATTTATTCGCTTACTGGTATTAAGCTGACCAAATCCCACCACCAAGCGTTACTTGGCCGCCCAGTAGCTGGAGCTCTGGGGCCTACACAATGTCTGATTGCATTTTATTTTATGGCAGAGAGAATCTCTATAGCTACATCATGGAAATCCTCTACGATACCCTTTGACCTCCTGAAGGCTAAAATGTATTGGATTATGATCAATGAATGCCTTACTGCAATTTTGCAGGACAAGATGCCAATATCTGAAAAAACCTGGGACTTAAATATGTCCTGTGGCCTACTGAGGTGGTCAGGGGGCTAGCCGCGACTACCTTTCTTTATTTTTCCTCTCAATTCTGTATCTTCTTCTCTCTTAGCTCCTCTGACATATCAGGAGTTTTGGGTGAGGACCGCCCTGGGTATTCCACACTGTGCGGGGTGTGTGGTTGGAGAACAAAATATGTCGGAGAATTCTGTTAACTGGCATAATGATTTTGTGGCGTTTTGTCCCCTATTACGGTATTCCCTGTGTCCAGATGACTTTAATGCTGTAACTGTTGTTGTTAATCCTTCTATATTGAAGCACCTGTCTGCATATGTCTACAACCCACACCTCTTTCTTATTTGGTGCCTTGTGCTCTTCTTCTTTTATGTATTGTATATTTTCAATAAAAATGATTGGAAACAAAAAAAGTTGACTTTTGGCTTCAAACAAAATTTAATAAAATGTTGTTTTGTCAAACTTCAAGATGAAAATGGCATTGAATTCTTTTGACTTTTTTTTTATTCAGTGCATCCTGAGAGATTCTATAGCAGATAGATTCACTAGTCTTCAGGTACCTTATTTCAACAAGGCAATTTATTTTTCATATTTGTGTATCTACTTTCCAGGGCACCTCATTCAACACATAAAAGATTTCTGTACACAGTGAGCTGCTTAGAACATCGGCCTACATAGCCTTCCTCTGTGAAGCTAGAGAGAATGTGCAATAACCGTGAACCATTTGTAATAAAGAGTGTGTATCTTCCCATAATTCCAGCAGTATCCATGACCACATAATAATGTGCTCCGTTCTATTTATTTTTTTCTGTGTGCATGTCCTTATGGCATACCATCAATCACAGGCTGAACAAACACTACAGACTGGGGCTCTGAAAGGTCTCTTAGCTATCAGGAATGAAAAACAGAACTTGTCAAGGACAACCCCTCCAGTCCTCTCAGGCCCACATTAAGCTACACAACCTTCCAACAAAGCCATTTCACTTGAGAATATATTAGCTTTATACAGTCCTACCAGCAAATGTTGAAATGTGGCATGAGTACTGCAAGGGAATAAAGTGTTCTAAGAGAAAAGAATAATGAAATATCTGAACCATGCTGCACTCCCAGATTACCTTGGAGGGCTACCATCTAATGCTAGTACTACAGCATTCATAGTTTGAATTCAAAGGAATCTTCCTGGAGTTTTCACAGACAAGCCTCAGCAGGAACAATGAAAAAGCCACTTAAAAATCAAAGTGGGGTACTTAGGATTCATGGAAACATACTTTTATTCATTTTGGCATATACAATCTCTTTGTTAAAGTGTCAAAAAACCCAGACTATGAAAAACTCATTACAAGCTATATAACGGAATATATCACAACGTCACAAATGCATTCGTTTTGTGTAGCGTGAAATATACCTGGTTGATCCTGCCTTCAGCTGTCCCTCCCATCTTCTCTGTCTCTCCACTGCCACCTGAGATTGTGTAGAACAGCTGTTGTCCTCTACTGAGGATGTTCAATTTCAGTTCCCTTCTAAGCTTTTCATTTTCTTTTTTCACTTTCACTTTTTTTCTCTTTCATTTTTTCATTTTTCTTATCTGTGCAGCCCACATGAGTATAAAGTCACACATGTAGGCATATACACAGTGGTAAATGACACTCCCCTTCCTCCTCATCCATGTCCTCCTATTGCTAAACACTATGAGGGCGGGATATAGTATGTGGATTACATGAACTATGAAACACAAAACAAAAAAAAGAAGCTTTGTTTTAATATAAATCAGTATTAAATATATCATAATGTAATTGCAGATACCCGTAAAGTAAAAAATAAAAGTAGTGTTTTGGATGTAGATACCCTCTAAACAAAGTGAAAACTACTGTCAATCTGACTCCGCCTACACCATATTAATTCACAAAAAATACACATCTGATGTTCAATAAAGATTTATAGGGAGCTGTAAACCAGCTATTTGATATTTATAATCTAATTTGAATTTCTCCTCTCTCAGGCTCCCCTGTCCCACTGGGGAATCCGAGAATGCAGCCAGTGGTTTGGCCGGCTGACCACAGAGCTGACCGAAGTGGCTCCAATCATCTCTAATGGTCTAAAAGACAGGAAGCAATGAGCATTACATCACTTCCAGGTTTTGCTGGATGTAAACAAACCCTTAGTGGTTTGAAAAAAGCATCAGATCATACCGATCTTGATATGATCAGATGCTTTTACGTGCAGAGGAGAGATCTGGGGTCTAATAGACCCCAGATCTCTCAGTAAAGAGTACCCATCACTGCCTATTGCCATCACAGGGGATATTTATGTTCCCTGTGATAACGATACAAAAAAAAAAAAAAAAAAATGAAAAAAAAAAAAATGAAAAAAAAAAAAAAAAAAAAAAAAAACTATTTGTAAAAAAAAAAAAAAATGAAGGGGACAGTGTAAAAATAATAGGGACGGTGTAAAAATAACGAAAAAGTGAACATATGCGTCGGACCCGCACGCGCACTAACAGCCATAAAGCGGTTACCTGTAAAGGCTTTTAAAGCGCCACCTATATATAATAAACTTTACGTAGTTTGTTGCCATTGCCCGAGCGTAAACAATTTTAAAGAGTGACATGTTTGGTATCTATTTACTCAGTGTAACATCATCTTTTATATTTTACCAAACAATTGGGTATTATATTGTGTTTTTGTGCATTAAAATGTAAAAAAAAGTGTATTTTTTAACAATAAAACTGCATTTGAAAAATGGCTGTGGAAACAACATGTGACATAAAAAATTGCAACACCCACCATTCTATTCTCTAGGGCCTCTGCTTTAAAAAAAATATATAGTTTGGGGGTTCTAAGTAATTTTAGCACAAAATACTGATTTTTACATGTAAAAAAGTGCCAGAAAAGGCCTGGCTTTCAAGTAGTTAAAGCTCCACAAATATGAGAACAATGAAACAAAAAAAAAAAAAAAAAAAATCTACAAATGTAACAAAACAAACTACACACACGCCCTATGCTGCCATACACATAGCAGCCCAAACACATACTTTTGGTCTAGCCAAGTGGAAGAGTTTGTGAGTACATTAAAAATTCAAAACAAGGGTTTTCTGAAAGAAAAAAACCCCCAAAAATGTAGGATTTGGGAATGTTTAATACATTTAAATTACATGGAAATGTCAGGTATGAAAATAAGCAACTAGGAAAAGTAAAGTTGCCTGAGACAGAAGATAAAATCTTTTAGTTATGTACAGAAACTTTACATAGTTTACATTTCGAATGAAAACTGGGTTTCCTTTTTTATTTATAGGTTTTATTAGGTTAGAACGACACAAAGTGCTTTCCTGTTTAAAGTTGCAAGTTCCATGGTTGTCAGCGAAGCATTGTGACCACGGCATGTGAACACCCCTGTCCACTGCCTTTGCAGCTTAAGGTGGGGCACTAAAAACGAGGCTCAACCACATGTTTTTAACACCCTCTCAACCACAAGTTTAAACAAGCCCTAAAAGATCAGAAAAAGAGCAGCGACTGAAGATTTTTATACACGTCAGTATTCATATAGTCATCCTGAGCTCACCATAATGTCTGACATGGATAAAGTCATAAACAGGTAATACATGGTTATTGAAGGCTGCCTGTAGCTATTTTGAAACACTGCTCCATCTGTTACAATCTTTATTGCAATACTCTACCAAGCCGGCCATAAGAGTAGAACCATTTCTAGGTTTATCTGGTAATCCAAACCAGATTAAGCGGTCAAAAACACAGGCACTTTTTTTTTTTTTTTACAAAATAACAGATGGTACACAGATGCTCAAACACAAGTTTGTAAACATGTTTTATTTCATGTCCCCTTGCATATTATACAGTATATATATATATATATATATATATATACACACTGTTAAGTTACCTTAGATCAGGGGCGCCTAACCGCTGGCCCGCGGGCCACCCTCCGATGTGGCCCGTCATGTCTTGCTGGAGATGGCGGGTCGGCAAGCCCAGATCGCGGGTTCCCGACCCGCCATCTCCGAGCATTAGTGCGAAGAACGGAGCCTGCGCTAGAGGAAGCAGAGCCGATGCTTCCTGTATAGCGCCGGCTCCTTCACAGGTAAAGTGATACCAAATGTACTCCGCCTGTGACAGGAAGCATCGGCTCTGCTCTCTACTGCAGCTGCATGCTTCTGTCACAATTATGCTCGGGGATGGCGGGTCGGGACACAGCAGCCACCAGTATCAGTACCAGCCAGCAGTATCAGTACCAGCAAGCAGTACCAGTACCAACCAACAGTACCAGCCAGCAGTACCAGCCAGCAGTACCCTCCGGCAGTACCAGCCAGCTGCAGGAAGAAGTGAAGATTGAGATCAGTTGAGGAGCAGGTAATCCGCTGTGCATCAGTGTGAAAGCAGCCTTAGGCCCCTTTCACATGATCGGTCCGATCGGTCTGGCTGTTTTTCAGGTGGACTCAAACGGACTCTCCATTCACATCTATAGAGCGGCAGATGTAAATGGACTTGTGTCCGTTTACACCCACCTATCTGCAATCCAATCTCCTTAAAAAAAAAACAGAAGGTGATCTGTCCCCTTCTGTCTGGGTGGATCGGAGGGCCCTTAGGGTAGAGCGAGTTGCATCCGTTAGGGTTGCCACATCATCCCTTTAATCCAGGACACATATTAATTACACAGGTTCTGAGGCTGATTTAATGCAGATAAGGCACCAAGTGAGTTTAATTACCACCTTAACCACTTCAGCCCCGGAAGGATTTACCCCCTTCCTGACCAGAGCACTTTTTCCAATTTGGCACTGCATCGCTTTAACTGCTAATTGCGCGGTCATGCAATGCTGTACCCAAACGAAATTTGCGTCCTTTTCTTCCCACAAATAGAGCTTTCTTTTGATGGTATTTGATCACCTCTGCCGTTTTTATTTTTTGCGCTATACACGGAAAAAGACCGAAAATTTTGAAAAAAAATGATATTTTCTACTTTTTGTTCTAAAAAAAATCCAATAAACTCAATTTTAGTCATACATTTAGGCCAAAATGTATTTGGCCACATGTCTTTGGTAAAAAAAATGTCAATAAGTGTATATTTATTGGTTTGCGCAAAAGTTATAGCGCCTACAAACTAGGGTACATTTTCTGGAATTTACACAGCCTTTAATTTATGACTGCCTATGTCGTTTCTTGAGGTGCTAAAATGGCAGGGCAGTACAAAACCCCCCCAAATGACCCCATTTTGGAAAGTAGACACCCCAAGGAAATTGCTGAGAGGCATGTTAAGCCCATTGAATATTCTTTTTTTTTTGTCCCAAGTGATTGAATAATGACAAAAAAAAAAAAAAAATTACAAAAAGTTGTCACTAAATGATATATTGCTCACACAGGCCATGGGCATATGTGGAATTGCACCCCAAAATACATTCAGCTGCTTCTCCTGAGTATGGGGATACCACATGTGTGGGACTTTTTGGGAGCCTAGCCGCATACGGGGCCCCGAAAACCAATCACTGCCTTCAGGATTTCTAAGGGCGTACATTTTTGATTTTACTCCTCACTACCTATCACAGTTTTGAAGGCCATAAAATGCCCAGATGGCACAAAACCCCCCCAAATGACCCCATTTTGGAAAGTAGACACCCCAAGCTATTTGCTGAGAGGCATGTTGAGTCCATGGAATATTTTATATTTTGACACAAGTTGCGGGAAAGTGACAATTTATTTATTTATTTATTTTTTTTTGCACAAAGTTGTCACTAAATGATATATTGCTCACACAGGTCATGGGCATATGTGGAATTGCACCCCAAAATACATTCTGCTGCTTCTCTTGAGTACGGGGATACCACATGTGTGGGACTTTTTAGGAGCCTAGCCGCGTACGGGCCCCCGAAAACCAATCACCGCCTTCAGGATTTCTAAGGGTGTACATTTTTGATTTCACTCTTCACTGCCTATCACAGTTTCGGAGGTCATGGAATGCCCAGGTGGCACAACCCCCCCCCAAATGACCCCATTTTGGAAAGTAGACACCCCAAGCTATTTGCTGAGAGGCATGGTGAGTATTTTGCAGCTCTCATTTGTTTTTGAAAATGAAGAAAGACAAAAAAAAAAATTTTTTTTTTCTTTTTTTAATTTTCAAAACTTTGTGACAAAAAGTGAGGTCTGCAAAATACTCACTATACCGCTCAGCAAATAGCTTTGGGTGTCTACTTTCCAAAATGGGGTCATTTGGGGGGGGTTTTGTGCCACCTGGGCATTCCATGGCCTCCGAGACTGTGATAGGCAGTGAAGAGTGAAATCAAAAATTTACGCCCTTAGAAAGCCTGAAGGCGGTGCTTGGTTTTCGGGGTCCCATACGCGGCTAGGCTCCCAAAAAGTCTCACACATGTGGTATCCCCGTACTCAGGAGAAGCAACAGAATGTATTTTGGGGTGTAATTTCACATATTCCCATGGCATGTTTGAGCAATATATCATTTAGTGACAACTTTGTGCAAAAAAAAAAATAAAAAATTTGTCTCTTTCCCGCAACTTGTGTTACAATATAAAATATTCCATGGACTCGACATGCCTCTCAGCAAATAGCTTGGGGTGTCTACTTTCCAAAATGGGGTCATTTGGGGGGGGTTTGAACTGTCCTGGCATTTTATGCACAACATTTAGAAGCCTATGTCACACATCACCCACTCTTCTAACCACTTGAATACAAAGCCCTTTCTGACACTTTTTGATTACATGAAAAAATTTTTTTTTTTTGCAAGAAAATTACTTTGAACCCCCACACATTATATATTTTTTTAAAGCAAATGCCCTACAGATTAAAATGGTGGGTGTTTCATTTTTTTTTTTCACACAGTATTTGCGCAGCGATTTTTCAAACGCATTTTTTGGGGAAAAAACACACTTTTTTACATTTTAATGCACTAAAACACACTATATTGCCCAAATGTTTGATGAAATAAAAAAGATGATCTTAGGCCGAGTACATGGATACCAAACATGACATGCTTTAAAATTGCGCACAAACGTGCAGTGGCAACAAAATAAGTACATTTTTAAAAGCCTTTAAAAGCCTTTACAGGTTACCACTTTAGATTTACAGAGGAGGTCTACTGCTAAAATTACTGCCCTCGATCTGACCGTCGCGGTGATACCTCACATGCATGGTGCAATTGCTGTTTACATTTGACGTCAGACCGACGCTTGCGTTCGCCTTAGCGCGAGAGCAGGGGGGACAGGGGTGCTTTTTTTTTTTTTCTTTATTATTTTTTTGCTTTTTTATCTTATTTTAAAACTGTTCCTTTCATTTTTTTTTTTTTTTAATCATTTTTATTGTTATCTCAGGGAATGTAAATATCCCCTATGATAGCAATAGGTGGTGACAGGTACTCTTTTTTGAAAAAATTGGGGTCTATTAGACCCTAGATTTCTCCTCTGCCCTCAAAGCATCTGACCACACCAAGATCGGTGTGATAAAATGCTTCCCCAATTTCCCAATGGCGCTATTTACATCCGGCGAAATCTAAGTCATAAAATGCTCGTAGCTTCCGGTTTCTTAGGCCATAGAGATGTTTGGAGCCACTCTGGTCTCTGATCAGCTCTATGGTCAGCTGGCTGAATCACCGACTGCATTCTCAGGTTCCCTGTTGAGACAGGAGAGCCAGAGAAAAACACGGAAGACGGTGGGGGGGAGGGGGCATTCTCTCCCACTGCTTGTAAAAGCAGTCTAGAGGCTAATTAGCCGCTAGGATTGCTTTTACATGAAAGCCGACCGCTGGCTGAAAAGAATGATACCAAGATGATACCTAAACCTGCAAGCATCATTCTGGTATAACCACTCAAATTCGTGAATGGTGTACCTGAAGACAAAAAAATGGTTAACAATAAAGCACAGTAAACGGTAAAGTATAAAAAATTGCATACCTGAAAAGCAAACATGATAAAACATAATAACAATAAAACATTGCAGAATAGAATACAGTAAAAAAGAGCAGAACAATAGAGAGAATAGAGAGAGAGAGAGAATAGAGAGAGAACAATAAAACGACAACTATTATTTTTTATTTTATATTTTTGTTTGTGTTTTTTTTTTTTTTTTTACACTTTTTTTGTAACTGTAACTTTTATAACTGTAACCGGTTCCAGGTTCGGGTCTCTCAAAATGCGATGGCATCTTGGGAGACCCTGTGAAAGTGTGTCCTAGTCGGTGCAATGCTGTACCCTACGCTAATACTCAACTAGTGAATGGTAGCGTTCAAAACATTCACCAATGCAAAGACCAGGATTGTCAGGACAGGAGGGACAATAATAGCGGGTGTCACGCCTATATCCGCGTTTGCTGCAGACACAACATCTTTTTTGGGGGGGTTCGATGGGTAGGGGTACTCGGGAGGACATAAAAATGCCTCTCATGCAGCCGACTGCATTTGGTTGGGGATGTGAATGGGGGAAGTACGGGCGCTGCAGAAGTGGTGGGTTCCCAATTAGGATTGGCGAATGCAGCAGGAAGGGCATCATGGGCACGACGGGCCTGTGTTTGTCTTTTTGGTGGCAGCGGGACACTACTTGTGCTTGCCACCTCACCAGCTTGAACTACACTTATGGGACTCGCCACGTCACCAAGTGTTACTGCAGTGCTGGTTTGACTACGACCGGGGTGTACTAGGCCGCTGGCGCTTGCCAGTTCACCAAAACGCTACCAAAAAAACTGTTAACGATCGCAGGGATCAGGCCTGACTCTGCGAACGCTGCAGTTATGCGTTTAGTGTTTTGTAAGTGACAGTGATCGATCGATACTGCACTTGGGTGGGCTGGGCCGGGCGGAGGGGCAAAACGCAGGTGCTAGCAGGTATCTGGGCTGATCCCACTAACACTGCGTTTTTGGGAACCCTAAACTGCTGGGGACGCCAGTATAGATCTGATCGGATCAGATATTGATCAGTTCAGATACTATACCACTAAGGGAGCTGTACGGTGCGTGCGTGGGTGTTAGCGCGACCGGCGCTAACCTGACGCTGCCTGGGGCTGGTGCTTGCCAGTCCACCAAAACGCTACCAAAAAAACTGTTAGCGATCGCAGGGATCAGGCCTGACTCTGCGAACGCTGCAGTTATGCGTTTAGTGTTTTGTAAGTGACAGTGATCGATCGATACTGCACTTGGGTGGGCTGGGCTGGGCTGGGCTGAGGGGCAAAACGCTGGTGCTAGCAGGTATCTGGGCTGATCCCGCTAACACTGCGTTTTTGGGAACCCTAAACTGCTGGGGACGCTAGTATAGATCTGAACGGATCAGATATTGATCCGATCAGATACTATACCACTAAGGGAGGATACGGTGCGTGCGTGGGTGTTAGCGCGACCGGCGCTAACCTGACGCTGCCTGGGGCTGGTGCTTGCCAGTTCACCAAAACGCTACCAAAAAAACTGTTAGCGATCGCAGGGATCAGGCCTGACTCTGCGAACGCTGCAGTTATGCGTTTAGTGTTTTGTAAGTGACAGTGATCGATCGATACTGCACTTGGGTGGGCTGGGCCGGGCGGAGGGGCAAAACGCTGGTGCTAGCAGGTATCTGGGCTGATCCCGCTAACACTGCGTTTTTGGGAACCCTAAACTGCTGGGGACGCTAGTATAGATCTGATCGGATCAGATATTGATCCGTTCAGATACTATACCACTAAGGGAGGCGTATGCTGCGTGCGTGGGTGTTAGCGGTACTGGCGCTAATCTGACGCTGCCTGGGGCGACGCATATCACCGCCGGGCGATCAGGGGGCTAAACCTTTATTCGGTAATAAACGGCGGGTGCCCTGACACTATAAAAAATAAACGAATTAACCAGCGTCACCCGTAACGGTTATACGGTGATCAGTGGTGAAAGGGTTAACTAGGGGGCAATCAAGGGGTTAAAACATTTATTAGGTAGTATATGGGGGTCCCTGACGCTATAAAATGCTGACGGCGAACCTAAATATTTACGTCCCTAACTAGCGTCACCAGCGACACTAATACAGCGATCAGAAAAATGATCGCTTAGCGACACTGGTGACGGGGGGTGATCAAGGGGTTAAAACTTTATTAGGGGGGGTTAGGGGGTATCCTAGACCTAAAGGGGGCCTAACACTCACTGCCCTAACACTGTAACTGTCACAAACTGACACCAATCAGTAATCAGAAAAAAAAAAAAAAAAAAAAAAAACCTGCTTGGTGTCAGTTTGTGACAGGGGGGGGGGGTGATTGGGGGGGGATCGGGGGGCGGGGATCGGGGTGTTTTGTGTGCCTGGCATGTTCTACTGTGTGTGTAGTGTTGGTGCACTCACATACCTGTCTTCTCTCCTCGGGCCGGAACGGAAATTACCGAGCCGAGGAGAGATGACATCATTTCCTCTGCCTCTGTGTACACTACAGAGGCAGGGAAATGATCCCATTGGCTGGGGGCGATCGCGAGGGGGGGGGCCACGAATGGATGGCCTCCCCCTCACCACCGATCGCCGGGGGAGATTTGCCGACCGCCGCAGGCACCGGGGGGGGGGGGGGGGGGTCCGATCGGACCCCCCCCCGCGGGCAGGCAAGGACGTACCTGTAAGTCCTTTTGCCTGCCCGTGCCGCTCTGTCGACGTACATCGTCGTGCGGCGGTCGGCAACTGGTTAACCAGTCACAGAACCTGTGTAATTAATGTGTGTCCTGGATTAAAGGGATGATGTGGCAACCCTAGCATCCGTGTCTGCTCTACATATGCAGAGTGGGGACCTGCAATCCCCCCTGTACGTTCATTGTGGCCCGCGACCGGTTACCAAGTTGATAAAGTGGCCCTCACTCCTCAAAAAGTTGGGCACCCCTGCCTTAGATACAGAAACCTATCAAAAGAGAAATATGACAGCAGTTATCCTTACTTTATTCAGTTTTTTTTTCCAATTTTAGTACGGCTTCTGAGCATATGACTCAAAGTACAGGGTCACAATAATATTTCTTTCAAGTTTACTTTAAGAACCCAGAATGAAAAGATCTGCATTTTTTAGGCATCATACAATTCTAAAGAACGCTAGAATTAAACACTTTCTCCTCAGGTAAAAAGAAAAAGACGCTAAATATATAAAAGCTTGAATAAAGATGACAGGCAGTTGTCAAACATAACAAACACATAGAAGAAATTGCGCAATACTGCTAGTATAGTGATAATCGGATCAATAAATTATCGTGCTCTCATATATCCACATACTCTTTCAATATTAAAGTAAAGTGCACCAACTAAAGGGATTTTAAAGTTTTTTTTTTTAAATAACAAACATTTCATACTTACCTCCTCCGTGTAGTTGGTTTTGCACAGAGCAGCCCAGATCCTCCTCCCTCCTGCCCAGTGTCCCCACAGCAAGCAGCTTGCCATAGGGGCGCTCAAGCCGAGCCACTGCTCTGTATGTCCATTCAGACATGGAGCCATGGCTCAACCCTGCCCCCTCTCTCTCCTCATTGACTCTGACTTTGATTGACAGCAGTGGGAGCCAATGGCGCCTGCTGCTGTCTCAACCAATAAAGAGGGAGAGGCCCTGGACTTGGTGGCTCTTGTGCAACATCGCTTGATTGAGATGGGGCCCAGGTAAGTATTAGGAGGGCTGCTACACACAGGTTTTTTTCCTTCATGCCTAGAATGCATTAAGATAAAAAACCTTCTGCCTAGAGAACTGCTTAAAACATTGCTTTTAAGATGTAACTCAATAAAATGTTTCCTCGTGGGCGAGAGGAGAGGCTGACACAAATCGTGATACAATAGGACATCCAGTATTTGGTTTTAACTACATGGTTTAAAGCGTGTTTTGATGTTTTTTCAATGTGAGTATATTGAATATATGGGTGCTGTTTTTTTATACTACACTATGTGAGCCCCGTATCTTTGCTTCTTCTACTGAGAGTTATGCAGAATGAATGAATGAATAGGCAAATCTAAAAGATACATATTCCCATCCTGTGAAATAAGTCAGAATGATCCTAAGAGAGAGCCCTGTGGACAGGAGGATAAAGTGCTTCTAATCTGATGAATAGGGATGCTATGGTCTCCAAGTAGTATATGCTCAACTTACATTTACTGGAGGTGAGAGTTCTGAGAGCCTAAAAGAAGAACGTGGTATTATTACCAAGGTGGATTAAATCCATTGTTTAATGGTGAAGGGTACACTTAACCACAGAAGTTAAAAGCACTTGTAAAAAGTCTTGATGTGGAATGGACATAAGTATTTTATGGACTGTATTTCCAAGAGGAAACAATTTACCAAGTTACATCTTGATAGCAATGTTTAATTGGTGCGCTTTACTTTGTTTATTATTTTGAATAATATTGCAATATTATGTGGATTTATGAGAGCACAATAATGTATTTATCCAATTATCACATTACTAGCAGTGCAGCACTTTTATTAGTATTGAGCATCAATGTATGTGTGGGCACACAAATTAGTGCTTGCAGCAAGCTTTGAATAATTGGTTTTATTTTTTTCTTTATTTTATTTTGACGTTTCACATTCACATTAGGATTTATTGTTGAGCGTTATTTGAGGTCACATAACAGATATTTGGTAGCACAGGAGTACTCACACTGTTTACATATAAGAAATCGTACCCAACTGAAATGTAATGCATTTTCAAGTCTACATTAAAATTGTTAATAAACCCAAAAACAAACATTTATTGCAGCTCACAATTTCTTAGATGTGACGACTACATTTTTTTTTAGAGTTTATTTTATTTTTACCTAGTTATCTAGCCAGTAACACACCGGTCTTAGGTTGCTCCACTCTGGGTAGTGAAGCAATGGAGCCACCTTTGGGCAGAAGCACTGCCAATCTGGGGAGACGATAGTGTTCAACATACTAGCAGGATTTAGGCCTCACACACACTGGCACACTTTTAAATTCATTTTGTTTAGGTGCGTCAAGCGCTTGGGCGTTTATTAATTTAATTTCTCAGAATATTACTTTATTCTGGCCACTGAAATTGCAAAACTCTCAAGCACTAAAAGTGCTTAGGTGTTGCCATGCGTTTAGCAGCGTCAGAGTGTTTTTTTATGCTCAAAAGCTCCTCTCCTGCATGCACACAAGTGTGCATGGGCACACAGGCTAACATGGAGGGGAGTTTGGAGACCGAGAAAAAAAACACCTGTAAAAGCATAATTTTTGAGCGCAAGAGTCCATGAATATGGATTTCACAAACTAATTAAAGCCACAATCCATCTAACAGTTTTTAAACATTTGCAGCAACAACTTTGTTTCTATCCTTTTGGGATAAAGGCTTTACTTAAATTAATAAACGTTAATCATTGTCAACACTCCTGTCAGTGGTAAATGGTTTGTCTCAACTGTCCAACTGCCATTTTTGCAGGACAGCTTGGTGTGTTAAAGGAAGTTGAAAAATAACAGTTACTGGCTGGAACACCAGGTGAAAGTAAAAGGAAAAAAAAAAACCAAATACACCCATCACATCTAAGAAATCAGTAAGCTGCAATATATTACATTTTTGTTTTTGTCTTTAATATCACATTAACAAGACAGCAAATGGTGCCAAATCCTCTAGCTGTCTCACAAAAACATCCAGGAGGCTCAGTGAACTGTACGTCAATTAATGTTATTACAGCCAGATGCCTCAGGTTTAAGTGAAAAAATGCAGGCTGCTTATTTTAAAAGGTAAATAAAAACTGCCACAATGTTAATCTATTGGCTTGATTATTTTGTTACAGTTTCCTGAGTCAACTATCTCTTAACTTCCTGTGTTAATCTTGAAGTGCTACCGTTCTGGTAAGCTACAGATCCTGTGGACTGATAACATATGAGCCGCAATTAACATTCTATGAAGAATGCCAACGTCAAAAGTAGAACCTCACACTTTTTTACGTTTAGGTGGAGTGGGGCAGGGTAGAACCTTTCCCCAGGTTTTTATCTTCATTCAAGCTGTATCTGTGCTTTCCAGGTCCCCATTTGAAATTAATTTTCTTTATATTCCATTGAAAAACCCATAATAGGGATAGGCAGAAGGATGGGTTAAGGCATGTTTTCAGCACTACCTTATCAACGGTTTAAATTACTGGATATGTAAGTAGGCTCAACAGTAAAATTAGGAATTGAACCTTGACCCATTTAACACAGAACCAAAAAAAAAGGTTTGAGTGTTGTTAAAGAAATTGTAAATTCTGTATAAAAATGTATTCTTTTTTATGTTTGCCTATGTGCATACTGCACTCATTGTGCACACAGCACTAATAAGGTTTTCATTACATGTTTGCATTCTTTTGGGTGCTGATTAGAATTAGCCTGCCTATGTTACGCCTTTTGTTAGCATTAAAGTACAATTTTAATATTATTGTGATACCTATGTAACCATGGGTATAAAAAACTTCAATTGTGCCAAACAGAACAGTTATTCGGAAAGATGCTGAGTGTATCTTGTGTGTCCCTACTGCAGTAGTTAATATTAGTTTGGAACCACCACTCAATATAAGGATAGGATTTGCCTATCTAAAAAATTTCTAGATTCAGTCCCTAAAAGTCAATTAATTCGTATGAGAAGAAATTGCACCAAAATTGAAGACTTTGACTCTCAGAGTAAAATACTGAGAAATAGACTTGAAGATAAGGGTTATGACATCACTGCACTTAATGACAAAATGGCTGAAGTTCGAACGTTGGACCGCGATCTTTTACTGGCAGATAAACCTGCGGTTTCAGATCGTGAATCTAACAACTTTTCTTGTCCTTTTATCACACATTATTCCCAGCAACATTTTTCTATAAAAAAAAACTTATATACAAGCACTGGCATATAAATCAAAAATGACCATGTGTTGAGCTTAGTACTTCCTGATAAGCCAAAAGTGGTTTTCAGAGGGGTTCCCCCAATCAAACAAATGGTAGCCCCCAGCGTCTGTTATCCACCTATTTACAAACCAATGTTCTTTCAGAACTTGGTCGGGTTTTACAGATGCAATAGGTGTGCTGTTTGTTCCATCAATGCTATCAAGGCTAGGAGAACTGTACAATTTGCGTCTAGTGCTAAAAATCAGGTTTTCCCTATCAAATCCTTTATTACCTGCACCACCCCCTGTGTGGTCTATCTCCTGACCTGCCATTGTGGGCTTCAGTATGTTGGCCGTACTGTACGACCCCTGCAGGTCAGGTTGAACGAGCACATTGGAAATATTAAAAGAGGCTTTAAGGGCCATCCTCTTTCTAGACACTATCTGGAGGTTCACCAACAAAACCCTATGGGTACCTCCATGATAGGGTTGGATAAGCTTAAACTCCCGTGGAGGGAGGGACCAAAGAGGCGCGCCATTTCAAAGTTCGAAATGAGCTGGATATACAAAATGGGATGTCTCAAACCTTATGGTTTGAATACAGATATAGAAATTAATGCGTTTATTGATAACTCCTAAGAATATTCGATCATGGTTCAACTGTATGGCCTACCACTCTTTGATGGCACGGCTGTGCGTTTATATATGAGGATTTGATTTCATGGAACTTTTCTGCAGACAACCCTTTGTTTAAAATACTCCTTTTTATTTTTTGTTTTGGTACTATATGTGTGTTTAAGGTTTGGCAGTATACTATCAAATGCAATTTAACTCTGTTTAATATAGAGACACGATTATGTGTTCTTTATGAATTTCATATTGAGGTTTCGCCCTGTTAGGTTGGAGTCCCAGATTGAGGCTTGGTACCATTTTTGCGGTCCATGTGATCTCTGGGCTCCAATATGTCATCCGTGCGATAATGAGGCTTGATCTCCATTTTAGTCAATGGGCTTTTGGAGTGAAAGCGAGGCCTGGTTCCTGAGCGATAACGAGGCTTGGTCTCCACCACAGCCAATACGAACTTGGAGTGAAAGTGAGGCTTAGTACTAAGTGGATGCTATTTGAGTGATGTGTCAGCACGTCGCCTGTGCCCCAGGAAGACGCAAGGTATTGCTGAAGCAATCACGCCACATGTGACGCTGTACACGGGTGTTTTTTATTGTTTGTTTTAGCTAGCCGGCTTTTTATCTATTCATGCACCTTTATACAATACTTCTGTGCAATATCCCTGTACATTACCTCTGTACATGTTGTCTTATGAGCTTTTGCTTATCTAGTTAACATTAAAGATTTTGAATTTTAACTTACTACATGACTGGAGTCCCTTTCTGTCTGCTCACTAGTGGCTGGGAGCCCGAGTGTGCTTCTCTTTTCAGACTGGGGATATCCAGCTGCTAAGCATTTACTGCTATTTGGCAAAATCCTCACGGACCGCTCAAGGCAACCAAAGGACTCGAGATACCAGAGGATTCAAGTGTCCCCGCAGAGGGCTGTATCTGTCTGCTCGTATGACCGCTCTCTTGAGGGGGTCCACCGGTTCCGGTAAGGGTTATCAAATACAGAGTTTACATCGAGCTATCTTTCATTTGTGGACATTTTAAGGCTGAATATCTGGACCTTGATACCTGCTGTGGATTATAACTCACATATTTTTTACTTTATTATTACATCTAAAGAAAACGCTGCTCATTTTATTTTATCTTTATATGGTCATATAGACATTGTTTTTTCATTTATTGATTGATGTGCACATGATTTATTTCAACTGTCGCTATTTTGTTTATTTCACAATTCATTTATGTATACATCACCTGAAGGAGTTTAGGATGCTCAGGATGCACTCCTGATTCCCGTGTGTCCTGGGTTTCTGCATGGTAGTGGTTCACACTATTTCTTACATAAGAAATATTTAATGTAGCGCAACTTTTCTTACATTGACATTATACATGATTGTCATAGCTGGTTGAGAAGTAGACTATATGCATCCTTTTAATGTAACTCTTTTAGTTCACATTTGTAAAATGCAGGATAATGCTGCAGAATGACAGTAAACACAACACTTACATTAAACTAACACTCGCTGTCAGGTGAAATCATAGCATAGAATTGTGTCTGATCCCTGAAACTATTTACTCCATTTCTGTACCCATAAGACATCTCATCTTACTGTAAAATTATTGAAGAGTAGAAGTAGTCTAAAGTCTTTTTTAAATTTCTAATGGCCATACTGAAAGACTAAGAAGACTACATGCAGCCAAAAAACCCTATTCTGGCACATTTTCCAGTCTCTCTGTTGTCTGATCTTATGGAGATCACAGTTATCTCACAATGAATGACTAATAATGAAGTATCTTAACTTTTGCTTGCTACGTTCAACTTCATGAAGAAGTACCTCAAGCAAAGCAGTGCACTCCAAAGATGCCACATTCTGGTCAGTTTACAGATTTTATCATTTGAAGGATGCAATTCTATGCAATTTTGTCAAACCATATATGTGTCCAAACTTAAAATAGATTCTAAATAGGCAACAGATGTAACGCCTAATGGATTTCTAACTGTGCTCTGGATTTCCTCCAGAAGTCCTGAGGGAACTTCAGCCACAGTAGTACAAAAGACTCATTCAGTCTAATTGCAGTTTTGTGACTGCTAAATATTCTCAATCTTCAAAAGGGATATCCCTGAGCAGAATCTACCAGAGGATAAAATATGTTTAGCAAGATATAAACTCAACATTCTTGGAATTAACATGCAGTAAAAAGAATACATTCTTTAGAACCTAATTTTTCACAGCGACTAGGAAAATGTGGACAGGAACGAGGCTGTTATTTAGCACTGACATAGAAGCACATTGGATCCATATTCCAGGGGCAGAGGAGTCTGTACTGGTAAGGTAATAAGCCCACTCATTATACAGAAAACTATCCATAAAATCTCCCAGTGCAAGGACAGGACTTTCAGGAGAGACGTTTATGAAAAACAACCAACAAATAGGATAATTGCTAATGCGATTTAGCAAACATAGCGACTTTGTCACTTACAGTGCTGTGAAAAAGTTTTTGCCCCCTTCCTTATTTTTTCTTTTTCTGCATATTTGTCACACTAATGATTCATATCATTAAACAAAAATCTATTACACAAACATAACCCAAGTAAATACTTTATGTTCCTCCCACAGCTCTTTTGGTCGCCATTGATGTTGAGGCGCTTTATAGCTTAATTCCCCATGACCAGGGTCTAACCTGTATTGAACGTACTATTTCTCAGACAAGTAAAGATGATCGCACATTGAACCAATTTGTCGTTGATGCACTGCATTTCATATTACAACACAACTATTTTTCTTTCAACGGATCCCACTTCCTCCAGGTGCAGGGCGTAGCTATGGGGACTTGTTGTGCCCCATCCTACGCCAATCTGTACCTGGGGGAGCGGGAATGCATGATTGGTATATGAGAGAACCTCTCTCCCTTCATGGATCGTTTGTCACTCTGGTATAGATATATAGATGATATCTTTATGGTTTGGAACGGTCCTATTGAACTACTTCATTCCTTTTTTCAGTCCATCAACGACAATATGTTCAATCTGAATTTCAATATGAATCATGACATAGATTCCATTACTTTTCTGGATGTCCAGATACACAAGGCCAAGGACGGTCTTTTAACCAGCAGCCTTTTTCCAAAACCTACGGCAGGTAACTGTATCCTACATGCTAGCAGCTTCCACCCCAACCTCTGCTCCCCTCAATACCTTACAGTCAGTATTTGAGGATTAGAGGGAACTGCACAGAAGATACCGTCTTTAAAAGAGAAGCATGAGAAGGAAGTGTCACCAGCACATCAGGAGTGCGTGTGCTGGTGTGCAGTTGACACCTACTTCTCATGATTGCATCGGTTCCAGCCGTTGGTCATTACAGCACCCAATTTAAGATACAGCCATTTGTACAGGAATGTGTGCGTTGGGAGTATTGCATTGGAGGTTTAAAAGAAGCAGATGCACTGAAAATTAGGCTGCTAGCGCGGGGTTACTCACACACTTGCCTTAAAAAGGCCTTTAAGCGAGCATATGCTAATACAAAGCACAATCTCCTATATAACAAAACCAATACATCAAAAACAATGGGTCCCAGTCGAATCATCACCAGGTTTTCAATTTAACATAAAGAAATTAGGAGGATCGTGAAAAAGTATTGGCACATGCTCACTATGGATCCTATTGCTGGTTCCTTTGTTTCTGTAACCCCGGCATTAACCTTCAGAAAAGCTCGGTCAATCAAGGATAATCTGGTCTCTAGTGAATTTAAAGGTAGTTTGGGCAGGGTCCCTTGCAAAAGATAGGGCATCTTCACTTGTGGAGGCTGCAATTATTGCAGATTTATGCATATAAAGTATCCTACTACTCTACCAAATGGAGAAAAATATCAACCTAAACACTGTGCCAACTGTAAAACAGAGGGTGTGGTATATCTACTTCTCTGTGAGTGCTCCTGTTTCTATGAAGGCAAAACTAAAATGAAATTCTGGCAATGGGCCTACAGACACATTCATGCCATGAGAAAATGAAACCCTGATCTCCCCTTGGGGAGACATGTGATTTCTGTGCATGGGGACTCCTTTCCCAAGATATAGTTTTTGATCTTGGATTGGATTCACCCGAGGACATGGGGCGTTGACTGGAATAAGATTCTGCTCCAACATGAGCAGAAATAGATATTCCATCTAAACGTCAAGTCCCCTCCAGGATTGAATGAGTATTTCTTTCAGACCCTTTTTAAGGATTCAAGTCAGGGATCTCTGAAATGAATATGTAATCAATGATGTTCCTCTATTGATGTTCCTTATGTTGTGATCATCAGTAAATGGTTGTGTGATCTGTTTATAAATTATAAACTCTAAATTTATGTTTCCTTACAGATTCCCAACCCCCCCTTTTGTATATATATATATATATATATTTTTTTTTAATACTTGGATTTATTGCGCATTAATAGTCTCTGTGTTTGTCTTTGTTATTTATGTAAAGTAAATAGGTAATGTTAGTTATTTCAGTTTTCAGTATCATTAGATCTCTTATTAGCAATGATGTTGTTTTGAGTTTTCGGTCTTCTCTTTTTCTGCTGCATCTATGGCTGTGCTTGCAGTCTTGCTTTTGCCCACTGGGTGGGGTCCGGTTTTCCGGCGTCCTTTTGACTGTCATCCAGCACACAAAGGCCGTCAGATGACTATGCCATCACGCTGGCCTTTGTTTCACTGGTTGCCAATGCGACTGGAAAAATTTTTTGGCCGTTTTGGCACCCTTAGGCGCTGGTGGGCAGATGACGCGGGCCTCCATCGCCTTGGCGTAGGGCGTGGTCTCCACCCCCAGTGGGCGGTGCCCAAGCGCCTCGTGGATTTGGCGTTTTATGTCGAGCATGCTATGTCTGTCTGTGACTATGCGGCGGTGCCGCACGCCACTTGCTCGGAAGGGGGGGCATGCGGTGGATGCCTGCCCATTGCCGGTATCAGTCCGCACCTGTGTTGATGCCCCACCCCCTTGTTAGGGGTGTTCTTCCATTGAGTCCTCCCCTTCCCTCCCTCACTCTAAGTATTTATAAATCAGCAGGCATTAGTGTACACTCCTGCTGCCTCTCTGATACAACTAATCCTGTCAAGATCTAGGATACTCACATGATAGGCCATCTATGGGGTAAGTTTTATTTATATTGCTATAAGTTCTGGTCTAAAGAGGATGTATTTTGTATGCAGTTTATGGGGTTTGGATTTGCCTCCTTTTTTTGGATGTGCCTTTTTAGGTTATCCTTTTAAATGCTTGATTTTGAAGGTTTTGTATAGTTATTAGATGTTCATGTGCATATTGATAAGTCTTTTCAGCATGATATATGCACAGATAGTATACGCACTGGACATGCGTTTTTGATAATGATTCACTGTTTTCCACCTCCTACTATAGATATAACTTACTCACCAAAGATATAGAGACATACTCTCAAAGGCGATCCCCCCAGGTACCGCTCTCAGTGGAGATTGTTTCTTTGTAACATCAACTCCGAAGTAAGCCGATTTATAGATCTTTCTATTTGTTTTATTTTCTCGTTTTCAACTCTGATACTACAGATTATTAATGTGCATATTATGTACATTGCCTTTTATATACCAATACTTTATGGTTTTTATTTGTAGACTAGACAGATTAACAACAAGTCCTTATCTTTTGGCCTCCTGGTTCCCCATTTTTGGAATCTTTCCAGTTTTTATGCTGTATATCTATCGAGTGAGGTGGGTTTAGGTACCACACTAGAGAAACAACTCTCTGCCTTTTCCCCTCCCCTTCTCCTCCCTCCTTTCCCCTCCCCCTATAACCCCCCCTTCCCAACTTTCTCTTGCCCCCTTTTTTCCCCTTCTCTCCCCCCTCCCCTTTCCCTTCCTTCGTTTTTCCTTCCCTTTGAGTGGCTTTGGGGTTTTGTACATGCTTTGTATATGCATGTCATTTATATGTACATATATTACCATCCACTAATTTATATGTATACTTATTGTTAGATTTATGTCGTCTTCATACTGGTGCGAACTGCCTGGTCTTTGGTCGGGGTTATACCCTCTTTTGCCCCCCTTTTTTGGCCGTCGCTGGGTTGGCTGTGCACGTCTCCATCTTCTCTGGGCGCTGTGAGGCTAGCACAGCCCTATCTTCCTGTTTTTCTTCCCTCCTTTTTCATACAAAAATTCTTGATGTGACATACCAAGACACCTGCTTCTATTTGGTCAGTAGACAATGGATCTAATGTACATACTGCTTGTCTGAAGACAAAAATTTTGTCTAATTATATGTATGCATATATTCTTTACTTATTGTTTTTCTTTATGAATTGTAGCCATCATAAATATCCATACCACTCATACGCATGATCTTGAAACACGTTGAGTTAGAGCTGCACAATTAATCGTTAAAAAAATCATGATCTCGATTCACCCCCTCTGACGATCTCTGCAGATTTTGCCGATTCTTTCATATAACAAGTGGAGAGACTATCTGCTCACTCAGCTGTCAAAAGAAAGCATTCGGGCAGCCTGCCAAGTCTTTAACTTGAAACATTGTAACTAAGCTTCCTTCTTAGATCAAAGGGATAGAACTTCTGTGTAAATAAATAATCTGGGCAGTCTGTAAATGCAGGAAGTTTAACCACTTAAAGTCTAAATCTTTTTCTGACACTTCTTTCTTAAAGTGGGGGTCCACCTATCTATCCTTTTTTTTTCTTTTTGAGTTCATTCACAAACTTTTCTTCTCAGCATTACATACTCACATATTGTGTGTAATATGCCCGCCTGTGTCAGATTTCGTCGGAAAGAATAACTTATATTATTCACTGCAGGCGGTTTCCATCTTCATTGTGGGTATTTGAAGCCCACAAGCATTTATTTCCTGGATGTGGTGAATGCTGTGCTCCCAGCATTCACTGCTCGTTCCCGCACATGCTCAGTGGCATCCTGGGAAGTCTGAGACTAGCTCCCAGGAGTCTGGGAGAGGCTAGAAACACGCCTACTCCCACGGGAGGAGAACCAGAAAGTGCAAAGAAGAATAGAAAAAATAAAAGGTAATTACGGCGATTTAAATTTTTTTAAACGGCATGTCAGCATCTAGGCAAGGAAGAGAATACATACAGATATTGTTCAAAATTTGGGTGGAACTCCGCTTTAAGTTAAAATCAATATTTTTTGCTAGAAAATTACTTGGAACCCCCAAACATTATATATATTTTAGCAGAGATGTTAGGGAATAAAATGGCAATTGCTGCAATATTTTATGTCACACTATATTTGCCCAGCGGTCTTTCAAATTCAATTTTTTGGGAAAAAATACACTTCAATGAATAAAAAAAACCCCGAAACAGTAAAGTTAGACCAATTTTTTTTGTTTTAATGTGAAAGATGATGTTACGCCGTGAGAATCGTGAGAGAATCGTAATCTTCTAAGCAAAAAAATCGTGATTCTCATTTTAGCCAGAATTGCGCAGCTCTACGTTGAGTATCACTCTGTCCATTTGTACATGAGTGATGTAAATGAGGTTTTTTTTTATCTCATTATGAACAACATGTTATATCAATTGTAATTTTGTAAATTGTCGATACAGCAAAAGTTGTATCGGTTTTGAAATTTTGTATTATTAAATTTATAACTTTTATTATATCTATATTTGCATACGCTTTTTTCTAGAGTCATTGCCCTTTAAAGTCCCGCCAGAGAGTCTTCTGTTGTTTTCCAAGTAAATATAAAATGCAGTTTTTAAAATGATTGCATTTATTAAAGGGGAAAAAACTGTCTAAATCTGCCTGGCCCTATGTGAAAAAGTAACCCCCCCCCCTTTGCTAAATCATAAATTAACTGTGATCAATCACATTATTAGAAAACTGAGTTAAATTTCACTTGCCACACCCACGCCCGATTACTGCCAGATCTGTTGAATCAAGAAATTAATTAAATCGGAAGTAAACCCATCCATCCGACACATGCCAGAAATGTAACACTCCCATTGGTTGTGCTCTCAACCAAACTGTCAAACCATCCAATGGCTGGTGTCATAACTGATCACATGTGCAACATCATGGCAGTTGTAGATTAAACAGAGGCAAAGATGGCAGCTTCCTTGGCTGAAAACGATAGGGGGGTTTACTTACACTTTAAATAGTAGTTGTCTTACAAAGTGAAGCACAATAAAAGATCTAAAAAAGCAACACATCATGCCGTCATCTAAAGAAATTCAAGAACAAATTAGAAACAAAGTAATTGACATGCATCATACCACTTATACGTCGATGACACCCAAATCTATCTGTCTACTCCTCACCTCACTCCTTCAGTCTCCTCTCGCATTACTAACTGACTTATCAGCATGGATGTCGCACCACTTCCTTAAACTAAATCCCTCTAAAACTGAGCTATTAATATTCCCCCCCGCCCGCCCACCCTCCATTACTTTTCCTTTAAAATCAACAATGCAACTATCGGTCCCTCCCCTCACGCCAGGGTACTGGGTGTAATCCTAGACTCTGACTTGTCATTTCAGCCCCAGGTCCAGTCGTTCTCAAAAGTTTGTAGAATTCAGCTCCGTAATCTCTAAAATTTGACCCTTTTTAACAAGTGAAACCACCAAGCTTCTCATTCACTCCCTTGTTATCTCTCGCCTTGACTATTGCAACTTCCTTCTCATTGGCCTGCCTCTCCATAGGCTACCCCCTCTTCAGTCTATCATGAATGCTGCTGCCAGACTTATCCACCTTACCAACCACTCAGTGTCTGCCATAGGTGTGCGCACAGGGTGTGCCAGGTGTGCCTGGGCACACCCTAATGACCCTGTACTGTGCAGATTCCCCCTGCTGTCTGGCTGCAGAGAAAGGGACTGGGGAATCTCTGTCCTCAGTCCCTTTCTCTGTCTCAAAAGTGAGACATCAGTGGTCTAATATACCCCTGATATTTCCCCAAGATCCCCCAGTGGACCTCTAAAAAAAAAAAAAAAAAAAAAAATTTTTGTAAAAAAAAAAAAATGGTAAAAAAAAATAAAAAAAGTAATAATAAAAAAATAAATTAAATAAGCTACTGACATCAATTTCTGCCCTACTGACACTGTCCACTGCTCTACTGACACCGTCCACTGTCATATATACATACATACACACATGTGTTTGAACTTTGGGGTGCACACCCTAATTCAAACACCTATGGTGTCTGCCAACCCTCTCCTCCAATCCCTACACTGGCTCCCAATCACCCAGCGAATTAAATTCAAAATACTAACCACAACATACAAAGCCGTTCACAACTCTGCCCCGAGCTACATCACCAATTTTGTCTCCAAATATCACCCAAATCGTCCTCTCCGTTCTTCTCAAGACCTCCTACTCTCAAGCTCTCTCATCTCCTCCTCCCATGCTCATCTCCAGGATTTCTCTAGAGCCTCTCACATCCTCTGGAACTCGCTACCTCCACCTGTCCGTCTATCCCCTACTCTTGCTACCTTCAGGCGATCCCTGAAAACTCATCTCTTCAGGAAAGCCTATTGCATCTCCAACTAATCCTCTACCACTTCCATCAACTTAGTCCCTACAGTTGCAACCTTTTGTACCTCCTGCCCCATCCTATTAGATTATAAGCTCTTCTGAGCCGGGCCCTCTTAATCCTCTTGTATTGTAACTGTATTGTCTCCTTTTTATATTGTAAAGCGCTGCGTAAACTGTTGGCGCTATATAAATCCTGTATAATAATAATAATGTATCAGTCTGGAAAGGGTCACATAGCCATTTTTAAGGTGTTGGACTCCAACGAATCATGATGAGAAAATGGAGAGAACAGTGGTGAACCTTCCTAGGAGTGGCAAGCCTACCAATTTAGCTCCAAGAGCACAACAACTCATCCAGATCATAAAAAGGATACCGAACAACATCTTAAGAACTGCAGGCCTCACTTGCCTCAGTTAGACCCCTTTCACACTGGGGGCGTTTTTCAGGCGCTAAAGGGCTAAAAATAGCAGCTGTGAAGCACCAAAAAAATGCCTCCCCTGCAGCCCCAGTGTGAAAGCCCGAGTGCTTCACACTGGAGTAGTGCGCTTGCAGGACGTTAGAAAAAGTCCTGCAAGCAGCATCTTTGGAGCGTTTTAGGAGTGGTGTATACACCGCTCCTTCACCGCCCATTGAAATTTTTGCGTTTTGGGCGCATTTAACCCTTTCTTCGGCTGCCAGCGGGGGTTAAAAGTGCCGAACTAGCAACCGAAAAGCGCCGCTAAAATGATGGTAAAGAGACGCTAAAGCTAGAGGTGCTTTACTGCTAACGCGGCCGTGCTGTGCACGTGAAAGGGCTCTTTAGGTCAGTGTTGATTCAACAATAAGAAAGACTGGGCAAAAATGGCATCCATGGAAGAGTTCCAAGGCGAAAGCCACTGCTGACCAAAAAGAACACAAAGGCTCGTCTCACATTTGCTAGAAAACATCTTGATTATCCTCAAGACTTTTGGGTAAATATTCTGTGGACTGATGAGGCAAAAGTTGTGTGTCCCGTTACATCTGGCATAAAAATAACACAGCATTTCATAAAAAGAACATAATACCAACAATCAAACATGGTGGTTGTAGTGTGATGGTCTGGGGCTACTTTTCAGCTTCAGGACACGGACAACTTGCAATAATTGATAGAACCATGAATTCTGTGCTCTACCAGAATATCCTGAAGGAGAATGTCGGGCCATCAGTTCATGACCTCAAGCTCAAGTGCACTTGGGTTATGCAGCAGGACACTGATCCAAAACACACCAGCAAGTTCACCTCTAAATGGCTAAAAAAAAAATAATAATAATTAAGGTTTTAGAGTGGCCTAGTCAGAGTTGACTTGACTACAGCCTGAAAGAAACCTGTGGAAGTGGAAAACTGGTTAAGTATCCCCCTTTCTTAAAACTGCTTTTTGATGTGCCCTAGACCCGAATACTCCGGTGGTCCCAGGTCTTCTGCCCTCATTAGGACCAACGCAGAGCCCCCCACAGCCCTGCACTGGACACGAGGATCAGGTAAGTAAAACTGCTGTAACTGGTCCTGTAGATCCAAATGAGCATATAACCCTTCAGTGCTGTGGGAGCCGCATTACAAGGGAGATTTTTTTTTATTTCCCTGGGGTTCAGTTTTAAAGGCCAAACAGACAATGAGCCTACCAATTGCTTCAGGGATTTAGCTAAAAAAATTTTCATGCTTGACTTGACTGCACTTTTGATAAGGATAAAGGCTGGCTTTACACCTATGCGTTAGACTTTTTACCACAAGGCATGGTAACACGTGGCACTTTGTGTGATGCGTTGCCATACCATTTAATTAGAGGAGCACCCCAAGTATCCACAAATACATTAGCTTGCAATGCACCCAGGCTGCAACATAATGTTGCAGGGACATTTTTAGGGCGGTGACCATCTCAATAAATGAATGAGCTGCCTTAATACACCATAAAATACCACGTTACAGTAGAACTAACCATACGTTTACAACATCCAGTTTTTACCTATATTCCTAGGTGCCCTGTAAAGCTACGTATGTCATCAGACGTGGCGACCCCCCCCCCCCCCCTTAATACACGGCTGCTCAGCATTGCAGCTAGCAAGGAGATGGCTGATTTGCAAGCTAGCATGTCCGTATACCTCTTGCCGGCACTGACCTTGGGTAGATGCTGGGAGACAGATGTTTGCTAGCAAAGTAGCCATATCCTTGCTAGCTTTGTATTGGGTGGCCATGCGCCGGGGGGGTGGGGGTGTGTGTTAATGCCCTGTCTGACATTTCAGCTAGCGTTACAAGGCACCTAAGAAGATAGCACAAAGTACTGCATGTACTTTGTCCCATTTGACTGAATACTGTGGAAAAAAAGAGCACCACAAGTGTGTATATAAGTGTATGAAGAAGGCCAAAATCATGATCCTATTATAATATGCCAGATACAGAGTTCTAAGAGGTGCAATTTGTCCTTTATTTCAGAATAGCTCTGAAGATGTTTAGAAGAGATAAAAATACTGTGCGAGTCATTGACTATTTCCAGTAATGTTTAATTAACAGTGGTGGAAACTTAACTTGACATTTGTTAAATAACTTGGATGAAGACAACTGCTCACCATAAACACATGAAAGTGTCCTATTGGGGTGCAAACAAGCACTACTGTTATTCAAAACACAAACAAATGTATAACAGACAGAAAAGGGGTTATTGAAAACAGGAATGATGTCTCATTCAAATGCGTGATTAGCCTGTCCTCCGTGCAGAGCCACTGGCAGATGCATGTGCATCCGCCTCAAAGCTGTGTGAAGGCAGCCCATAGAAATGGATGCACATGCAGGGCCGCCATGGACACAATCACATGTCAAAGCTTGACATGCGGGCAGGAGAGGTTACACGGATCCGAACGCAGAGCCTCGCTACTGCCTGTCAAACCTTGACATGCATTTGTGTCCATGCCAGTGCTGCGTGTGCATCCACTTCTATGAGCTCTGCATAGAAACCAATCAGCTTACTGTTTTTTTTGGTGAAAGCTTAATTGACCAAGCTGAAGTTAGAAGCTGATTGGATTCTATGCAGAGCTGCACCAGATTTTGCACTTTCCAATTTTTGTAAATAAATTTGTATGTATTAAAAATGTATATGTTATACAGTTAACTGCATAAGAGTCAGATATTTTTCTTTTTCTTTATTGTATTCTACATATATATATATCAGAATGTCAGTGGAAGCCCTAAAAAGTAGATATTTTTACAGAAGTTGTGTTTCATCATTATGTACATGGTGGCAGCCTTATCATTCTTTTATCTCATTGCTGACATAAAAAAAAAAAATACTCTTGGCAGTTAGAATTGGTAGCCACTAACCATGAGATCCGTGTTTTTCTTCTTCATAGCAAGGAGGATGACATTTTTACTCAAAAGAATATGATTTGGTAATGCTGGCATGTACCCTATCAAATAGTGTAAATCCAAATACGCTGACTTGAACCACTTACCTACTGGTTACCTTTACCCCCTTCTTGCCCAGGCCATTTTCAGCTTTCAGCGCTGTCGCACTTTGAAGGGCAATTGTGCGGTCATGCAACACTGTACCTAAATGAATTTATTTTTCATTATTTTGTTCACACAAAGAGAGCTTTCTTTTGATGGTATTAAATCACCACTGGGTTTTTTATTTCTTGCTAAATAAATGAAAGACTGAAAATTTTGAAAAAAAAAAGTTTTACATTTGTTATTAACCGCCTTACGCCCGCCCGACGTCATATTGCCGTTTTCAGCTAGTGATTCCCTACAGCATAAGAACGATCATAGTGGCTGTTCCGCCGCTTGATCGTTCTTACAGGAGACGAGAGGGGAAGTTCCCCCTCCTCCTGCCGCCCTCCGGTGCTTCTACCGGCTCACCACTACGATCGGTGAGTTGGACACAGGGTCTGCCGGCCCCGGATGTTGATCATAGAGATTTCCGGTGGACCAGATGGTCGCCGGAGTTTCTATGAATGTCGGAGGCCAGGCGCGATGTTATGACGTCACTCCCGGCCTCTGCATTAAAAAAAACAGCGCCACCTCGGTTGTGAAAGCCGTGATCCCTTTTTTTGTTTTTTTTACTTCAGGCTTCCCAGCCTACTGGTGAGATGTGGGGTCTTATTGACCCCATATCTCACTATAAAGAGGACCTGTCATGTCATATTCCTATTACAAAGGATGTTTACATTCCTTGTAATAGGAATAAAAGTGATTTTTTTTTTTTTTTTCAAAAAAATGTCAAAATAAAAAAAAGAAAGCATAATTAACAATAAAAAATAAAATTTTTTTAAAGCGCCCCTGTCCCCGTGTGCTAGGACGCAGAAGCGAACGCATACGTAAGTCCTGCCCACATATGAAAACGGTGTTCAAACCATACACGTTAGGTATCGACGCGAACGTTGGAGCGAGAGCAATAATTTTGTCCCTAGACCTCCTCTGTAACTAAAAACATGTAACCAGTAAAAAAATGTCAAGCGTCGCCTATGGGGATTTTTACGTACCGAACTTTGGCGCCATTCCACGAGCGTGTGTAATTTTTAAACGTGACATTTTAGGTATCTATTTACTCGGCGTAACTTCATCTCTCACATTATGCAAAAACATTGGGCTAACTTTACTGTTTTTTTTTTTAAAGCACAAAACTGTTTCTTTCCCCCCAAAAAAACGCGTTCGAAAAATTGCTGCGCAAATACCGTGCAAAATAAAAAGTTGCAACAACCGCCATTGTATTCTCTAGGGTCTTTGCTAAAAAAACATATATAACATTTGGGGGTTCTATGTAATTTTCTAGCAAAAAAATTATGATTTTTACATGGAGAGAAATGTCAGAATTGGCCTGGGTGGCTAAATCTTGCAGGTATTTTTTTTTCTCCTTCACCGATTGTGCACTGATGAGGTGGCACTGAGGGCATTGATGAGGCAGCATTGGTGGGCACTGATAACGAGGAACTTATAGGGGGCACTGATTGGCAGCACTGGTGGGCACAGTTGGGATGTAATTGTAAATGCATGTAATTGGCTGCAGTCACTATTTAGCCAACAATTTTCCACCCTGCTCCTTTGATTTTTTTTTTTTCAAAGTTTGTTGAGCCGATTGGTGCCAACAGGGCCACCCACAGCTTTAAAGTGGAAGTTCACCCTAAAACTAAAATCTCAAAATTTCTTGCATCCACAATCTAAGCAAAAATCGCTATACATGCATTTTCTCTGGTCTCCAGCGGCGGAAGCTCTGTGCAGGAGACAGCCAACAATGGCTGGGAAACGCCTGGGAAGTAACGTTACCCATAGAGGCACTATGGGGCTTTCCGTTGTCGGCTGCCTTTCCTGCACACACCTACACAGAGAAGCTGCCGCTGACAGCTCAGTATGGGATTGCACTTGAGCAGCTGCAGAAAAGGTATAACAATTTTTGCTTTACAGGGTTAGATAGGTTAGTCTAAGATTGTGGATGCAAGTAGATTAAGGCCCCTTTCACACTGGGGCGGTGGGGGCGTCGGCAGTACAACAGCGCTATTTTTAGCGCTGCTGTACCGTCGTTCTTGCAGCGGTAAAACCGCCCCGCTAGCGGCCGAAAAAGGGTTAAAATCCCTCGTACAGCGCGGCTATAGCCGCGGTATTGCCGCGGTATAGCCGCGCTGTCCCATTGATTTCAATGGGCAGGAGCGGTGAAGGAGCGGTGAATACACCGCTCCTTCACCGCTCCAAAAAAACGGTTTGCAGGACTTTTTTCACCACCCTGCCTGCGCACCGCTTCAGTGTGAAAGCCCTCGGGCTTTCACACTGAACAAACAGCGGAGGCTGTTTAGGGGCGGTTTGCAGGCGGTATTTTTAGCGCAATACCGCCTGCAAACCGCCCCAGTGTGAAAGGGGTCTTAGAGATTTTAGTTTTAGCCTGAACTTCTACTTTAATTTCAAGTGATTCAGCAGGAATTGTATGAAATTTAAGCCATGTATGATAGGCTTATTTTAAAATGCAGTTGTCAACCAGA
Source organism: Aquarana catesbeiana (assembly GCF_042186555.1). Lineage (NCBI taxonomy): Eukaryota > Metazoa > Chordata > Amphibia > Anura > Ranidae > Aquarana > Aquarana catesbeiana. The sequence goes on from NC_133328.1 coordinate 395,952,507, forward strand.
CAAATTTAAGTCTGGATTCATATTGGTGCATAGTGACAATGCACAGTAAAATAAGCATTTTCCCACATGTTAATGCATGCCTGCTCATTTTAAATGGCACCCTTAAAGGATATGTCAAGTCGAAAACTTTTCTCTAGTTTTTTCATAGAGTGGGGAAGGATTAGAACGCCTGTTGGGTTTTTACTGCTATCCAGGACTCCATTAGAGAAACTTCTCTTCACTTCCTGTGGAGCTGACCAGACAGGAAATGAGAGTAACTCTCCAACAGAAACAAAAAAATTTTGTAGAACAGAAGGCTAAAACCCCTTTTTAGATTGACGTTTCTGTGTCCCTGTTGCAGTTCTTCCTCACTGCCTGTCGGGTAAAACGTGGTCAGAAGGACAGAAAGTAAGGATAAATCTCTCTGAGCCCTGGGATGGCAGTAAAAACCCTACAGGAGTGCTCATCCTTCTCCTCTCTTTGCATAACTTGAAAAACATTTTTTGACTTGACATACCTTTAACAAACATACACAGTGCCACCACAGCGTAATTATGTGATGACTAAAACACGGACTGATGATGATTATTATTTCAGGTACTTATATAGCGCCATCAATTTACGCAGCTCTTTGCATATACATTGTACATTCACATCAGTCCCTACCCTCAAGGAGCTTACAACCTAAGGTTTCTAACACACATTCATACATATACCAGGGCCAATTTAGACAGGATCCGAATAACCTACCAGCATGTTTTTAAAGTGTGGGAGGAAACCGGAGTACCCGGAGGAAACCCACGCAGGCACAGGGAGAACATACAAACTCAGGCAGATGGTGTCGTGGTCGGGATTTGAACCAACGACCCTTTTTGCTGCTAGGTGAAAGTGCTACCCACTACACCACTGTGTTGCCCTGATTGATGATTAAATACCTTAACAAGCGTAAAGCTATTTCCCATAGCAACCAAGAATATCTAAACCCCAAAAAATGAAATATAGCAGCTTCCACCTGATGATGCTGCAGGTAATGCGCTTACTTTCCATAGGTGCCTAAGGTCATTCCTCCATTTTGTTTATTGAAGAGCCATGTTGCCATCCATGCTGGACTACAACCATGTCTGCCTTTCTTCATCTCCATTACATAGGGGATGGCTATATTACTAGATGACACGAGGAAGGTAACATGGTTCAGCTGGTTCAGCTCAATTAAGTGACAAGGACACTGAATTTCTGGCAAGATCAACAGGTATTTCTATACTTGCTGAAAACATTCTTAGCCTGAAAAAGAATGCCGCCACATCTAAGGACTGGTAAACTGCAATCGATTTTTTTTGTCCTCAGGTTTAGTTATCGTTTCATTTGACAGATAAAAAAAAATGTATTGGATGCAGCGGCCAATTGCACTTTGGCACTAGTATGCAATCCTGCATAATTTGAAAACAGACTTTTTCCGCTGTGCCCGCTTCTAATTGTGCTGCTATTTTAGCACTCTGGCCAAAAGCCTTTTCCTGCAGCAGTTATCCAGAATTTTTTTTCATTCAGACTTAATGGATTAATAGGATACTCATCACAGATTAGACTTATTTTAATTAGCATGGTTCAGCAGCTAATGGAAGCTCAGAACACAGAAGTTTCCATTTACCTTGCAATCCCTTTAGGGCTTGACTTAATACTAAACATATAGCTCAACTCATGCAAAATGCTATGTTATGTGCTGTGATGTTTTCGAGGAAGCTATGTACAGCACCCTACTTACCCCTCCCACCATCCATTACCTGGCGGCGTTGCATTGAAAGTCACAGAGATGTAATGAAAAGAGAAATGTTGTATTTAAAATATGAACTACTTTATGTTTGTTACATATACCCATTCACATAGAATAACCTAAAAGATTTCAAAATTGCTGCTACTTTTTTGCTGGGGAATTGCATTTGCTATAATTAACTCTGTCTGTACTGTGCTGGTAGATTTTATGATCAGTTTTAAAATAGAAGTGCATACTGTCTGTCCTAACAAACACTTCATTTCCAGAACTGGATGGTACATTGTATGTTCACACATTGGGGTTGAGTTACTAAAGGCAAATAGACTGTGCACGTTACACTCTGCAAGTGCAGTTGCTCCAGAGCTTAGTAAATGAGCAGAAGCTCTGCTGACTTTCATCATCCAATCATATGCAATCAGAAATTCGTTTTTTTTTTTTTTAATTTTCCTTGCTCGTGATTGGGTATTCTTTGCAAAGTAAAGCTTTATCTCATTTACTAAGCTCTGGAACAACTACACTTGCAAAGTGCACAGTATATTTGCCTTTAGTAATTCAACCCCAACTGTCTCTCAGTCTTTTCCTTATCGCCACACTGCCCTCTATTCAAAGAAAAGGAAGCTTTCTATAGTGTTCTATGTATAAATCTCTTCCAAAGTGAAAAATAAAAAGATAAAAACCACACTAAAAAGTCAAATATAAACCCAAGACTATAGCTGCACGAATAAAACACCAATATCTATGTAAAATAAGCCAATAAATCAAAAATATGTGCGCTCATAGTCTATGTACACATCTAATCATATTGAGGAAATACAAATAGAATTCATTAAACGTGCATATTCAAAGTGCCATGAATAAAAGATCTCAAATGGGGTGTGCACTGGTGTGCAAAAAACACATATGAATGAACAACTTAAAAATATCCAGCACAAAATGCATTATCACATTAATATATCCTTAAATACAACAAAGCTTATCAGCAGTGAAAAAAAACATCTATGTGGGTTATGACCTGATGGATCGTGGATGCCTTCCCTTACTTTCATGAATTTGACATACACTCATGGAACTTTTTCTTCTGTCGTTCAGCTTATGGACTATACTCACTATTTTCACTTTTTTTTTCACTGCTGATAAGCTTTGTTGTATGTAAGGATATATTAATGTGATAACGCATTTTGTGCTGGATATTTTTAAGTTGTTCATTCATATGTGTTTTTTGCACACCAGTGCACACCCCATTTGAGATCTTTTATTCATGGCACTTTGGATTGATGCACGTTTAATGAATTCTATTTGTATTTCCTCAATATGATTAGATTTGTACATAGACTATGAGCGCTCGTATTTTTGATTTATAAATCTCTTCCAAAAAAATTAAAACAACCAGAAATCTTTTTTTTTGGCATGCTATGTGAATGAAAACACAAACATGTAGTGGGGGTTGGCATTCACTTATTGTATATGGCTGTTTGGTGTTCAGTATCCATTTACGCCACCCCTGGGTTGCTAAGACAGGAAGGCTGGGCTCACATATAGGCAGTGCGGGACACCGCATGCGATTCGGATAGGAATCGCACTGCATTCTTAGTCACATCACATGTGATGACTGTGCGCTGCAATTTGAGCCATGTATTTGCATGGCTCAAATTGCGCCAAATCCGCACAAAAAAGGGGGAAGGACCCTTTTTTCCACAAACTGGAATCGGATCTCAGGAGTGTTCACATATATGTGATCCGATCCTGTCAACTGCACTGCATTTTGCGAACCATTTTAGGGCGTCACAACATCGACATCCCCTGCAGTTCACATTAACGCCGTGCAATTTCAATAAGGTGTGGGAAATGCACAGGATTTGTGGTGTTTCCCAAACCGCATATATGTGAACTGAGCCTAAAAGAAAGCTTGCACTGGCCTGTACAAAAAGTGTTTTTTATAACTGCCTTTACATTGGGCGGGTCTTAGGAAAAACATAAACACATTTTTTCCTTTGATGGTCTTCCTAACTTGTGAAAACAATGGAAAAATTCTCAGTGCTCAAAGTTAGGAGCATCAAAGGGTGATGTCAGAGGGAAATCTTTGAACTCCGAATGCTTTTCTGTTCAGAAATAAACACCCAGTGTACACTATATTACCAAATGTATTGGGACACCTGCCTTTACATGCACACGAATGACTAGGGTCATTTATTTTGAACTGCATAGAGCGGCTCCCGGCTATTTGACCACCCTCAGTGTATGGGAACCATGGATTCCATGGTGTAGGGCTTGGGACCCTGCATGGTTGTATTGTCCTCTCAGTGACAAGTGTTTGTTTTTTTGTTTTTTTTAAAGCAGGTTGTTTACTTACATGGACATATGATGGGGTAAGTCTGATGCCCATCCAAATCTTTGCTGACCTACACTATATTACCAAAAGTATTGGAACGCCTTACTTTACACGCACATGAACTTTTAATGGCGTCGTAGTCTGTGGAGTTTAATATTGAGTTGGCCCACCCTTTGCAGCTATAACAGCTTCAACTCTTCTGGGAAGGCTGTCCACAAGGTTTAGGAGTGTGTCTATGGGAATGTTTGACCATTCTTCCAGAAGCGTATTTTTGAGGTCAATATTGAACCCTACGCACTATGGCTGGGATGCCATTAAAAGTTCATATGCGTGTAAAGTAAGGTGTCCCAATACTTTTGGTAATATAGTGTAGGTCAGCAAAGATTTGGCTGGACATCAGACTTACCCCCCATCATATGACCATGTAGGTAAAAAAAAACACACAAAAAAAACACTTGTCAATCAGAGGACAATACAACCATGCAGGGTCCCAAGCCCTACACCAAAGAATCCATGGTTTCCATACACAGAGTGGTCAAAAAGCCTGGAGCAGCTCTGTGCAGTTTGAAACAAATTACCTTATAATATTGGGCTATATTATCACTACACACCATCAGCTCTGAATGTGCATCTACCCAATTGGTTGTAAAGTGAAGATTTTCATGGCTCGTCCCACTGTCCTGAAATGGGTTATAGTCTTCTTAAAGCAGCAGATCTCATTCAATCTGATATTCCAAAAATAAGAAGACTTTACTGTGCCGAAACAAAAACACAGCCAATGAAGCTTGAGCTCCTAGTTCGAGTCTGTGACTTTAAGCAACAAGGCCCTCGGCCCCATTTGGCCCTTTCATAGTCACATCTTTTATCCCAGTCCTACACAGGCAAGATATATGCAGAAGGCTTTTAAAACATAAAACATCAATACTCTGTTCGTACCTGGGCAAAAAAAAAAAAATACAATATTGATTCAAACATTTGTACAATCCCTGAACTGATCTAAATTAAATTGGAATGAAAGTAAATTAATTTAAAAAACGGCACATCTAAAAACCAATGCCATTATGAGAACCATACATAATATCACAGCATGAACATGTACGCAAAAATCTCTCAGCCCAACAATGTCCCTGGGGGAGTTATTGTTGAAAGAAGAACACCAGGCACCATGAGTGAATTGTTCTGTGGTTAGGTGGTAGAAGAGCAAAATATACAGGCTGCTATTTTGAGTGACAGGACTTGCTTCAACAGTCACATGGCCTTAGTTTATCAGCACAACAATGTATAAAGGCCTGCAATAGAAGAGTGTCATGGAATCAGCATAGCTAATCTCTGCTTAGGTTTGTTTACTTCGACAGATTGCAGCAAATGCAGCATTTTTTTTTGTAAAATAAATCTGCAGCAACATCGACTTCATCACACTCTGCCACATCAGGATGTTCTCATTTCTACCACGACACACCAAAGATTCTTTCATTATAAAACATATTTGACTGAGGCAAGGTTCCAAGATCATCACTCTGGTTTAGTTTAGCTTAAGCAGCAATGCCCACAGTGGAATTCATGCATGTGTGATGAGGGATCTTGTCCTGGGGAAGAAATACATTCTAGCAGCCAAGAATTTCACTGAACAAAAAACCTTCACTTGCCAAACAATATAATCACATAAATTGGTAGAAAATGTGATTTCCCTTGCAAACACCAACAGTTAAGTGCATTAAAAAAAATATCAGGGAAAATCGTTGAATTAGGAAATAAATGGAGAACAGCAAGATAGACATTTTATGTGTTAAGACTTTGTATCTGCTTCTTAAATTTCGAATAAAGAAAAATGTAATACATGGCTATCAACAATAGGAGGAGAGTGGAATCAAGGATCACATCATCAGATTACAGTGGTATCAACCACTTCAGCTCCAGAAGATTTTACCCCCTTCATGACCAGGCCTTTTTTTGCTATTCAGCACTGCGCAGCTTAAACTGGTAATTTCTCAGTAAAAGCAACACTGTACCCAAACAAAATTTATTTTTTTTTCACATAAATAGAGCTTTCATTTGGTGGTATTTGATCACCACTGGGTTTTTTATTTTTTGCGACAAATGAAAAAAACAGAACATTTTTACTAAAATTTACTTTTTTTTTTTTTTTTACTTTCTGCAATAAAACATTCAAAAAAAAAAAAAAAAAGTAAATTTCTTCATAATTTTGGCCAAAATGTATTCTGCTACATGTCCTTGGCAAAAAAAAAAAAAAAAATCCCAATAAGTGTATATTCATTGGTTTGTCTGAAAGTTATAGCATCATCAAGCAGGGCCGCTGATGGGGGGGGGGGGGGGGGGGGGACGGAGGGGGCCTGGCACACAGAGGGGCACGGAGAGCAGGAGGATCGGTAGAGCAGAGAATGTGTCTCTCCCCCTCCAGCAACTGAACGCAGGTTTCTTTCTCCCTTCCGCCGGCTTTCAGTTGCTGAGCGGGAGACACACCTGACCGGATTTAGGGGGGTACTGGTATGGGTTGTGCTCAGCCAGCTTTCAGTTCTGCCCCCCAAGCTGGTCCTTCCTTGATTGAGGTGCTGTCCGGCGTCTGCTGAGCTCCTTCCCCCGCCCCCACTCACAGTGGGGAGAATGAGAGGGCAACGTGTAGGCTGCAGAAGTGGCAGAGAGAAAAGAGCTAGGAGGAGCCGGAGGTACGCTGTATTGTGCTCTCGCCACCTTTCAAAAGAGCTCTGGTCTATATAGCACATGATCACTCTTACTGTAGATTGCACTGTACACACACACCGCCCCCTGCCCTATCCACATTTGCTGCTGCCCGGAGGTGAGCAGCCCTTGGAGGAGGAGATAGGGGGCGGAATGTGCGTACAGTGCGATCTACAGTAAGAGCGATCCTGTGCTGTATAGGTGAACACTCTTCTGACAGGAGGCAAAAGCACAATACAGTGCACCTCCTTCTGGCTTTGTAGTCATTTCCCCTATAAGTTGGGGGGGGGGGGGGGGGGGGGGATGGGCGGCAATCTGTGCTGGGAAGAGTAATAGGGATTTGGGGAGGGGGGATATGTGCTAGGAGAGGAGGGTGGGGGTGGGGATTAGTGCTGAGGGGAATTTAGGTAGGGAGGAAAAATTTGTGCAGGGAAGCAGAGGCTCTAATAGGCTGGGCTCGGGGGGGCGCAGAGTATATAGTAAATATTCGCTGTTGCAACACTGATCCTCCTCCCGGCCAATCGGGAAGCGGGTCTGATACCGTCACCCGATTGGCTGAAAGGACAGGCGATTCTAGTGGACACCTAGGAGGAGGGGAGGAGGGCACAACGGCAGAAGCGAGGAGAAGAGTCAGACACAGGAGCCACTGCCCGATGCACGGAACCCTGCCGCAGCATGATCCCCACAGCTGCCCAATGGCCGGATCCCTGTGCCGCTCCTTGATGTCCTATCCCCACCACCTAGATGGGGTAAGTGGCTGGGAGACAGCGAGCCGGGGGGGCCGATTTGTCAGGTAAGCTGTAGGGGCCCCGTGACCTCTAACAGCAGCCCTGTCTAAAAGCTATATACAGTATATACTGGAATTTTTATACTAATGGCAGTGATCAGTGACTTATAATGGGACTGTGATAGTGCAGTGGGCATTCTGACAGTGACTGATGCTTGGGAAGGAACTGACTAACTGCCACTGACTCCAATACTGTGATCAGGGCTAATAATATGCACAGTCACTGTACTAATGGCCCCTGTTGGGAAGGGGTTAACATATAGGGTGATCAAGGGTGTTAAATGAGTGCCTAACAATGTTTATTGTGTGTTTTACTAAGCAATGTGCCAGTTTTTACTCCCTGCTTGGCAGGGAGGGAAAAAAAAAACAAAAAAACGGCATAATCGCTCCTGACAGTATAGAGCCCTGTGTTGTTTATTTATACAGGTTTCTCTTCTGTCATTCACTCAGCTGATCAGTGAGTTCCAGCCTTAAATCACTGGCCGGGACATGCTAATTGGCTTGTGGTGTAGCAAATGGCAGCACAGTCAGGGTGGCGGGCACTTGCATGTACACCCTACCCAGAAATGCAGGATCACTTACATGTACGTGATCCAGAGCAGCAGGGCCGATCTAGCTGTGGTAGGTGGTCCACAAGCAGTTAAACCCAAAAACAAAAATGTATGAAATTGCAACTCAACAGTTCTTAGATGTAGTGGCTGCATTCGTTTTCTTTCTTTTCCTAGATATTCACCTGGTGATCCAGGCAGTAATTCTGTTATTTTCTTATAAAAGACTAAGTTGTCCAGACAAAGTAGCAGTTAGAGGGTTGAGACAAACGATTTAACACTGACAGGGGCTTATAATGATCAGCTTTTATTAATTTATGTAAAACCTTTATTCCAAAAGGAAAAAGTTGTTACTATAATTACTTATAAAGTGTTTTTTAGAGTTCAGCTTCAATTTGTTAGTCTAACATTATCCTCAACCCAGACCGACTATGGACAATTGCTATCCAAAGGTATCCGTTTTACTAGTCATCCAGAATGCAGACATCCTGAAAAAACTAAAGCAGCCACCACACCTAAGGATTGGTAAGCTGCAATATATTTTTGGGGTTTGGCTTTAGTAATGCTTTAAACCCCCTCAAATGCCACTATCCCATTTATCAACACTGAAAAAATATAAAATAAATGAGTAGAGCTTTAAACGTAGCTTTGAGAAGCCAGGAACAACAGTCACAAAATCTACTGAAATTGAATTAAAATATTCAGTAAAAATTAGAAACTCTTAAAAGAGGTTGTAAACATTTGGACTTTTTTTTTTTTTTTTTTTTTTTTCCTTACCTGCAAGGTAATGTCATAATGTGCTAGTATGCACCGCATACGAACACATTAGGTGAAACTTGCCTGAAAATGAAGCATTCCAGCGATGCAATGTCATCGCTGTAGGCCGCTTCCATCTTCACCCATCTTGATTCCGAGTTTGCAGACTTCGGCTATGTGACTGGTCGGAGCCGTGATGACGTTACTCCCGCGCAAGAGCCATGGCACAGGGCTCTGAAGGAAGGGCACGATTGTCTGTTCCTTCAGAGAGCATGCTCCAGTGATGTCACTGGCTGCATGTAGAGTAAATATCTCCTAAAGGGTGCACATGTAGGAAATATTTACACTACCTATAGGTAAGCCTTATTATAGTGATGGAAGTTTACTTCCACTTTAAAAACATTTTCAAGTGTACACATTAGAACCCACCTAATCAACCCATACAAGTACATATAGTAGACCTTCAGACAAAAATTAATGCCCATGTTGGTGCGTTTCGTAGTTGTGTTTTGCTTCAAGACTGGGCTGTGCAGTTGAACAGCTACGCTAATATATGGTTACATTGTCTGTAAGGTACAATGTACTTTAATTAAAAGTACTGTCTCAACAAAGCTGCAGAGGTACCATGTATCATAGCAGGGATAGAAAAAAGGTAAATCTCGGTTCAAGAATACTGTATCACCCCAAGAAGGGTCTTCCAATGCTTTTGTACGCTGAGAGTGCAATTCTTCAGTTTTATAGCCCACTTTGTTTCATTTAGCAGTTCCATCTCTTCTACCAGGCCAGGCACTGGGGTGCCCATCACAGGCTCCAGCCGAGGGATCTTTTTGGGGGCGATATTGTCTTTTCTATCCTTACTAAGATATATGTTACCACTGTGGCTTTGTTGGGAAAGCGCTTTTAATGAAAGTATATTTACCTTACAGACTCAGGACTACAGCAGTGAAATGCATCAAAATGGAGGAGACAATTACATTTAAAAGATCTACTACAGTTAGGTCCATATACATTTAGACACAGGCACAATTTTAGTTTTTTTTCAGGTATTTACCAAAACATATTCAAGCTATAATTATATAATGGGGTGAAAGTGCACACTCAGGTTTAATTTGAGGGTATGTACATCCAAATCGAATCGAATCCAAATTTTTTGACAACAAAATCCGTTGTCGCAAATTACGATAGTGTGTACACAATTCCGACGCACAAAATTCCACGCATGTGCGGAATCAAGCAGAAGAGCCGCACTGGCTATTGAACGTCATTTTTCTCGGCTTGTCCTACACGTTGTATATCACCGCGTACTTGACGTTTGACATTTCCGACAACATTTGTGCGACCGTGTGTATGCAAGACAAGTTTGAGCCAACATCCGTTGGAAATAAATCCAGGATTTTGTTGTTGGAATGTCCGATCGTCTGTACGCAGCATAAGGGTAGTATTTGCATTTGGAATCTATTGCTGTGAACCTACATCATGTGTTCAAAGGAGCTGTCCACGCAGGTGAAACAGGCCATTGTAAGGCTTCAAAAACTAAACAAATCCATCAGAGAGATAGCAGCAACATTAGGAGCGGCCAAATCGACAGTTTGGTACATTCTGAGGAAAGAAGAACGCACTGGTGAGCTCAGCAAGATAAAAAGACCTGGACCTCCACGGAAGACAACAGTGGTGGATGATCGCAGGATCAGCTCTATGGTAAAGAAAAACCCATTCACAACATCCAGACAAGTGAAGGACACTCTCCAGGACGTGGGCGAATCATTGTCAAAGTCTACAATCAAGAGAAGACTTCACGAGAACAAATAATGAGAGTTCACCACAAGGTGCAAACCATTCATAAGCCTGAAGAATAGAAAAGCTAGATTAGACTTTGCCAAAAAACATCTAAAAAAGTCAGATCAGTTCTGGAAAAGCATTCTTTGGACGGATGAAACGAAGATTAATCTGTACCAGAATGACGGGAAGAAAGAAGTGTGGCGAAGGCTTGGAACAGCTCATGATCTAAAGCACACAACTTTTCCTGTAAAACATGGTGGAGGCAGTGTGATGGCATGGCCATGCATGGCTTCCTGTGGTACTGGGTCATTGGTGTTTATTGATGATGAGACAGAAGACGATGAATACTGTCAGTCCAGATTCAGCCAATTGCAGCAAAGTTGATGGGACGGCGCTTCACAGTACAGATGGACAATGATCCAAAACACACTGCAAAAGCAACCCAGGAACTTTTGAAGGAAAATAAGGGGAATATTCTGCAATGGTCGAGTCACTCACCTGATCTCATCCCAATTGAGCATTCATTTCACTTGCGGAAGGCAAAACTAAAGGCAGAAAGACCCACAAAGAACAACTGAAGACAGCTGCAGTTAGAGCCTGAAAAAGCATCAGAAAGGAGGAAACCCAGTCTTTGGTAATGTCCACGGGTTCGACTTCAGGCAGTCATTGCCAGTAAGGAATTCTCAACGAAATATTAAAAATGAACATTTTATTTATGATTATATGTTCCTACAAAGCAGGGACAGGGATCTATCCTTTCCCTTATTAAAAGCACCGCCCCACAGTGAGAAAACACTTGTTAGGTACACATTTAACCCTTTGATTGCCCTAGATGTTAACCCCTTCCCAGCCAGTGCCATTAGCACAGTGACAGTGCATATTTTTAGCACTGATCACTGTATTAGTGTCACTGGTTCCCAATATATATATTATATATATATCCCCAGATTTCATTTTAAAAATCTTGTCACCTTAAAATAGAGGCACTCCAAGTCCTCTCTGCTAAGGAAGGCACTTAGAGAGCTGCAACCTGTCCACATACAGTACAACCTTGCATGTGTGCTTCAGAGAAACAGACTCACCCCCCTATGGAGCATAGGCATTGCACACTGTGATTACATTACAGACATTCCCTGATTTGCATAAAGCAAACAAGGTTTCCATGCAGTGTCCTTAAAAAGAGCAGACCGAGTACTGCATAACTATAAATGACACCGAGCTTATAAGCTCCTTTGAAGCTTACAGCTACTAACATCTGCAGCATAATATGTTCACATTTCACTAGCAGCAGAATACGGCGGTAATCAAGAAATGAAAACACCTTGTGGATGTTAAATACAGACATTAGCCTACAGTTCACCAATGGCAACATACAGGGCCTGGGTACAAGCACAGCACAATAGAACGCTATTGCTCTGTTTTACTATGCCAAATGTACCACATAAAAGGTAAAAATAAATACTGCATGAGATGTCTGTACCACAATGACGCTTGTGTACTGCACACTACACCGACAGGTTAAAGGTGTACAAGTAGGGCAGGCTCTGTTAAGCTGCAAACACACACAATGAACATCAGGCACCTCCATGCACCTCTAACGTGGCGTTAAACAATATCCTTATTCCTTTTATTATTGTTGTTTCTGCCTGTGTATTTCTGCCTCCCGAACCTCTCTCTTTCCCTATAACTTCCATTTGTTTGAAATGAACAGTACATGTTTAGTTGAGGCCATGTGCACTACAAATCCCAAGTCCATAGACCCTAGGCCAACTTATGAATGAGCAAGAGAGGATAGCTATGTTCCTACTTACAGTGGGATCATGGAGAATAAACAGTCACCCTCTTTCAGGAATTCCGATCACAGCAGAAGAAAAATAGAAATGTGGAAATTTGCAGAAGGCTGAAAGAAATAGAGAGCTTTTTTTGCTTTAAGAATGCATAATGGTTTTTCTTTTTCCAGTTTAGTGTCACTTTAACCATGTCAGCCCCGGGAGGATTTACCCCCTCCCTGACCAGGCCATTTTTTGTGGTACGACTCTGCGTCACTTTAACTGACAACTGCGCGGTGCAGTGTTGTACCCAAACAAAATTTATGTCCTTTTTTCCCCACACAAATAGAGCTTTCTTTTGGTGGTATTTAATCACCTCTGTGGTTTTTACTTTTTGCGCTATAAACAAAAAAAGACCGAAAATTTTTGGGGAAAAAAAAAAAACACACAATTTTTTTGTACTTTTTGCTATACTAAATATCCCCAAAAAATTGAAATAAAAACAAATTTCTTCATTCGTTAAGGCCGATATGTATTCTTCTACATATTTTTGTTTAAAAAAAAAAAAAAATCATAATAAGTAAATATCGATTGGTTTGTGTAAAAAGTTATAGCGTCTACAAAATAGGGAATAGATTTATGGCATTTTTATTATTTTATTAAATGTTTTTCTAGTAGCTAGGGAAAAAATCGATTTGAATCTTGAATCGAGTTGAGAGGTCAAATCGATTCAAAATTTCAGCAAATCGATTTTTTTAGATTTTTTTTTTTTTCGTCAGGACCGGGGCCAGTCCTGAGGAGCTGCAGGCAGAAGTTTTTAGGAGAGGCCGCGGCTTCGGCCTAGTCTGCGAGGCCGGACGCGGCGGACTAGGCCAAAGCCGTGGCCTCGCCTAGAAACTCCTGCCCGCAGCTCCTCAGGACCGGCGCGGTGTCCAAAAAAAAAACAAAAAAACCCTCAATTCGAATTGTGCATCAAGGTTATTTTTTAAAAATCCCAGATTTTTTTTTTTTTTGAGAAAATCACCCAGCTCTACTAATAGCACAACAACAAGTTTGAGGTGTTGATTCTCCAGATCTCAATTCAAGCATCTGTGGGATGTGCTGAAGTCTGATCCACGGAGGCCTCACCTCGCAACTTACAGGACTTAAAAGATCTGCTACTAACAGCTTGGTGCCCGATACCACAGCATACCTTCAGAGGTCTAGTGGAGTCCAAGCCTTGACGGGTCAAGGCTATTTTGGTGGCAAAAGGGGTACCTACTCAATATTAGGTGGATGGTCATAATGGTATGGCTGATCAGTGTATAACCATGCTGTATACTACACTAGTTACCGTACTTAGAAGTTTATGTATACCTTTATAAATGAGAATACGTTACCAACACAACAGTATTGCAACTGCAACCAAGATAAGTTGCAAAGTAACATTAATCAGCACTGCACGTTCAATTCATATACTGTATATATGTATACATTTCACAAAGAGGTGTAGGAGGCACAGATCAACAGAAATACCAAAGCAGACGCATGCAGTACAGGTCCTCAGTTACTGCTTTATTTTCAGCAAGATCAGTAAACATGAAATCTGATTCCAAATCTTCTGCGACTAGCTGTCAGAGGGAACAGTGCCTTTCACACCGCAGGTAAACAAGTATGAGGCTACAGAACAGGAGTGCCTAGGCATCCCTCATACACCAGGAGTGCCTAGGCACCCTCATACACCAGGAGTGCCTAGGCACCCTCATACACCAGGAGTGCCTAGGCACCCTCATACACCAGGAGTGCCTAGGCACCCTCATACACCAGGACACTGTGTACTGCTATTATTTGGGAGGATTTTAAAAGAAAATGGATCTTTCAGGCTATCAAAGCACAACTATTTCTACATGTTACTTATAAAGGTAGCAAATCTTCACTTTTTTTGTTGTACTCAAACCAATGACACCTCAGGAAATAAGGTTTTATGATAAAGTAAAAGGAGAATGTGACTTTCAATTTCCTCTTTACATCTCTTTCTGCTCAGGAAGTCTGTCAGACCACACTTCCTGTATGTATATGTCAGTCTGTAGTGGATGGTCAGGAAGCACTGATAATCTTAGAAAAGATATATCGCTATGGATGCCATATTTTTTATTTGTATTGTTTATATATGACATGTTTACCACATCTGACAAAACGTTCATAAGGGTGAATATTTGACCTAGATAAAATGCATTTATGAACTGTCTTGCATAAGTGGGCTCAGGGTAGCGGGTCGTACTTTATGTGGAAGCTATAGGAGGGTCATGCATGGTAAGGGGGTGCAAATAGGGAGCTCTAGAAGCACCCACAAAGGGACATCTGAGGAAGCGTGAGGCATAGATAATATAGCCTATTTCTTACACCTAAGGATTTTGCTGTCAGTGAGATCTAAAGTTACAACTATTGCTATTTTATAGTTACTAAATTTCCTATTATGTTATTATCATGCTCACATTAAAGAATATACTTTCTTCATTGTTTTTGCCCATTCTAATTTTTATACTTTTGTTTTTTCACTGCTTTCAGGGATAGCAACTGGATTAGCACTAAGCCCCCTAATTCTGGTAAAGTGCTTGAACTTGGTAAAATTTCTGCATGCCTCCCCTGTCTTGGCTTCTAAAGTATCTCTGTGGGGTAAATGAATTGGCTGGCAAGTGGTTAGCCCAACCAACCTACCTAGTGTGTTAAGGCTGAACTCCAGGCACAAAAACTTTAATTTAAAATATATTCCTCAATAGTCACAAATCTGTGACTAAAGATCTGATCCGTGTGCACTAAATGCCTTTGCAAACGCAGATATTGCCTTGTAAATGTAAAGGTGACATCATCACTTTGGTGTCTATAGCCTGTGCAGACAGCATTAAAGGAAGGATGGGATATGTAAAACAAAAACACAGAAAATCAGAGCGAAAAAAACAGAGCAATCACATGACCACTGATCACTCAGCTCTCAGTCTGCTCCAAATGGAGAGCAGAGACTGTCAGTTTGGGGGCTCGATTTAAGTCCAGACTGGGGAGGAGGTGGGAGCAGTTGGCGCTGGCGCTCAACTACAAGCTGAAAGGCGGATCCCAACATTATTGTCGAGATCCATCCTGAGCCTGGCGTAGCTCTGTCCAATCAACTAAATTCCACTTATCAGCTGGGTCACAGGAAAACGAAATTAAAAAGTATTCCTGTGACCCTTAAAAAAAGCTTTGTCCATACTTCTTTTAATTTATGTATATAGGACTCAGTGGATTTATTTACTACAGGCTGCCACAGAAAATTATAGGGGGTACTTAAAAAATAATCATCCTGCCCAAGAAGTGAACCAACAGTGATCTTTATTACTGCAAAATCGTGAGCAAAGGAAAAGTGTAGAAGTTGTATGCTGGATAACTGCACAGATGGGGAAAGAAAATACACGAAGGTCACCAAGGTTTCGGTAGGAATAAGTATGGTTCTTGATTTTAGACATCCGTCTAGCCCAGGGTTCAGCTTTAATATTATATCCTCTATCCAATCCAGCAGTAACACACTGTGCGGGGCTAGATCTATTAGCTACTGACAGTGCACAAAATGAAAGGTGGCAGAAAAAGTAAATCCTCAGTTGGAAAAAAAAAAGAGGAAGCTTTCTGGCTAACCTATATAAAAAGCAGGTATCTTGTAGTGTTTGCTCTTAGGCAGGACTTCCACTTTTAAATGTTTAAAATGGAACACAGGTCCACTTTAACAGTCAAATAAGGTTTGGTTAGAAAACCCTTCTGTCAGTGGATCAGTTCAAAGGACCCTTCACTAACACTGGCAAAAAGTTGGATAAAAAAGTTGCAAAGGCAGAAAAATAGACAAACTCTGCTACACAATTAGAACATTAATAAATAGGAATTTTAGTAGTAATAAATACATGATCAAACAAATGCAGCCTCCACCCATGTTATAGATGTATTTCCTGCTTTTCTAGACCTGATTAATACCAATGCTATATTAAATCAGCAGATTAAGTTATAAATGGTTTACTCTGTCATATAAAATAGCCTGTGAAGGCCTGAGTACTGTCAGTTGACCAGCACTGTGCAGCCCAAATTCATAACTGTATCATGCTTTTTATACAGTTACAGTTGTGCTCATAAGTTTACATACCCTGGCAGAATTTATGATTTCTTGCCCATTTTTCAGAGAATAGGAATGATAACACAAACTTTTCTTTCACTCATGTTTAGTGTTTTGCTGAAACTATTTATTATCAAATCAACAGTGTTTACTATTTTTAAATCATAATCACAACAGAAACTACCCAAATGACCCTGATCAAAAGTTTACATACCCCAGTTCTTAATACAGTGTATTGCCCCCTTTAAAATCAATGACAGCTTGAAGTCTTTTGTTGTATTTGTGGATGAGGCTCTTTATCTTCTCAGATGGTAAAGCTGCCCATTCCTCTTGGCAAAAAGCCTTTAGATCCTGTAAATTCTTGGGCTGTCTTGCATGAACTGCACGTTTGAGATCTCCCCAGAGTGACTGCTCAATGATATTGAGGTCAGGAGACTGAGATGGCGACTCCAGAACCTTCACTTTATTCTGCTGTAGCCAATGACAGGTCAACTTGGCCTTGTGTTTTGGATCATTGTCATGTTGTAATGTCCAAGTACGTCCCATGCGCAGCTTCCTGGCTGATGAATGCAAATGTTCCTACATTATTTTTTGATAACATACTACATTCATCTTGCCATCAATTTTGACCAAATTTCCTGTGCCTTTGTAGCTCACACATCCTCAAAACATCAGCGATCCACCTTCGTGTTTCACAGTAGGAATGATGTACCTTTCATCATAGGCCTTGTTGACTCCTCTCCAAATGTAGTGTTTATGGTTGTGGCCAAAAAGCTCAATTTTGGTCTCATCACTTCAAATGACTTTGTGCTAGGTTTGAGGCTCGTCTCTGTGCTGTAAGTGGCATACTTTGTGGCATTTGCATAGTAAAAGCTTTCTTTTGGCGACTCGACCATGCAGCCCATCTTTCTTCAGGTGCCTCCTTATTGTGCATCTTGAAACAGCCACACCACATGTTTTCAGAGAGTCCTGTATTTCACCTGATGTTATTTGTGTTTTTTTTCTTTGCATCCTGAACAATTTTCCTGGCAGTTGTGGCTGAAATTCTAGTTGATCTACCTGACCGTGGTTTGCTTTCAACAGAGCCCTTCATTTTTCACTTCTTGACACTGCTGATTGGCATTCGGAGTTGCTTGGCTATCTTTTTATATCCCTTTCCTGTTTTATACAGTTCAACTACCTTTTCCCGCAGATCCTTCGACAATTCTTTTGCTTTACCCATGACTCAGAATCCAGAAATGTCAGAGCAGCACTGGATGAAAGATGCAAGGGTCTGTCTGGAGTCCAGAAACTCATTGACCTTTTATACACACACATTAATTACAAGCAAACAGATCACAGGTGAGGATGGTTACCATTAATAGCCATTCAAACCCCTTTGTGTAATTTTATGTGCATGTTATCAGGCCAAAATCACCAGGGTATGTGAACTTTTGATCAGGGTCATTTGGGTAGTTTCTGTTGCCATTATGATTTAAAAAGAGTAAACATAGTTGATTGATAATAAATGGCTTAAGCCAAACACTAGCCATGAGTGAAAAACGTTTTTGTGTTATCATTCAAATTCTCTGAAAAATGGCCAAGAAATCATAAATTCTGCCAGGGTATGTAAACTTATGAGCACAACTGTAAACAGTACATTTTTCACAGAGATATCCTGTGAAGAAATCCAAATTGTACCACCTCCATTCATAACCTCATTATTTTGGTCATTGTCCAAATCTTTAATCATTGGTAATCTGTGAGCCTTGTCCAAAAATATTAATCAAACTTCCTCACCATAAGTATGATTTCATATAACTGCAGCTGTCCACCCACCCACCCAAGAAGGTACTATATTGAATAAACCGTTGTCAGCTGAGGTGGTTTGGCCTTGGGGCAGACCCGGAACACAATAATAGAATGATCACTCTGCAAATACCTTTCAATACTACAGGAAGCGCTATAGTCTGAAGTTGGGCAAAGTGAACTCTGGACCAACCTGCTTAGTCTGTTTTCCCTTGCAACACCTACAAATTATGGAGAACTTCCTGTTCCAATAGCCTAGGCCAGGGGTAGGCAACCTCTGCCCTCCAGCTGTGGCAAAACTACAAATCCCATCATGCCTCTGCCTCTAGGAGTCATGCCTGTGATTGTCAGGGTCTTGTAATGTCTCGTGGGACTTGTAGTTTCAAAACAGCTGGAAGGCTGAGGTTGCCTACCCCTGGCCTAGGCGATTGGAGTGAAAGTGGGAGCAGGTACCTGTCAAAATTGGGTACCATTGGGTACCCCCTCCTCCACAAAAGCTCCATTTCACAAACAGGAGCGGGGGAGGAGGCCTTTAAGCGGAACTTCCCTTTTTGGATGGACCTCCACTTTAACTTCTTGCCAAAAGCATATTGAGTATATATGGCAGTAGGAAAAGTTGGCTTTAATGTTCGCTGCTGCACATGTTCATCCAAGGCAGTGTAAGGCTGTGTGCTGAGAGAGTTCTCACAGCACACTGGCCTACTGTAGCTGTCACCTGGAGCTTATGCGCACGACTTCTGATCGGAAGCTAAAGGGATGAGTTTCTAATTATGTGACCGCTGTGAGAGCCAATAAGAGCAGTCACATGAGAAAGAACGAGTTAAACCAGCTAAAAACATTCCAGGTGCATCAAAACAAAAGGTGTGCAAACTCTAAGGTTCCCCTCACACGGGTGCACCGATCAGGTCTACCTGTTAGCTTTTTAGGCGGACCCTCCATTGTCCTCTATGGAGCGACGAGTTTAAACGAACAAGTGTGCATTTGCATCCGCCAATATGTAATCTGATCCTCTAAAAACAGATGGACGGGGATCAATTCACAGTCGCTCAGCTAATCAGATGTAAACAGAGAGGTGGTCTGTTTACATCCAACCGCCCATAGAGGAAAGCAGCCTGTGTCTGTGTTCCATCTGCATAAGCATAGCCAACAAGGACCGGCAATCTGCCTGCTCAGTGGGGATCAGTGGACAGATTCCCCCGTTGATCAGGCGAACTTCAACAAAGTCTGTCCCGTGTGGAAGGGGCCTTAATAGTTTGTTTGCTTTAGAAAGCAGCCCGAGTTAGTAGAAAAGCCTGTCTCATACTGACATGCTGCAGAGTGGAACCGTTGCTCCCTGCAGTAAAGCAGTGTCATCACTTTGTAGAGATCTGACATGCCCACTGCTGAGTATAGAGGGCAGCATGAGTTTTGCTGATAGCAAAGCTTTCGGTCTGACTCTGTAGGGGGCATGTCAGACCTCTGCAATTAAATCACAGCTTATTCACAGGGTCCCACTCTCCAGCTTCTGGCAGGGGAAAGGCTTTCTACCAAGGTTGTGGCTGCTTTAGAAAGAAAATGAACTGTATGACACTGAACACCTTTTGCTTTCATTCACCTGGAATGTATTTAGCTGACAAACTCAAGGTTTATTGAACTTTAAAGAGGAACTACAGTGAGTTATATGATAAAAAAAGAAATAAAAGGTCAGAAGCTACAAATGCTGTACTCACCAGTCCAGTTCTTTGCTGGTCTTTGGATCCCCGGCACCACTATCTTGGCTATGGAAAGCCGGATGCGACTTCCTGCTGTTTTACAGCCGGCGCATTCATGAGAAGTGCTGTGCTTTCAAAATAGTCCTGCAACCTCTTTGGGCTGTGACATGTCCCAGGAGGTTGCGGGCCTAGGAGAAGATAGCAGAAGTGGGGTACCTGTCAGAAAAAGGCACCCACTCCCAGAAGAAAAAGGTCAACACCAATAAAAAGGTAAAAGAGAGGAGGAGAAGGATAAGTGGAACTTTCATTTTTAAGTGAAGTTCAGCTTTGGGTATTGGGAAACAAATACATGTGGCAGCTAATGTAAAGAGAGAAATATTCCTGACCCTATTGAAAAAGTGTGAACAGTCTGATTGCAGAATAACAGGTAAGGAACACAGGCCACCCACCCAAGAAATAGGATAGAATTTTTCTGAAGAGAAGAATATGATTTACCAAAAACACCTCCAGCAATGCCCATGTAATCTGGTCCTTGGCCATGCAGAACCGCTCACTGTTGTTTCTGTACATAAGAGCCAATTACAGAAAGCAGTATTATATTTTATGACTCATCTCTAAAGGCTATTTGTTGCTGCTATTTACTTCTTTAGATTAGGCACAAGCAGAATGATTTAGGAGCAAGATATATCTCAGAAAGGGTCAATTATAAACCGTCAAAGAAGAAAAATGAGAAAAACAACACCCAGGTAGTATTCATCAAGAAAATGTATTGATCTGATATTGATCTGTCAGAAATCTAATTTCTAGGGTTAACCACCACAGTGCCATGCATTGATTCTCATTCACCAACATTCACTATGTGAAACACACCTTCATGCTGCATCACAGGGCAATACAATAAAACTACAGTTTTAAAACAAAAACGTATTCTTGACATGAGCATCAAGCCACTGACTAAGCGTAATCAATGAGCTTAATAAAATTAGGTAAAAAAAAAGGACTACAAGAGCTTTGATAACATCCAATTCCATAACACAAAGTTATACTTAGAATTTTTTTGCAATTTACAGAAGATATAAAAATTAGAAGTGATTTAAAAGATGCAAAGCAATTCTGTAACATGGAAAATTTTATAAATACACATTGCCCTGTCACCATATACCTACTATTCACAGGATGCAATTCACTACCATACTATATAAGCTGCATCTCCCTCCTACTGGACCAAATCAAAGCATGTCAGACAGCATGAAGCAACACATGTTTCCTGAACTAGACACTGCCAACACTGCAGTGCAGCGCCTGTTTAACAGAACTTTAAATCTGTACCTACAGCAGATAAATACCCCTAAGGCATTCAAGAGACCACTGGCGGAGGAAAGTTGCACCTACAGGAATTTCTCTGGCTACTTCCATTGGATCCTGGGGATGACATTGCTGAGAGATTTCAATGAGCAGACAGAAGATGGGAGCTGTCCAAGCCTTCAGTTACCAGGCAGCTCCACTGAAGTGCATCCTCTATGCTGAAGAACAAAGACTGGAGAAAGAGATGCAGACAGCCTTGTTTTAAAATGAATAGTGCAGGGCTCTACAGTTTTTCAATTGGTTGCTGATGTACATCGGCTCATAAAGGGACATTACCAGCTCTGCCTCTACGAAAGCTGAATGTGAACTGTCAGGATCCGTGGTGCACACAGATTCATGAATCTATTAGGGGAATGTACCACATGCTGTTTGAAAGAAAGGGGTGGGTTAAAAGCTCTACTATTACCTTACAATGGTACTCCTCACAAGTATCGCCTACATAAAATATATTACCATTGTACATCTAGGAACAATTTCACCGGTAAATATTGGATAACAATATTATTATTTAGCAAAAAAAATCCTGTGTGTTAAGGTACCACCCCCCTTTACAGAAATATAAGCAGGTTTCCAAGGTTCTTCTGGTGGGCTTTTAACATTCTTGTCAGTGCTCGTTCCAATTCTATAGGAGGTTTTTCTGCATGTTCATGGAAAAAAATAAAGAGAATACTGATTTGAGGATTCAAAGGTCTCGACATTTGCAGTTCCACTGTGGTTCTGTTTTACTGATCATTTTTCATAAGCACTGCTATTTCCTGCCCAAAACAGAACATTAATACAATGTACAGCTTAAGGGGCCAGTTCACACCAGTGCGTTTTTTTTCTTCAAAGAAACGTTTATTAAATATACAAAACAAAATTGTTACACACAGCAACAACAGTGCATTTTAATCTGCATCAAAAACACATGGACAGTAGTTAACATGGATTCCAATACCATAGTTCACATCAGTGCAGTTCATTCCAGTGCAGTCAACAAAAGTAGAACATTCTGCATTTTTTCTACATAGGATGCATTTGAAAGTGGCAAAAACACAAAAAAATGCACCAGAACACATCAAAAGTGTACTGAAACACATAGTTACATAGTAGGTGAGGTTGAAAAAAGACAAGTCCAACCTATGTGTGTGATTTTATGTCAGTATTCCATTGTATATCCCTGTATGTTGTGGTCGTTCAGGTGCTTATCTAATAGTTTCTTGAAACTATCGATGCTCCCCGCTGAGACCACCGCCTGTGGAAGGGAATTCCACAACCCTGCTGCTCTAATGCCACGTACACACGATCGGATTTTCTGACAACAAATGTTGGATGTGAGCTTGTTGGCGGAAAGTCCAACCGTGTGCATGCTCCATCGAACACTTGTTGGCGTAGCAGGTTCTCAAATTTTCCGCCAACAAATGTTTGTTGTCTGACTTTCCGTTCGTGTGTACACAAGTCCGTCGGACAAAAGTCCACGCATGCTCGGAATCAAGTACGAGCTGGAGATATAACTAGCTTTCGTAATGGAGATATCACGCACGTGTTGTACGTCACTACATTCATAATTGTTGGCCAACATTTGTGTGACCGTGTGTATGCAAGAGAAGTTGGAGCCAACATCCTTCGAACAAAAATCCATGGTTTTGTTGTCCGAAAGTCTGATCGTGTGTACAGGGCAATACAGTAAAGAACCCTCCACGCAGTTTAAGGTTAAACCTCTTTTCTTCTAATTTTAATGAGTGGCCACGTGTCTTATTAAACTCCCTTCCGCAGAAAAGTTTTATCCCTACAGTGGGGCAAAAAAGTATTTTGTCAGCCACCAATTGTGCAAGTTCTCCCACTTAAAAAGATGAGAGAGGCCTGTAATTGTCATCATAGGTATACCTCAACTATGAGACACAAAATGTGGAAACAAATCCAGACAATCACATTGTCTGATTTTTGAAAGAATTTATTTGCAAATTACGGTGGAAAATAAGTATTTGATCAATATCAAAAGTTCATCTCAATACTTTGTTGTATATCCTTTGTAGTCAATGACAGAGATCAAACATTTTCTGTAAGTCTTTACAAGGTTGTCACACACTGTTGCTGGTATGTTGGCCCATTCCTCCATGCAGATCTCCTCTAGAGCAGTGATGTTTTGGGGCTGTCGCTGGTCAACACGGACTATTTCTTGAGTTAATCCCCTTTTTAATGCATGCCAATATTCTGTTTGGTTTGTTAGCAGCAGCTTGGCATTGCATGCCATTGCTGAGCCTATCATCTACTAGGACCCCCAGGTCCTTTTCCATCCTTGATTCCCCCAGTGGTTCTCCTCCCAATGAGTAGATTGCATTCATATTTTTGCCACCCAAAAGCATTATTTTACATTTTTCCACATTAAACCTCATTTGCCATGTAGTTGCCCACCTCATTAATTTGTTCAGATCTACTTGCAAGGTTTCCACAACCTGCGGAGAAGTTATTGCCCTGCTTAGCTTAGCTTAGCATCGTCCACAAATACAGAGATTGAGCTGTTCACCCCATCCTCCAGGTCGTTTATGAATAAATTAAATAGGATTGGTCCCAGGCCAGAACCCTGGGGGACCCCACTTTCCACCCCTGACCATTCCGAGTACTCCCTATTTATCACTGATCTCTGATCTCACCCTTGTAGCCAGTTTTCAATCCATGTACTCACCCTATGGTATACCAACTGACCTTTGTACAGTAAACGTTTCTGGGGAACTGTGTCAAACGCTTTTGCAAAATCCAAATGCAGCTCACCTCCTCATAGAAGGATAATAGATTGGTTTGGCAATGATTCTTCATGAATCCATGTTGATTACTGCTAATGATACCGTTTTTATTACTAAAATCTTGCATATAGTCCCTTATCATCCCCTCCAAAAGCTTGCATACTATTGCTGTTAGGCTAACTGGTTTGTAATTCCCAGGGATGTACCGTATTTATCAGCATATAACACGCACTTTTTTCCCCTTAAAATCAGGGGAAAATCGTGGGTGCGTGTTATACGCCGATCCCTGCTGTCTGTGAGGGGAAGAGGAGTGAGCGCCGCCGAAATAGACCGAGCCGAGTGTACTGTGTACTCGGCTAGGCTTGGCTCCGCTCGCAGTCACCCCCAGTCCTGCCATTGGACCTGCGTTATGTGCATCATAGGAGCCGGGCCAAGGGGCGGGCCTGCTAGAGGAGCCGAGTACACAGGACAGCTGGCTCTATCTCGGCGGCAACATTTAAAAATGAAAAAGCTTCATTTTTGGGCACGGCTGCAGATGGACACTTGGGACAGGCTGGCTGCAGATGGACACTTGGGACAGGCTGCAGATGGACACTTGGGACACCCTGGCTGCAGATGGACACTTGGGATAGGCTGCAGATGGACACTGATCATTCTGCAATGATGGGAAAGGCTACAGATGGACACTGATAAGGCTCCATTGATGAGCATTTAAAATGTAAGTTTTTTACCTTAAACTTCCCTCCTAAAAGTTTTTTTTTCTTAAACTTCCCTCCTAAACTTGGGGTGCATGTTATACGCCGATGAATGTGGTATTTTGGCCCTTTTTTAAATATTGGTGCTACATTGGCTTTTCTCTAATCAGCTGGTACTATTCCAGTCAGACTGTCAGAAAAAAATGGGGAACAATGGTCTGGCAATTACTTGACTGAGTTCCCTAAGGAGCCTCAGGGGAAAAGCCATCTGGTCCTGGTGACTTATTAATGTTAAGTTCTTCAAGTCCATTTCTAATTCTGTCCTCTGTTAGCCATGAGGGTGCTTCCAGTGATGTGTCAGGAGGATAAACACTGCAGTTTAGTTTACTGAAGCCCCCCCCCCCATTTCCCCCCTGAAGACTAAGGAGAAGAAGAAATTCAATACCTCACCATCCTTTGTAACCAGGTTCCCTTCCTCATTCTTTATGGGGCCAATATGGTCTGTCCTCCCTCTTTTACGGATTATATACTTAAAGAGTTTCTTGGGGTTTTTTTTTTTGCTCTCCTCCACTATGTGTCTTTCGTGTTCTATCTTAGCCACACTAATTGCACCATTACATTTCTTGTTGCATTCTTTGTAAAGTCTGAATGTTGATGAGGATCCCTTGTATTTTTTGAAGGCCTTCTCCTTGGCTTTTATATGCATTTTTACATTGGAGTTAAGCCATCCAGGACTTCTGTTCACCCTTTTAAATTTATTTCCCAATGGGATGCACTGGCTAATGCCCTTTTTTAATATGCTCTTAAAGCAAACCCATCTCTCATCCGTGTTCTTTGTTCCTAAGATTTTATCCCAATTTATATCTTCTAGCAAGGTTCGTAGTTTAGGGAAGTTGGTTCTTTTGACATTCAGTGTCTTTGTATTCCCCTTATGTTTCCTATTTGTGTGATTTATACTGAAGCTAATTGACCTGTGATTGCAGTTTCCTAAATTGCCCCTTATTTCCACATCTGTGATCAGGTCTGTATTGCTGGTAATCAGTAGGTCTAGTAACGCTTTGTTTCTAGTTGGTGCATCTACCTGTCAGGGAAATAGCCGTAGGACTGGTGATCCTGCCAGAAACCGTGATGGTCGCGCCGGGCGAATCCCCGGGCGCATGCGCGCACACAGGTGCGCGACAACGGGTGCATGCAGGTGCAATATGGCGGGCACCCACGCGCGCGGTGACAGTAGTTGGCGCCTTCTGGCTTATTTAAGTCTGCTGCAGATGTAGGCAGGTTGCTGGATTATCATCAGCTCCCCGTGTCCCCTGTACCTGCTGCCTGTGTCTGATTATCTGTTTCCTGTTGACTACTCTGCTTGCCTGACTCTTCCTGCTCTCTGCCTGCATCGACCCCTGGCTTGGACCAGACTCCGCTCCCGGCTGTACTCCTGTACCTCTGCTTGTCCGCACGGTGTTGACCCCTGGCCTGGCTACTAACTCTGTTGCTACACCGGGATCCTTCCACGCACGATTGTCCAATTTGCTATACCAGCGCACCCCAGCTGCCCTCAGCAACTCGGCTACCCAGCAAACCTTTGGGCACCGTACTCCCCGTCTCACTCCCAGGGGTACGCTGCACTCAGCCACAAGGGGTGCATTCTCAGCAGCCCGGCCTCACATCAGAGACTTGACACAATAATCCAGCCATGACCGAGGCCTGAAGAGGTGCGTCCGCTGTAGAGACTTTGTGCCTACAGGCTTCTACCCTCAGCCAAGCAGTTAAAAAACTACAGGAAAGATACCTGCATTTAGAGGGTAGGCTACAGCTATTAATGGAATCAACTACTCTTACTGTGATGATCCCGCCTCCAGAACCACGAGTACCAACTCCTGAGCGATTCACTGGAGATCGACTAAAGTTCAGATCGTTTGCTATATCTGGCTCTGCAGCCCTGGACCTTTTCCATTGAAACTATTAAAGTTGGATTTCTTATTTCTTTACCATCTGTTGACCCCCAGGCATGGGCCCACAGTTTGTGGGAACGTAAAGACCCAGTTATCCACACAGTGGACACCTTCCTCGCAGCCATGTCACAACTCTACGAGGACTCCCAGCTCACAGCCACCGCTGAAGCCGCTCTGCATTCTCTATGGCAGGGACGGCGGCCAGTGGAGGACTACACCATAGACTTCCGTCAGTGGTCTGCAGATGCAGGCTGGAATGAGGCTGCTTTAAAACATCAGTTCCGTTTAGGACTTTCCAAATCCCTCAAGGATGAATTGGCCAGAAGTGGTATTCCCACCACTCTTGAGGGTCTCATTCAACGGGCCATCCAGTTGGATAGACGTCTACGGGAGCGCCAGGCCGAATGGTCACAGACTTTCTGTACACTTATTCCAGAGACTGGGGCTATGCCTATTAGTATGATGCAGGCTGCATTGACCCGAGGAGAAACAACATTGGCGTCAAGCCAACTTATGTCTTTATTGCGGAGGAAATGGACACTTCCTGTGCAACTGTCCCATTAGGTCCTGCAAGCTATTCAAATATACCCCAGTGTATTTCCAGGTCTCCGGGACTTCCGCTTCCCAGCTTGTCCTTTCCATTATGCAGCAGTTGGTGGAAAAGAGTGTTCCTCTGCAGGCCATAGTTGATTCCGGGGCATGCAGCTGCTTCTTGGATCTAAACCTGGCAGAAAGACTTGGCCTACCCCTGATCCCCAAGAAACGTAGGCTGGAAGTTCTCCTGGGCGATGGTACCCTGCCTAGTTCTGGTCCTATTATCCAAGAGACTGCTCCTCTCTCTTCGTCATTACTCCTGATGGCCATCAGGAGTTCATACGTTTCGATGTCCTGAGCTCCCCCATGTTCCCAGTCATCCTGGGTACTCCCTGGCTCCAAGCACACAACCCTCAGATCAACTGGGTCAAGAGAGAAATTTTGTTCACCTCTCCTTACTACTTGCAGCATTGCCTAACTCCCAGCCACAAGGACACTACCAGTTGTCTGTCAGTTCAACCTGTATCTGTCAGTTACCCAAATGTGCCACCAGCCTATCATGAATTTTTGGATGTCTTCGATAAGAAAAAAGCTGATGTTCTACCCCCACATAGGCCATATGATTGTCCGATTGAATTACTCTCTGGGGCCGAAATTCCTTTTGGATGTATATTCCCCCTCTCTGAGATGGAATTAGGAACTCTAAGGGAAAACTCTGAGGAACACTTAGAAAAAGGTTTCATGCGGCCCTCTTCCTCTCCTGCTGGTGCCGGAATCTTTTTTGTTATAAAAAAAAGGACAAGACCCTATGGCCATGTGTGGATTACAGGGAACTTAACAAAATTACCATAAAAAAACGTTACCCTCTCCCTCTCGTTCCTGAACTCTTCCAGAGATTTCGTACTTGCAGGATATTCGCTAAACTTGACCTACGGGGGGCCTACAATCTCGTTCGCAACCGAGAGGGTGAGGAATGGAAGACGATATTTTCTGCGAATACCTAGATTTCTTCGTCATCATCTATCTGGATGATATCCTCATATTTTCAACCACCCTGGAGCTTCATCGGACACATGTAAAGACAGTGCTACTTACAGTGAGAAAACACAGGCTCTACGTAAAAGCGGAGAAGTGTTATTTTGAGAAGGCGTCCATACAATTTCTGGGATTAATCATCTCCACGGGTGGTGTAGCCATGGATCCACAGAAAGTGCAGGCAATCCTAGATTGGCCAACTCCATCTGACAAAAAGGGGGTGCAAAGATTTGTGGGCTTCGCAAATTTCTATAGAAGGTTTATTAAAAACTTTTCTTCTATTATCTCGCCTGTAACCCATGTAACCCGTCTTCATGCTCGGTTCCTGTGGTCTCCAGAAGCCCAATCTGCCTTTGACAAGCTGAAGTCTCTATTTACCTCAGCCCCAATCCTACAACACCCTGATCCCGCTCAGCCTTACATCATGGAGGTTGACGCCTCTGAAGTAGCCACTGGTGCAGTTCTGTCTCAACACCAGGGGCCTAAATCGTTACTGCATCCCGTGGCCTTTTCCTCACGGAAAATGAGCCATTCTGAAAGGAGCTATGATGTGGGTGATCGAGAACTTTTGGCCATTAAGACTGCTCTAGAGGAGTGGAGAGATCTCCTTGAAGGTGCCTCTCACCCCATAATGATATTCACAGACCACAGGAACCTAGAGTACCTTTGCACTGCAAAGCGGTTAAAACCTTGACAGGCTCAATGGGCTCTATTCTTTGCCAGATTCGATTTCCACATAATCTTCCACCCTGGATCCAAGAATGGGAAGGCAGATGCTCTGTTCCGAATGTTCTCTGATATTCCCGAAGTGGCGGCTCCCAGCACCATCCTGTCCCCACAGAACTTTCTTATGATCCAACCCGACCTGAGCTGAGCTCCTCACTCAGACAGGCCTCCTCCCACTGCTCAGAAGCATCTTCCCTAAGAAACATGGTTGATTTCCTTCATTACCAGGATAAAATCTTTGTCCCGCAGCAAACAAGGATCCAAGTCCTAAGGACCTTGCATGACCATCAACTTGCTGGCCATATCGGAGTGCAGAAAACAATTGAGCTGGTCCAACAATCTTTCTGGTGACCATCTCTGAAGTCTGACTGTAGGAAATACGTAAACTCCTGCACCACCTGTCAGCGGAACAAGGAGTCCAACGTGAAATCTTGGGGTCTGTTACGTCCTTTGCCAGTGCCAGAGCAACCATGGAAAGAAATTTCAATGGACTTTATTGTAGAATTACCTTCCTCTGAAGCGTTTACAAATATTCTGATGGTCGTGGATCGTCTGTCCAAAATGGCTCACTTTTTGCCCATGAGGGGTACACCATCTGCCGCTGAAACAGCAAATGCTTTCATAAGAGATATAGTCAGACTACACGGCTTACCTAACAGTATTGTGTCTGATAGAGGGGTACAATTTACCTCCAGAATCTGGAAGGAGCTCTGCAAAATGCTGTCAATTAAGACACATCTATCTACTGCTTATCACCCCCCAAAGCAACGGTCAAACCGAAAGAACAAACCATACTTTAGAACAATATTTACGCTGCTTCTGCTCTTTTTCCCAGGACGATTGGATCTCCTTACTCCCGTGTGCGTAATTCACATATAATAATTCAATTCATGCAACCGCCAACCAATCTCCCTTTTGAGCCATCTACGGGTTCCATTCCTCATTTCTACCCAAAGTCCTTCCGGAAGCTTCAGTTCAAGCAGTTTAGGACAGGGTAAACGCTATCTAGGCCAACTATCAGACCCTCCAGGCAACTATGCAAATAGCCCAAGAGGATTACAAGAAGCAGTATGATAAAAAAAAGAAGGACTCCTGTGTTTAAGGTTGGAGATAAGGTGTGGCTCTCTTCGGCAAATCTGAGGCTTTCTTGTCCCTCCCGGAAGCTGGGACCTAGGTTTATCGGGCCATTTATAATTAAACTGGAAATTAACCCAGTGGCATTTGAACTGACATTGCCAAGTTCCTATAAAATACATCCAGTATTTCATGTCTCTTTGCGTAAAACTGTTGTCTCTAGTCCCTTTCCAGGAAGAGAAGAAGTTCCACCACCTCCGGTCTAAGTGGCAGACAAAACAGAATATGAAGTGGAAGCCATTTTGGACTGTCGGCAGAGAGGTAGGACATTTCAATTCCTTGTTAAGTGGAAAGGTTATGATGTAGAAGAAAATTCTTGGGAACCAGCAAATAATATTAATCTTCCCAGACTGTTACAGAGGTTCCAAGCCCGCTATCCTGAGAGATGAAGGCTGCCCCAAGAGGGGGCACTGTCAGGGAAATAGCCGTAGGACTGGCGATCCTGCCAGAAACCGCCATGGTCGCGCTGGACGAATCCCCGGGCACATGCGCGCGACAATGGGTGCACGCAGGTGCAATACAGCGGGCGCATGGCAGGTGCGCACAGACGCGCACGCACAGTGACAGTAGTTGGCGCCTTCTGGCCTATTTAAGTCTGCTGCAGATGTAGGCAGGTTGCTGGATTATCGTCAGCTCCCCGTGTCCCCTGTACCTGCTGCCTGTGTCTGATTATCTGTTTCCTGTTGACTACTCGGCTTGCCTGACTCTCTCTGCTCTCCACCTGCATTGACCTTTGGCTTGGACTCGACTCCGCTCCCGTCTGCACTCCTGTACCTTCGCTTGTCCACACGGTGACCCCCGGCCTGGCTACCAACTCTGTTCCTGATTTATCCTGTTGTGCCTCCTCACGGACTGATCCTGTTGTGTATGACCCCTTGCCTGGCTCGATCCTGTTCCTGGTTGCTCCACCGGGATCTTTCCACACACGGTTGCCCAATTTGCTATACCAGCGCACACCAGCTGCCCTCAGCAACTCGGCTACCCAGCAAACCGCATTTGGCAACCCGTGCACCTTTGGGCACCATACTCCGTCTCACTCCCAGGGGTACTCTGCACTCAGTCGCAAGGGGCGCCCTCTCAGTAGCCTGGCCTCACATCAGAGACTTAACACTACCATCTGACCCATGAAATTGTCCTGCAAGATATTTAGGATCCGGCAAGCCTCAGACGAATGCACGGTAAAAAAAATCTCAATACTTGTATTGCCCTGTCTTCACCCTGTATACATATCCGAGCTCTCTCTCGATCCAGTGCTGTCTGCAGCAGCTTTCTCCTCTCTCACTGCTCACAGAGACAGTAGAGGGAGCCATTGGCTCCTCCTGCTGTCACTCAAATCCAGTGAGCAGAGAGCAAGCTTACCACTGCACAGAACAGGTGAGTATGTTTGTTATTTTAGAAAAAAAAAGGCTTAACAACCATTTTAAGTCCCAGCAACAAGGGTCACCAGGACACTTTAAACCTTTTATTCAACCTCTAAAACAGGGATCTCCCAACTTTCTAGACAAAAGGCCAGTTTACTGTTCTTCAGACTTTGGGGGGGTCGGTCTGTCAGTGTGAGCAGAAATTGCCCTGGTGTCAATGGGAGTAAACAATGCCCTACATTTTGCTAAGACAGGGGTCTCCAAAATTTCTATGCAAAGGGCCAACTAGTTTACTGTCCTTCAGAGTTTACAGGGGGCCAGACAGTGGTCAGTGAGAGTTGAAAAATGTCCCTACATCAGTGGGAAAAATTAACGCCCCATTGTTTGTTTTAGTGGGAGTAATTGAGCCCCATCATTGGGTCCCATTGTTGGTGTCTTCACCGATGTAATTTTGCCCCACTGTTGGTGTCATTGAGAGAAACTGTGCCCCATTGTTGGTGTCATTGTGAGGAATTGTTCCCTATCATTGGTGTCATTGTAAGGAATTGTGTCCCATTTTTGGTGTCATTGTGAGGAACGGTGTCCCATCGTTTGTATCATTGGGAAGAATTATGCCCCATCCCTGATGTCCTTGGGAGGAATTGTGTCCCCTCGTTGGTGTCATTGGGCCCCATTGTTGGTGTCAGTAGGAGAAATTATGCCCCATGGTTAGTGTAATTAAGAGAAACTGTGCCCCATTGTTGTTGTCATTGTGAGGAATTGTGCCCCGTCGTTGGGGGTCATTGTGAGGAATTGTGCCCCGTCGTTGGGGTCATTGTGAGGAATTGTGCCCCGTCGTTGGGGTCATTGTGAGGAATTGTGCCCCATCGTTGGGGTCATTGTGAGGAATTGTGCCCCGTCGTTGGTGTCATTGTAAGGAACTGTGTCCCATTTTTGGTGTTATTGTGAGGAAGTGTGTCCCATCGTTTGTGTCATTGGGAAGAATTGTGCCCCATCACTGATGTCATTGGGAGGAATTGTGTCCCCTCGGTGTCATTGGGCCCCATTGTTGGTGTCAGTAGGAGAAATTATGCCCCATGGTTGGTGTAATTGAGAGAAACTGTGCCCCATTGTTGGTGCCATTGTGAGGAATTGTGCCCTGTCGTTGGGGGGTCATTGGGAGGAATTGTGCCCCGTCAATGCGGGTCATTGTGAGGAATTGTGCCCCGTCGTTGAGGGTCATTGTGAGGAATTGTGCCCAGTCGTTGAGGGTCATTGTGAGGAATTGTGCCCCGTCGTTGAGGGTCATTGTGAGGAATTGTGCCCCTTCGTTGGGGTCATTGTGAGGAATTGTGCCCCATTATTGGGGTCATTGGGAGGAATTGTGTCCCATCGTTGGGGTCACTGTGAGGAATTGTGCCCCATCGTTGGGGGTCACTGTGAGGAATTGTGCCCCATCATTAGGGGTCATTGTGCCCCATCGTTGGGGTCATTGTGAGGAATTGTGCCCCTTCGTTGGGGTCATTATGAGGAATTGTGCCCAATTGTTGGGGTCATTGGGAGGAATTGTGTCCCACCGTTCGTGTCATTGGGCCCCATTGTTAGTATCAGTGGATGAAATAGTGCCCCAAGGGCCAGATAACAGCTAGCAAAGGACTGCATCTGGCCCCCAAGTCGCAGTTTGGAGACCACTGTGCTAAGGTGTGTCTATCTTCCTATACAGGTCATAAAAATGCATCTTTAACCCCTTCCCAACCAGCCACCGCAGTAGTACTGCGGCAGGTTGGCCCCCCTGGGTGAAACAACGTAACTGTACATCAGTTCGCCTTTGGACCACTAGGGGGCGCCGCGCACTCACCTGCGGTGCCACACCGGAGCGAGTGCCCGACGGGTGCGATGACCGCTGGGCACCCGAGATCGCTTGTGACAGAGTGAGAACCGGGATCTGTGTGTGTAAACACACAGATCCCGGTTCTCTCAGGGGAGAGGAGACAGATCGTGTGTTCATACCAAGTATACCCATCATACCAAGTATGAACACCAATCTCTCTCCTCCCCTAGTCAGTCTCAGCCCCCCACAGTTAGAACACACACTAGGGAACACAGTTAACCCCTTGATCGCCCCCTAGTGTTAACCCCTTCCCTGCCAGTGACATTTATACAGTAATCAGTGCAGTACAGTTCTGAATATTTAAAACAAATTTCCCTCCAGATGCATTATGTAAAAACATTCATTAACATAAAACCCACCAGATTTCAGTATCAAAAAGGTAGCTAGGCACAGGCAGATCTTTTATTTAAAGCTAAACTCTGGGCAAAACAAATAATTCTTCTTTGCAGGGGGGGCTTTGCCTGCATTGCAATGGTTAACTGCTTGTTTTGTCTAGGGGAGAGATAAAAAGATATATACAATACTTACCTGATCCTCCCTGCACGAGACCAGTCCCTGCAGCCTGTGCTCTAGTGGTCTTGAGTCCTGACGTCATCAAGCTCAAAGCAGGCTACATAGACCTGCTCTGGACCTGAGGACACCAGGAACAGTCTACTGCTGGATTGTGGGGAGCGCTGTTTTCCAGTGGAGCAAAGGATCAGGTGAACAAAAGGCTTTCTTCTCTCCCCTGGACAAAATGTGCACCTTAACCTTGCAGCGTGGGCCCACTGCAAGGAAAAAAAAATTTCACCTGTTATTTGCTTTTTACTAATGAATTTATTTTGATCAAGCCTTTTTTCCTTCACTCCCTGATCTTTTTTTTTCCCATTCTCCCCTTAACCATCCCCCCCTCCTTCCCGTTCTTTCTTTCCCATCCCCTTCCTTTCCCCTGGTTTTTTTTTTTTTCCCTACTAGTCTGCCCGTCCCCTTCTTTCCTCACATGTTCTCCCCACACTCGCCTTTTTCTTTACATTCCTATATTTTCACCCTACTTCGTCACTTGTTTCACGGCCAACACATAGATACCACTATTTACCTATTACATTACATACTCTGATATACTGATATCTATATGCAGTCCTACTTACCCTTGTTAACCCCTTCCCCTCCCCCCCTTTTGTTACCATCATCACTATAGGAATATTCATACATTGCTGACCCCAAGCACAGACAACATCCAACAAATATTTAATTAAATAAATTACAGAGTTATCTCTTTTTTTCAAAAAATGACACATGATACATATATCTCTATCCGTGCTAAACCGAACGCACTGATGGTACAGTTGTCTGTTATTTGATGCTTTGGCTGCAGGTCTCGCTCGCTTGCCCCCACGCTCCTCCCCAGTTTTGGGAAATATCCACTTGGTGTGACTCCTTGTAAGACACGCATGGACGATTAACCCCCCCTTTTCCCCTGTTGACGTGGTGGACGGCCGGGGACTCTTGTCGGGACCCGGTGGGGGAGACGTCGGAGAACTATAAGCTCAGGAGAAACTGCTCAAACACAATGTGATTGGTAATTATACTGTTAAACATATATATATTATATTGTATTTTTATGGTCACATCCATGAACTCTAATACGCAAATTTTGTCACAGCGCCTCAATCCTCTGAAGATGACCCAACGGGGTCGAAACACGTCAGGATTATCACCCTATTTTAGCGCTTGATCATTGTATAATACTTGTGCCAGCTTCATTTGTGTTATCTCCTGTAGCACAGCTCCTATTTTAACCATTATGGTTAAGTTCCATTAATAAAAAAACTCTTTCAAGTAACAACCTATTATTTTCATAATTTTTTGCTGCTTTAAAACCCCACGGGGGATATCTTCTTTTTCTTTTTGACATTAATCGGGGTGTGCAGCACTTTATATCTTCTCAGTATGTGTCTCTCCCCTTTTCTTGGAATTACTTGATTGTAAAAAAGAATAAAAAAAAATATTCCACAGAAGTTTGCTGCCTAATATTGCTAATTTCTGAATGACAATATAGGTTAGGTTCTGTGAAGTATATTTGTATAAGTGTAAGTTCATCTTTACAGAAAATCTGTAAGGTGAACTTACATTGGACCGCATCCCCCCCCCCCCCCACGGTCCTGCGATCCCCCACTGTCAGACACCGTGACACTGCTTCACTGGTCCGGGGATTTAAAAATCCCCGGGACTTAATCTCCAATCCGAATGGGGAGGGTGTCCAGTGTAAGTTCACCTTACAGATTTTACAATCATTGGCATTCATCATTGTTTAGTCTATAATTAATAATTCAGCTGAAAATTAAAATAACAAAATTAATATGGCATGGACAAAAATGATGGAACCCATAACCTAATATGTTGCACAAACTTTAGAGGCAATTAATGCAACAAGCTAAATCTTGAGGAGATTTGCTAAAACTGGTGCACACAGAATCTGGTGTAGCTGTGTACAGTAACAAATTAGCTTCTTGGTTTTATAGGCAAAGTTTAATTGAACAAGCTGCTGTAAATTAGAACTGCTTGCATCAGTTCTAGTAAATCTTCCCCTGTATCACTCAATGAGATGTCTGCAACTGCCAACAAGTAGTTTGGCCCATTCTTCTTGAGAAAACTTCTCCAGCTATCTTGAAGGATGCCTTCTTCAGACTGCATGTTTCAGCTCTTGCCATAGATATTCAAAAGGATCCAGATCAGGGTTTGAGAGGACCCATGGCTCATAAAAGGTCACTTCAGAATAATCCCAGTTTTATGTTATTTAGCCATTCTTGGGTGCATTTATCTGCATTATCATGTTAGTCATTATCCTGTTGGAGGAACTAAGACAGGGCTTTTGGACACATTTCACTCCAGAATTCCTCAACAGGCTTCAGACATCACTGTGCTCTGTAAATATTCATGGCACCCCTTTCCAGATGCAGCAAAGTAGCCCCAAAAAACAACCAAGCCTTCTCCATGTTTCACAGTAGGTGTAATTTTCTTTTCCTTGAAGTCATTTTTTTAATCCTTGAACATAGCACTGATGTGAATTGCCAAAAAACTCAATTATTTTTCTAATTTGTCTGTTTTTCCAAAGGACATTCTATCAGAATATTGTGTTAACATGCATTTTAGCAAATACTAGTAGGGCTTTTTTTAGGTTTTTCTTTCAACATTGGATTCCGCTTAGGTCTTCTTCTTCCTTTAAGCTAAATGTTGCTCACAAAAGCAACATATGGCACAATCAAACACTAATGAAGCAATGTTTCAGTGAGCTGTAAGGGTATCAACACATTTGTCTACATCTATATGTATGTGAACTGAATGTTTTGGGGAGGAAATACTCAGATACTAACACACACACAGCTAAAACAAAGCTTAGTGCAGCAAGCCTTGTTTGTTTATAAGATTCTAGAATTCAAGCATAACCAAATGTGGGCGAACATAACATTAAAGCAGCCTGGAAATCAAGCAACATCTGTTCTTTGCATTTTTTCTTTATTCCCCAACAGCCTAGCCTATTTTAAAACACACATTTGTATGCTATTTTCTGACTAAATTTGAGAAAATTATTTATTGTAGTAATTTGCTAATGTTGCCCAAGTATAAGCCCACTGTCAACTTTCTATTGGGATAACCCAACATGCGATCCATCCACCGTGATATCAAATGTAGAGAAATACCTTTTTTTTATCATTTAGCCCCCCGGGTTGTAATCTTTCTGTGGGGCCAAAGAGCAGTCATTTGTTGTGTACATGCCACACCATGAAGCTCTCTTCCATAGTCCCTACTCGTAGACGTGAGGGGGAACACACTGAATGCAGGGTAACACCACTGCTACAATTTTAGAAGCAGCCTTGCAGCATTGACAGCCCTCTATAGGAAGTGGTCACCAAGAGAGGGAAAGAAAAAGGAACACAAAACTGCAGATTTTTATGGATGGGAACATGGAGGGACGCACAGTTAATATGCCAAAATCGATTTGTGTCTGTCATTATACTTATGTCCCCAATGGTGATTTTTTTTTTTAGTTTTACTATTTGGAATTCTTCAGATAACATGAGATTAGATATGATGTGTAATAACTGTTAAATGTAAGAAATTTGCTGAAAGGTATATCAGCAGCAGGGAAAGTGTTTTTTTCATTATATTAAAAAAAATAGTAAAAATGCCATCAGAAAAATTCAATACTTTAGTCAATGCAAGAAAAGGAAAAAAGCCTTGAAAATATCTCAAGCTAGACAATGTGTTACACTGGAAAGCTTATTTCTTAGCGTTAATTAAAGCAAAGCCTTTCTCGTCTAGTTATTTTGCTGTGTTGTGCTAGCCTTCAACATATCCTTGATCTAATTAACCTAAGGGTCTGAAGAAAACAGTGGGATAGATCTGCAGTCAACATAGATACAATGTAACATCACTCACATTAGCAACCCTTTTCGAGCCTATGTTTAAAACAACATTACACCTAAAATACAGAATGAAAGGCACATTGAATTGGTCACATAGGTTAAAAGGTTGTTTTTTTACGTTAATAATATTTTTCTGCACATCAGGTCATAAGATAACTCAGAGTAACTTCTGAATATATCCAAGGATACCAAACAAATCTACATTTTCACAATATCAACTAGCTTTGCCTTTTCTTTTCATTCCTTTATCTTTAAAGAGGAAGTTCAGCCAAAACCCATCTAACACTAAACCTGCTCTCTTCCACATTCTAAGTCTAATATATCTAGCCTTGTAAAGAAAAGATCGATATACTTGCCCATTTTGCAGGAGCTCCGGTCCAGTCCCACACTGAGCTGTCAGTGGGTTCAGTGTGTGGGAGTGTGCAGGGAAGGCAGCCGACAACGAAAGCCCCATAGTAAGTTATGGGTGACGTCACTTCAAAAGACATTTCCCTGTCGTTGTCGCCTGGAGTCTGGACAGGATCGGCTTCAGAAAAGGCAAGTACAGCGATTTTTTTTAAAAGGGTTAGATAGATAAGGTTTAGAATGTGGCTGAGAGTAGGTTTAGTGATACTAAGTGTGTAGACAAGGACTGAAATGAAACAAGGAATCTACTCAACACATTCTGTTTGATGCAATATTATCCATGATTAAATGTACAGTGCAGCATATAAATCAGAATATATAACCCATAGCAGTAAAGACCCAAGGGTTGATTTAATAAAGGCAAGTTGCTCCCTGTACAGACCTCCCCCCCTCCCTAGCACAGACCATACATCAGTAGAGGTCTCGCTCATCAACTTAGCAGATGCAGTAGCAATTCAAAGTAATGGAAAGTCCTCCTCCCAGCTGTGTCATATGACTGCATTAGAGAAAGAACCTTTCCCTTGCTCCGAACTGCCACAAACAGGCGCAGAGCTGCTTTGAAAATATCGTAGACACAGTGTTTTACATAAAATCGCTTATTGTGATAAGTGCATAGCAAGTACCATCACTTTGCTCAGGCCTGATAATTGACCACTCAGGCATTAAAACAAGAAACTGTGTGCCCCATACTGAAGTATAGGTTTTTCTCATGACTTCAGTGAGGGTGCATAATGAAGGTAAAAGAAGAAATCTTATAATGTATGCTATACAGCGTATGTTAGCTAGCATTTTTTTGCTACAGTATAGATCCACTTGAAGAAGAAGAATTACTGGAACAATGCATTATTCCTTATATGACAATTAGTAAATTGGCACCAACAGTCATTGTGGTTTTATGTTTGGATAGGTTGTGCATGCTCTTGTTCTAGCACAGTGTTTGTCAAGCTTTTTACAGTCAAGTCACCCTTTCAAATGATGCACATTTTCGAGGCACCCCATTCTAAAATCCAAAAAAACTAAAACTAAAAGTTTTACAAAACACAGCAACATCCACATAAGTAGGACACTGTCAATGTTAGAGGTGATTTATTCTTCCAAAGCAAATGCACCTTTGCACACTGGTAGCGATTAGTATTCCAACGATTCTCTTCTCCCTCAGTTTCTCTCCCTTACTCAGCTAATGTTACCCCAGTGCCAACAGAGAGGGGCGGGAGAAGGTCAAACACGGATGCTGTGCAGGCTCCCGATGTCCTCCTCATCAACCGATGACGCAATTGGATGTTAGGATGCCAGTGGCTGGAAGGCTGTAATGGTGCACAATGAAAAGCTGTTGCTTTTTATAAGAAAAGGCAGGCTGAGCAATTTTTAGGCATATTGCCAAGGCACCCCTGGTTGAAAAAGCTGCTGTAGCACCTGTAAGCCTCAAACACTCCATTAACAGCTTGGAGATCAACCTGGGGACAATCAAATGGATAGGTTAGAAAACCTGACTGTTCCTCCAGATCTAGATAGTGGGTTTGAAGGCATCCTATAGACATGAGCTTGTCACCTTTTTAGATGTTTAAAAGTCTCATAATATACACAAAAAACAGAACTAAACATAAACAAAACAGGTTTATTGCACCTTCATTCTTCATGCATTATGCAGTATTTTGCAGTATGGAAGAACTATC
The DNA here is from genome assembly GCF_042186555.1 of Aquarana catesbeiana. Lineage (NCBI taxonomy): Eukaryota > Metazoa > Chordata > Amphibia > Anura > Ranidae > Aquarana > Aquarana catesbeiana. The sequence goes on from NC_133328.1 coordinate 395,992,385, forward strand.
CTGACAGCAACTCATCAATTTTACAATTAACACTATTCAGCCAATCATTTCATAGTGTAATTATATGCCTCCTGCTTCAGTTTACCCATTTTCAAACTGTGCCATATTAATGAGGTAACTATACAAATGTGTTTGCGTATAATCCAAATAAACAAGTAATTAGGACAAGTCCTCATTGTGTAGTAGTTACTTAGCCTTGGTTCATGTTAATGGCAGTTTGTGTTTCAATATTGCAGTAGCAGTAAATGCTGAATTGTAATTAGTCTTACAGTTCTGTTCAGTAAATGAAATGCCATTTCAATTAGAACAATTTTATAAGCCCAGAGGGTGTGTGAAGAAAACACAGTTCAGATTTGTAAAACTAAAACTGCTTATCCACATAGCATGGGAAAACATTATTCAGTTCTGTACTACCTTTATTGAAAACAAACACAAATTACCTCAATGTAATAACTTGGAAAACGAATTGCTATCCAAATAAGTCTTGTTGATAAGGAAAGAAATAAAGTTAATGAGTTTACATTTTCATTTCCCTACAACTATAGGCAAGTAGCTTTAAAAATGTGGATTTATATTGCCCACAGACCGGCAAATCTCTCATCCACAGTAATGGGAGAAAATGGTAATAAATTGAAGAGGATGCTATTGACCTCTTCTCCTGAAAAGTTCAGTGGCTACATTGCTGATCCAATAGCTTAAAGCGGACCTTGCGCCTGAAAAGCAATGTCTGTCCATTGCTTACAATTGCAAAAGTGTGTTAAAAATCACCTGTAAGAGAAAAAAAAAGTAGATAGAACACTTTTGCAACAGCTTCTTCCTGCAGCACCTAGGCAAGGGTGATGTCATTGTCCATGTGGCAAGTTCTGGGGAATATAAATACCCCACATTTCACTGAGTAGACTATACCCACACTGTGCTGAAACACCTTTTAGTGCGATTTGGGTTACTCAGCATATCCTGGAATCTCGTTACAGGATGAAGAAGTCAACCATGCACCAAGGAAGCAAGAGAAAGGTTGACTATATTAAAGTGGAGTTCCACCCAAAAGTGGAATTTAGGGCATCCTGACCCCCTGACATGCCACATTTGGCATGTCATTTTTTTGGGGTGGGGGAGACAGGTAACTAGTTTTCACAGCTACCTGCTCCCACTTCCACTCTGGGCTGCCTAGGTGACTCCTCCTCTCCCCCTAGACGGCCCCTCTCTCCCAGCAATCTTCTGGGACACGTCACAGGTCCCAGAAGGTTGCCCGGCCACTTAGGATGCGCAGTGCACACCCGGAGAAGAGAGGGAGAGGAGCGAGGCTTCAGGCGGCTGCATCGCTGGACCGTGGGACAGGTGAGTGTGTGTTTATTAAAAGTCAGCAGCTACTTTTTGTAGCTGTTGACTTTTAATAAGCCCAAAAAAACGGGTGGAACTCCACTTTGCATAAATTATTTCCAGAGATTTACCAAAGGGGAGGGGTGGCAAAGGTAAATGCCGGACTTTTCATGTACTGCAAGGTCTGCTTTAAGCACTAAGTAAATTACTTCAGAAGAACACAGATTAGAAGTTTTAACTTTCCTGATCTGCACACTTATTGCAGGTCAGTGTCTCAGGCCCCATTCACACCTGAGCATTTTGCAGCTTGAAGCCTCAAGCTACAAAACGCTAGGAGGGGAAAAAATCAATTATTCTCTATGTAGATGGTTTACATCTCCACTCCAAAACGCCTGAAGCTCAAACAAGTTCTGGAACTTTTTTTTTTTTTTCTTAGGCAGATTTGGGCGTTTTTCTGCTGTTTACATTGGTGACCTTTTGACCTGTACAAAATCGCGGCAAAATCATTCTGCCTGAAAAAACTACGCTCAGGTGTGACTGGGTCCTCAAAGTACTGAAGCCAGAGACAGGAAGCTAGGATTTTAAGGTGGAGATCAGCAATGGCAACCTTTGTATTTCTCTCAGTACAGGTGTAGCACTCACCCCCCAAAGGGGCTGGTGAAATTATGCCCAAATAATACAGATGCTGCCAATCACAAAAAGCACAGTCCTACGCACACCAACAATTCAGGCTCAGTCTAGGGGATAACTTTTTAGTATTTATTAGGGGTTTAGGGGGACAAACGTCTCTCTAATCTTCAAATAGCAGCTTTTTGGGAGGTAGCAGGGAATGGCCAGTATATCTAGAACCCTACAGCAGAAGTCAATATGACGACCCCTGCCACTCAGTTCCCTTCTGACACTTGTACAACTAATAGTCCCCATCAAGGTTTTTAAGAACAGTGTCTCAGAAGCTGTCTGCCACCCAGCATCCACAGGTAGATCCTTATTGAGGGGGAAAGCACCTTTTGCAGACCCAGGACTTCAGTGCTGTGCCCTTCAACAAATTTAATCTTTGGGCAATCTATTCTAGGCCCTCAGCCCAGCAGCTACAGAGGCCCAGACCGAAATCTCGTCTCTCTGGCAATCTTCCAGGGGCTGAAGGTCCCGGGAGCCGCACATCAGAACAAGACCCACTGTGTATGAACAAAGGCCAGTCTCAGCCAGGACCCCTGCCAGGCCACGCCCCCAATGTGTTTCACTCTGCCCACCAGAGCTTACTCATGGGTAGCAGCCCCAAGCGAATCTGAACTCTCCCTTGAGGGAAAAGAACAATCAGTTCAGGCCTCCTGCACATTTATCACCTCCCCAGCCACTTTCTTGATGCCTCCTTTCAGGGATTGACTGGGGTGTGATAAATAGTCACACTGATCATCTGAATCTCCCATCCCCATGCTCTGGAAACTTCTTTCAGAGGCATGGGAGTAATCAAACTCTCAGCTCAGACCAGGCAGTACACAGGTTTCCTATAGGAAATCTACTTACCATTACCACACCAACAATGGCGGCCCTAAATGACACAATTATCCTGTGCACAATAAACAAAAATCAGTGTAGCGCTGGGTAAAAATTAAAGGAAAGGATTAACCTAAAATGTGTTATGCCCAATCCCTAATATCACCGGATGCCTAATGAATAGGGCGTCTACAGCGGAAAAAAAGGGGTATGTACACAATGAATAAACAACGTGACATTAAGCAAATGATGCAGTACATATAACCAATGTGAACACACGTGATTTGCTCATCAAAAACTATATAAACTTGAAGTAAAATTCATGTAAGTGATAATATCCATTATTGTGAGTCCATACCCACATGGTATATGTAAGAAAAACACAAAATATGTGGAAAAATTTGTGAAATTAATATTAAGTTCATAAGTGTCCCAAATAAAAATATGTGATAATTCCAAAGTAATCCAGAGAATCCACAAGGTTCAGGATTGCTTGGTTCACCTCGAGTGCAGCCCATCACCAGATGTAAGGATTAGAGGCTTACCAGAAAGCCTGCGACCACCCTTACTCAGGGGGGTCAGTACAGGCTTAGTAGTGGAAGGTAACCGGGGATGGTAAACCTCTGGACTCTCAACCCACTCTGCTCACCCGACCAGTAGTCCACAGCAACAAGGGCTCCAGTGTGGAAAAAAGATCATGAGATTCCTTCAACGCTCCTTCCCAGGAGGCCAGGTGCAGATAAGCCACGGATTCCAAAAAAAACAAGAGGGGACTCCAATAGTGCAGATTGAAAAAACGAGGGCTCAATTTATTAAGCTTAATATGCCATAAAAACACTTACAGCGAAGTGACAATAAAAAAAGTTCCTAGGCTGTTTAAAAACAGTTTGCGCATGCGCGATGCGTAACAACGTTGTGACACTACGGCCGTTTCGTCACAACTGACGTCATCAGGGGTACGTAATCACGTACGCGCATGCGCAATATATAACCCAGCGGTGCTGCCGAAAGCAGCGCTATTGGTTAGTTCAGGTTCGACTGGATATTTCGATTGGATAATCCAAAACTTCCAATCATTAAAATACACCTGATACAAATTGGTAAGCAGCTGAAGCATTAGCTAAACTCATACATGGCGAAAGGCTAGCCCCAATGGCGCCATCTAGTGAACATTTACAAAATCCATTGGCAACTAAATAATAAAATAAATAATTTTCTTTATAATACAAACATCTAGTTGCAAGAGACACAATTAAACTTGTGTACAGTACCAAATCTCCCCAACATAAATTAATAGATATATAAAAAGAAACTGTATAAGAATATATAAATAAAATAAGGTCATGAAGTTATAAGATAAAATTAAATTTAAATGGATCCCAGGAAATATGTTAGTTAATGATCATGACCTGTATCCTCCTTAGTAATGTGTAATTAGGTCCTAATCATAAACATGTTATAATAATAAAGACCATGTAAATATCTTCAAACACCCAAAATGAAAAGTAAAAATAAAATAAAAATAAAAAATGCAAAAAAGGCCAATAATAGACAATAACAGAGGACAGTCCCATAATTGGAGGAAGGCCAAAATACCTCAAATTGGACATCAGCTAACAACGGCAGGACAATACCCCAAATGGGACATCAACTGTTATTAATAAAACAGTTGATGTCCCACTCTATGTTCAAGCCATTGGGGGCATGAGAACCCAATCTGTAGATCCAGTTGGTCTCGGATCTGGAGATGGTTCTCTTGCCATTGCTGCCACGCCAATGGGGAACATATTTCTCTATCCCAATGAAGGTAGTGCCCGTTGGATCTCGGTTATGTACGAGATCATAGTGTCTTGAGACACTGTGCTTGTCAAAGCCTTGTTTGATATTGGTAATATGTTCACCCAGTCTCACATGCAATTTTCTAATAGTGCGTCCAACATATTCCAGCCCACAAGGGCACCTAAGGAGATATAACACACATTTGGTGGTGCATGTAATTAGCGATTTAATAGGGTATGTTAGACCCGTATTAACTGAAGTAAATTCAGTTAATCTCCTGTCCTTTAGTGTATTAACCCTACACACTATACATTTTCTACATGGTGAAAACCCCTTAAGGTCTCCAAAGAAGCTCAAGCGTGCAGGTGGATCGGGGACATTGGGTGCCAACATATGCCTAAAACTAGTGGCTCCTCTGAACAAGACCCGAGGTTTATCTGACAATAAGGGCCCAAGGATCCGGTCATTTTTAATAACTGGCCAATGTTTTTTTATGATCCTTTTTATGGCCCAATGTTGGCTTGAATAGGTAGTAATAAAGGCCAGTCCAAAGTCCTCTCTACCCTCAGTGGAAGGGAGGATTTGAGAGATGATCTAGCAGGATGTTTTCTCAGATTAAAAAATCTCACCATCACGGAAGTACATCTAAGATGGGACATTGCGTACTTAGAGGAATATATAAAGGAAAATATGGTTCCTAGGAGCCTAAGATGGGAGGTCAATCCCCAGAAAGAAGACAATGAACTAGCAGAGTGGTTCAAGTATTTCAATGAAGCAGGAGTGGGTTTTCTGCAATTCTTGGTGGCTAAGAAAAAACGCAGACTCACTATGCTTGATTTAGAAATTAATGGTATTAGGACCAGGCTTATCCCCTTTAAGGAGGACCAGGAGTATTCCCGTAGGTCTGAGGCTTTAAAAACCATACTGATTAAGGAAGAAACTGAGCAAAAGCAAAAGAAAAGGAGTAAGTATAACAGGGATGCTAAGGACTACAAAGACAACTTGGTCTTTAAATGGCAGACACCTCCACCTGCTGATCCCCCTACTGCTTCTGCTGGTCATGAGTCACGGCCTTTGGCTGTGACCCACGAAGCAAGGGTCCCTGTATCTAATACAACATACCATAATAACCCCCAATCTTTTAGAGGGAGAAACTCACAGCGACACTATAGTCAATCAAGGAATAGGAGAGGAGGTAATCATTCTCTCCCCCGTTCACACCAGCACTCACCTCCACCTTGGAGACAGGAGGGCCGGATGAACTATCAAAGCCGTAAAAGTGGTCAACACCACCTTGACCAACATAATCCCAGGGCTGGACATCGTCATTTTGAATATAATGACGAACAGTATGGTGTCAATATCAATACTAGTAATAGGTTTTCTTCCCTGTTGAACACCGCTGAGGATAAGGTGGTAACTATAACAATGCCGGTTCCTCACCAAGCCAACATATAGGGGAAAACCAAGTTAGACGGGATTTTCAATTGGCCGGCAGAGGGAGAAACAAAAGGAATGGCGACGCAAGAGAGGGTGCAGAGGGGGGAGGAAACTTCACCCCAAAAAGGAGGAGAATTTAGACACTAATGGAATTATTAATTTGAGCACCAAGGAGCTTTCATCAGATGAGTTTGCCACATTAAATAAAGGTTTGAAATTTGTCCCACCTCGCAATTTAGACAAGTTTCAAACGTTTATTGACGTACAAAAGTATGCACGTAAACTTAATATTAAAAGATACATTATGAGTAACTCATCTAGACAATTGACTAGGGAAGCATCTGTGGTGGTCCATTCTGGCTTGTCGAATGCTTCGCTGTTCAATCCGCCTAGTAACACAGCACCGAATGTCGGCATTTTTCGTGAATTGGTACTGAGCGATTTGACTAAATTAAAGCTGAGATCGGTGCGGGCTCAACAGAATATTAAAGTAGGACTTGAGACGTTATGCAACAGGAAGGATATAATTATACGCCCCGCAGATAAAGGCGGGGCTATAGTTATCCTAGATAAGGACTCTTACGTTAATGAAATGGATAGAATCCTTTCCGATACGGACACTTACTGTCCTTTGCCATCACACCCCACAATCGTATATAAACGTGAACTTAGTGCACTAATAGAAAAAGGGTATGATATGGGGATCTTAAAAAGAAAAGAAAAGGAACATTTGGTTCCCCTGGCTCCCCGATTACCGGTCATATACATTTTGCCAAAAGTCCATAAAACTTTAGTGAACCCCCCGGGTAGGCCCATCATCAGTGGTATTGATTCTATAACATCACGTGTTGGTAAATACATTGACTTTAATCTTCAGCCACTGGTGATGGGCACCCCCTCATTCCTTAAGGACACTAAACATGTCCTTAACATATTGAGTGAGGTGGAATGGAAAGATACTTATATGCTGGTGACAGCGGATTTCGCATCACTCTATACTTCGATATCCCATCAACTAGGACATGAGGCGGTGCGGCATTTCTTCTATCGAGACTCCAATATCTCCATCACACAATGTAATTTTGTGATGGAGCTATTGGACTTCTCGATGGAACATAATCATTTTTGGCATAATGGTGCACACTATTTGCAAGTGAAGGGGGTGGCCATGGGGGCTAAATTTGCCCCCAGTATGGCCAACCTCTTCATGGCCAAATGGGAGGAAGATGAGGTTCTGCATGACAGGCCTGACCAGCTTGTCATGTGGAAAAGATTTATAGACAATGTCCTTTTCATATGGGACGGGGACGCAGTATCGGTGGCTTCCTATCTTTCGAGCCTTAATAACAATGACAGGGGTATAGTGCTTAGCTATGAAGCTAGTTCGACCCAGATCCATTTTTTGGATCTGGTCATTAATATTGTCAATGGAAGAATCACCACCTCTACATTTTTCAAACCAACCGACAGGAACAGCTTCATTCCCCTTGACTCTTGTCACCATCGCTCTTGGCTGGCAGCTGTCCCTAAGGGACAATTTTTGCGATTGAGGCGTAATTGTTCAAACATGGAACAATTCCACAGGGAAGCATCCACCCTAAAATCTAAATTTTTGAGTAAGGGCTATGACGAAATGACCCTTGATTCATTAATTTTAGAGGTAGGAAACAGGGACCGTAGGGACCTATTAGTGGACAAACCTCCCCGAACTGAGGGTAGAGAGGACTTTGGACTGGCCTTTATTACTACCTATTCAAGCCAACATTGGGCCATAAAAAGGATCATAAAAAAACATTGGCCAGTTATTAAAAATGACCGGATCCTTGGGCCCTTATTGTCAGATAAACCTCGGGTCTTGTTCAGAGGAGCCACTAGCTTTAGGCATATGTTGGCACCCAATGTCCCCGATCCACCTGCACGCTTGAGCTTCTTTGGAGACCTTAAGGGGTTTTCACCATGTAGAAAATGTATAGTGTGTAGGGTTAATACACTAAAGGACAGGAGATTAACTGAATTTACTTCAGTTAATACGGGTCTAACATACCCTATTAAATCGCTAATTACATGCTCCACCAAATGTGTGGTATATCTCCTTAGGTGCCCTTGTGGGCTGGAATATGTTGGACGCACTATTAGAAAATTGCATGTGAGACTGGGTGAACATATTACCAATATCAAACAAGGCTTTGACAAGCACAGTGTCTCAAGACACTATGATCTCGTACATAACCGAGATCCAACGGGCACTACCTTCATTGGGATAGAGAAATATGTTCCCCATTGGCGTGGTAGCAACGGCAAGAGAACCATCTCCAGATCCGAGACCAACTGGATCTACAGATTGGGTTCTCATGCCCCCAATGGCTTGAACATAGAGTGGGACATCAACTGTTTTATTAATAACAGTTGATGTCCCATTTGGGGTATTGTCCTGCCGTTGTTAGCTGATGTCCAATTTGAGGTATTTTGGCCTTCCTTCAATTATGGGACTGTCCTCTGTTATTGTCTATTATTGGCCTTTTTTGCATTTTTTATTTTTATTTTATTTTTACTTTTCATTTTGGGTGTTTGAAGATATTTACATGGTCTTTATTATTATAACATGTTTATGATTAGGACCTAATTACACTTTACTAAGGAGGATACAGGTCGTGATCATTAACGAACATATTTCCTGGGATCCATTTAAATTTAATTTTATCTTATAACTTCATGACCTTATTTTATTTATATATTCTTATACAGTTTCTTTTTATATATCTATTAATTTATGTTGGGGAGATTTGGTACTGTACACAAGTTTAATTGTGTCTCTTGCAACTAGATGTTTGTATTATAAAGAAAATTATTTATTTTATTATTTAGTTGCCAATGGATTTTGTAAATGTTCACTAGATGGCGCCATTGGGGCTAGCCTTTCGCCATGTATGAGTTTAGCTAATGCTTCAGCTGCTTACCAATTTGTATCAGGTGTATTTTAATGATTGGAAGTTTTGGATTATCCAATCGAAATATCCAGTCGAACCTGAACTAACCAATAGCGCTGCTTTCGGCAGCACCGCTGGGTTATATATTGCGCATGCGCGTACGTGATTACGTACCCCTGATGACGTCAGTTGTGACGAAACGGCCGTAGTGTCACAACGTTGTTACGCATCGCGCATGCGCAAACTGTTTTTAAACAGCCTAGGAACTTTTTTTATTGTCACTTCGCTGTGTTTTTATGGCATATTAAGCTTAATAAATTGAGCCCTCGTTTTTTCAATCTGCACTATTGGACTCCCCTCTTGTTTCTTTTGGAATCCGTGGCTTATCTGCACCTGGCCTCCTGGGAAGGAGCGTTGAAGGAATCTCATGATCTTTTTTCCACACTGGAGCCCTTGTTGCTGTGGACTACTGGTCGGGTGAGCAGAGTGGGTTGAGAGTCCAGAGGTTTACCATCCCCGGTTACCTTCCACTACTAAGCCTGTACTGACCCCCCTGAGTAAGGGTGGTCGCAGGCTTTCTGGTAAGCCTCTAATCCTTACATCTGGTGACGGGCTGCACTCGAGGTGAACCAAGCAATCCTGAACCTTGTGGATTCTCTGGATTACTTTGGAATTATCACATATTTTTATTTGGGACACTTATGAACTTAATATTAATTTCACAAATTTTTCCACATATTTTGTGTTTTTCTTACATATACCCTGTGGGTATGGACTCACAATAATGGATATTATCACTTACATGAATTTTACTTCAAGTTTATATAGTTTTTGATGAGCAAATCACGTGTGTTCACATGGGTTATATGTACTGCATCATTTGCTTAATGTCACGTTGTTTATTCATTGTGTACATACCCCTTTTTTTCCACTGTAGACGCCCTATTCATTAGGCATCCGGTGATTATTAGGGATTGGGCATAACATTTTAGGTTAATCCTTTCCTTTAATTTTTACCCAGCGCTACACTGATTTTTGTTTATTTAGTTTCTGCCTTATATCGAGGTTTAGTGTTTAGCAGCAGGACGTTTCATTACAATTTTGTCATTTCACAACTCACTCATTTTTGCACTTAGTGCAGCTCTCTTTTTTTATTTTTAGTATCCTGTGCACAAGCAAAGAAAAGTTTCTTACTTTTAATGTGAAAAATGTATAATTTTTCATAAATCCCAGAAATCCTTTGGAAATCTTTATATGCCTTAAAGCGGAGTTCCACCCAAAAATTAAACTTCTGCTTTAAGTGCTGGTGAGCCCCTGACATGCCACATTTAGCATGTAATTTTTTGGGGGGTGGAGCGGGTACCCTATTTTTACAGGCATCCATCTCCCACTTCCTCCCCGACGCCACGGCACTGGAAGGAAGTTCACCTCTCCCCCCAATCTTCTGGAACACGTCACAGGTCCCAAAAGGTGGCAGGCCATTCACAGCGCGGCTTGCCATTGAGCAGTGCGTGTCCGGCTGTAAAGCCACAGCCAGGTGCCCACAGTTATAATGCCAGCGCCGTGGGGAGGAGGGGGAGAGGAGCGGGGCTTCGTGCCTCCACATCGCTGGACCGTGGGACAGGTGGGTGTCTGATTAGTAAAAGTCAACAGTTACACTTTTTGTAGCTGCTGACTTTTAAATGGATGTAACTCCACTTTAACAAGTGATTGCAATGCTTGTCAGCTGGCTTGCTGACGCTCAGAAAGGGCATCAATATACAGTGCATCCTATATTGTAGCTATCATCTCTTCATTGCAGCAGTCTTTGACAAATTTCCAAGCCAAATCTATACAACAGCCAAAACTAGCCTCACAACAATGGCATTGATGGTGACTGGTCAATGCATATACTGTACCTAAATGCTGGGGAAACATATCAGGTGTCCCTCTCCTAACTTAATCAATATACCTGTAAGCCTGTCTAATGTCATCCCTTAGTTGAAAAAAAATTTTTAAGCCTCTGATACCTGACAACATTTTAGACTGATAGCATGGTGCAATTTAATAGAGCTTGACTGGTTGTGCATAACCTCTGAAGTTTAAATTTGCACTGTGCAACAGTTTGCGGGAAGACAAGTATAAGGATTTCAGGCAATTGTACCAGTAGTAGTTTAAGCCCAGGTTCACACTGAGCCGCAGGAATGAAGCGGTGTGAGTTCAGCTGAACTCGCACGATTTCAGTCCCGCATGTCAGTCCTGATTTTGGCGGCGATTTCACAGACATCTGTGCGGGTTTCTGCACAGATGTCAATGGAAATCCCAAAAAGTAGTACAGAAACTACTTTTTGAAATCGTCGCGGCGCCGCATGGATTACATTTGATTACAGTATTTTTAATGAATATACACTGTAAGAGTCTATTCAACACAATTCCCAGCGTATTTCTTCCACCTGGACAGCCCAGTGCAGAGTACAGCCTTTAAATGGCATGAACGGTTGGGCACTGCTGTACTCATGTATACGGTGTTGCTATAGTAAACACAAGTACAGCATATGGGCATACGCAAAAAAAAAAAACAACTATTTTTATTATGAGAAATATCCTAGCCCATTAAATATACACACTCCAACTGGTACTGTAAAGTTCACATACTGTACAGCCCATATGAATACACAGACAGTGGGATAAATGGTACAATGTCATAACATTCTGTCTATTTAATATAGCTATTCCAGCTCTACATCCAGTATGCACTCTTCCCTCAAAGGAGCAGATTTTACAAAATTTAACATTTCTTGACAATCTTAGCATAAAATAATATTTTGCAAAACAATAGAGTGAGTGACACAAGGGGGAAAGCCATTTAGTTCTGCCTATTTTTAAATCTGAAAATTAACTTTTAAAAACCCAGTACCTTCCAACCCAAAGAAAGACAATTAAACCAGAACTGAAGTTCTTCTGTATGAAACAACGACCAAACAGGCTTTTATCGCAGAAGAGATAAAATACCCCTAAATCATAAGAAAAGTCCCACTCCAATGGCAAATAATCGCCAAAGTGATACACAGTGCTCAAAGTGCCAATAGGATAAAAAGTGCTCCAGTGCGGTCTCTCATGTACAGCCTCTTATAGGTCTAATGCCCCGTACACACGATCGGAATTTCCGTCAGAAAAAACTTGGATGGTTTTTCCGACGGAATTCCGCTCAAGCTTGCCTTGTATACACATGGTCACACAAAAGTTTTCTGAACTTTCGACCGTCAAGAACGCAGTGACGTACAACACTACGATGAGCCGAGAAAATGAAATTCAATGTTTCTGAGCATGTATGATTTTTTGCGTGTCCGAATTGCATACAGACGAACGCATTTTCGGATAGGAACTTTTCCGGTCCGAAAAATAGAGGACATGCTCTCAATCTTTTGCTGGCTGTAATTCCTCCAGCAAAAGACCGATGGAGCATACACATGGTCGCATTTTCCGACAAAAAGCTCTCATCGGAGTTTTGCTGGCGGCATTTCCGATCGTGTGTACACGGCATTATAGATCTCATTCAAGGAGGCGATCAACTGCACTTTTCAGTAAAGACCAATCATGGGCTCCACTGACAGGCTCCAAGGAGATCACTACACAGATGCCCAACCCGGGCACTCTGTGTTAGATCTTATCTCCAACCATGTACATCACAGACATCAAAGAAGAAAGCACAGAAGAAGCCTCATAGTGCAGAATATGTTTGAATTAATGAATATTACAGTGCAAGCAGTAAATCATGTGGGAAAAAAAATCCAAAGGACGTGCATGATGTTGTCACAGATGCATCTCTGTCAAACACGTTACCCCTAAACAGGCGTTATCAAGGAAGGGGTTTATGTGTTATGCAAGTGTGGGGCAACTTCCTTTTTTCCCTTTTGGTCTAGTAAATATACAATCGAAAGCCTATACGCAGTAGTATATTTAGGTTTTGTGCTTCCCTAGGCCTGACTAAACTCGTGCACCCCTTAAATATGACTCACCCCTTCCTGTCAAGGTCACACCCCTTGCTGTTTAAGACCCGCCCTGAAAATTTTCGAGTGGGGACACTAGTTCTGAGGGCCTGGGGAGGGGCAATGGATTCCCTTAATTTGCATAGATTTCCTCTCACTTCCTGTTTGGCTGTGGGGCAGGAAGTGAAGGGAAATATCTGGAATGGGACAGGGATGGTAAAAAATAAACTGACAGGTTTAGGCTCCTTTATTCTATCCAAAATGAAAAAAAAAAAAAAAGCGTTGCCTATTATTCTACATTAAGCACAAATTTCTGATAATTTTATGGAGAGGATTAAGAAGATATAACCATGATGATAGGACAGTCAAAATTAGAAGCGGCGCCCCCAACAATTGCGGAATGCCGGCCGCCCGCATACCAGAAGCAGTGCAACCGCTCTCAGCCCAGTCTGCCCCATAAGACTGGCACTACACTAACAGTGTAGCACAAGCTGGCGGGGACTCTTTCCGTGCTGCCCCCCCTGCAAAGTGCTGCACTAGGCCTGGGCCTTGTTGGCCTAGGCCAGGATACAGCGTTGCCTATACCTATTCGATAAGTGCAAAAAAAAAAAAAAATCAATACTTCTAGAAATCTTGTCAATTGAATACTTCCCATGCTCTGTTTGTGCTGTTATCAGCTAGCACTATTCCCAGCAATCACTGTGAACTACAGAACCCATTCCCCCATGTTACAGAGAAGTGGTGATGGGGAAGGTGTTCTGTAGTCCTGGCCTGTTTTTCAATTATGAAGGAGGGTGTATAACCTCCTAAGGATTTTATTGCTTTGTGTATTAGTGTTAGCCTCTCTTCCTGTCCAGATGGCAGGTGTCAGAACAAGAAAAAGAAGAAAATTCTCCAAGTGAAGACAGACAAAATTAAAATCTTAGAGATAAATCTCCTTAGCAAGGATAGAGACAACATTCAAAACCCCACATTTTTAACACTCCCCTACTCTATCCAAAACAGAAAAATAAAAATTTTGGATGGAGCTGGGCTTTAATGCTTACAAAAGGATATAAAAACAGACTCCCAACCAGCATAACCACCACAGTCCTCCCTGGGTAAACCTTTTATACTTCCACAGTTTGCCTTGGTGCCTGCAGTCTTTGCTTCTGGCAAATGCATGAATAGACCCAATCTAGTGCTCAGAGCTTTTGGTACCTGGCCCCATATAGGACAAGGGATCACAGTATCCGTAATTTCTAGTGACCATTAAAGAAAGAACATAGAAATGGAACTAAAAATACTATCTACTAACACAAACTTTGCTCTTCCACTTTTAAGTACTGTGGCGAGATGGTCTCTCTGCAACCTATCTTCTTGCTCTTTGATTCCCAGCCTCCAGCAGAACTGAAGAGGGGCTCTCTCAGTAGCCCCCCTTCCTGCTCCCTCTCCCCTCCAATGTGGCAATGTCAACAGCGCTTAGCAGGGGTTTCTGTAGGAAAGTGGTAGATCAAAAAGTAACCTAAGGCACCTAGAGGGCCTGTCACCTAAACAGAACAGTAGAACATCCATTTGTGCTCAAGTGCATGGTCACCTGCAACTGCTACAACAGTTGCCCAGAGACAAAGGGCTTGCTCCTAAAAGATCTTGCGGCCATCAGCCTTTGCATGCCACCTCCCTCCTGAGGCCTTTTAAGGTCTGTAGGAGGACCAAGCAGGCAAAGCTTAAAAGCCAGAACTCTAAACGGAGGCAGGGCTCTGTCTCTCGATTGCAAGGAATGGCAGGGGCTTTTGGAGTTCACTCAATCCCTGAGACTAACAGGTAACGCAAAACTGTCCAGTGAGGGTTTTTACAGGACATTGGGGCTAGCAGATCTATTTCTATTCTGTTTTGTTAAAGAATGCTGGGACTTGTAGTTCTATTTCTACTGTGTGTTTTTATGAAACACTGGGACTTGCAGTTCAATTTCTGCTATGTTCAGCCATTGGTGTTACTGGGACTTGATATTCTTCAATCACTGGGCAGGGATTATCATTGTTTTGTCTGACAATTTGATTCTCTACTGGGTACCCTCCCCAGACCTCTTGTTTTGCAAATTACTGCACATTTGACCCCTGCTTATTATTTTCTTCTCTTTAATCCTGTTATTTTAGCCACTTAATGTACCAACTACCCTCAAAGGCTTCACATGCCAGGTCTCTTGTGCTTAGTCTCAATGTGCTCTCTCTCCCTGCCGGCTTTGGTAATCTCAGTCATTTATGCTTCACATTTTTGGGGCACAGTAAATGTGAATTTTTTTCTTTTAAAGTGGTTGTAAACCTCAGACATGAAATATGAACAAAGCATATCCCGCTATAGTGTATACTTGTCTCAATTAAAGTGTTACTAAACAGGACCCTGTATTCACTATATCAGGTCTCCCACAGTACACAGAACATGGAAATGCAAGAGTTTTAGCAAATTTAAACTGCTAAATACCTTTTCTCGTCAGCAGTATATAGCAGTCTTGTGACTTCTATCAGTGTCTGGTTAAAACTCGTAGGAGGAGTTTTAATTCTCTTCTGATTGTCCTATGAGGCTGCAGGACCCCCGACCCTCTATCTGGACAGTGCTGATTGGCCCTGTGCAGATCACATGCACTTTCTCAAGGAAAAAAAACCATCTAGCAATACACACCAAACTGAGCATGTGCAGCTTGTCCCCTGGCCCCTGTACTATTCAGAGATGGCTTGGGGACTCTGGAAGAAGGGGAAGATCAGAGAAGACAGGATCAAACGGCCATTTTACACAATGCGGATGATTTAACCCCTTATGTGAGTATAACAAGCATGCTTTACTGCATATACACACAGATTTTACTGTTATGGGATTAGTAACACTTTAAGAGCACCAATGTCATTTATGGCTGCTGCTTCATTCCTCTGCTATCAGCATAAATCACTTCTGACAAATTTTCTTGACGCCAAGAGAAAAATGTTGACAGGGGAGGGATCTCCAGCAGATTGACAGCCTCAGT
This sequence comes from Aquarana catesbeiana, assembly GCF_042186555.1. NCBI lineage: Eukaryota > Metazoa > Chordata > Amphibia > Anura > Ranidae > Aquarana > Aquarana catesbeiana. Next base: position 396,008,311 of record NC_133328.1, read on the forward strand.
TCTGTTCCTGTGAGCTGTGTGTGTGTGTGTGTGTGTGTGTGTGTGTGTGTGTGTGTGTGTGTGTGTGTGTGTGGGGGGGGGGGGGGGTTGTTTCCTTCCTTCAATCAGCTATCGGAGCTCTCCTCACTGAGCTCTGCAGAGTGTTACCTCAGCTCTACACCCCCCCTTTTCCTGACAGCTCAGACAAGCGTTAAAATTCAGCACTTTGAACAGATGAAGAGAAGAGTGCAGATAGATGGATATAACTTAATTAGGAGGATTTGTTTAATCTCTGTGTATCACCTGAGGCCAATCACTTAACTAGGTATATATAAGGGTTCACAACCACTTTAAGCTTTGTGTATACTGTGCTCCTTTGGATGCATTTTCTCCCTACAGGAGAAAGGCAGTAAAAAAAAAAAAAAACCTGCTGTAAAAGCCACGGTTCTAACAAGCATTTATACGCATTTAGCATAAACGCATTCTACTGGCCAGAATGTTAATTTATAACATATTTTATTATTCTACGTTATATGATATGTATTTAAAGTAGAACTAAAGGCAAAACTTTATTTTTAGTTTAGGATAGAGTGGAGAGGCATAAGAACATTTGTCAGTTTTACTGCTGTCTGTGCCCCTGTTAAGGAGATTCACCCTCTCTATTTGCCTGTATTTACTGTTATCATTGAAAGTAAAAGTTTTTGGGTTGTCCCCAGAAAACTAATAGGTAGGAAATTCTCCAGTGGGGTCACTAGTGCTGGTGACCTGGGGATCCCCAGGGAATTCCCGTAATTTGCAGAGATTTCCTTGAACTTCCTGTTTGGTTAGGGGACAGGAAGTGAAAGGAAATCTCTGCAATAGGAAAGATGACGAAAAATAATCTGACAGGGGTTATAACCTTTTCTTGCTCTATCCAAAAGAAAAAAAAGTTTTGCCTATTGTTCTACTTATTTTTATTTTATTTATTTCAGGTATTTATATAGCGCCATCAATTTACGCAGCGCTTTACATATACATTGTACATTCACATCAGTCCCTACCCTCAAGGAGCTTACAATCTAAGGTCCCTAACTCACATTCATACATACTAGGGACAATTTAGACAGGATCCAATTAACCTACCAGCATGTCTTTGGAGTGTGGGAGGAAACCGATTGATTTACAGGGAATGTGAATATCAACCCTTATTGTTAGCAGATGTTTATCACATTTATTTTAGTGCTGACTGGACGCATTTCTTTAAAATTCTGGCCATTAGAATGCATTAACCAGCACAACTGCTCATTTATGTGCATTTTTTCTGCACCTAAATGCCTGTAAACACCTGTGTGTGCATCAAAACAGGCTAGCCTGGAGGGGTGTTTAGAGGCAGAAGAAAAAAAATGTCAAACACCAGTAAAACAGGCATTTTTGAGCTGCAGTGTGCATGAGGCCTAAATCTGTTTCTACGACAGAAAGCCTAATGGCTTTTTCGTTCCTGGACACTGCAGTTCATTATTTAAAATGGCCATGCTCAGAGAGAACAAAGCTGGTAAATTAAGACAGACTAAGTGGAATCATGTTACTATAATTAGTGATGCACTGAATATTAAATCTCTCTTTTGTTGGTTTTCCCAGAAAAGACAATTTTACACAGAGCTGACTATTTAGAGTATTATTTTATACAAAGACAATACATAGACAAAGAGTAAAGCAGTGACACTAAGGCGGCGTACACACGGGCGGACTCTTCGACCGGACTGGTCCAACAGACTTTCCCATGGACTTTTGAACGTCCGGACTTGCCTACACACGATCACACCAAAGTCCAACGGATTCGTACGTGATGACATACGACCGGACTAAAATAAGGAAGTCGATAGCCAGTAGCCAATAGCTGCCCTAGCGTGGGTTTTTGTCTGTCGGACTAGCATACAGACAAGCGGATTTTTCAACCGGACTCGAGTCTGTCAGAAAGAATTGAAGCATGTTTCAAATCTAAAGTCCGTCAGATTTTCCACTGGAAAAGTCCGATGAAGGTCCGATGAAGCCCACACACGATCGGATTGTCCGTCGGACCAGTCCGGTCCAAAAGTCCGCTCGTGTGTACGCTGCATCAGACATCTGCAGGCTATAGAAAATATCCTGTGTGTAGAAGACAGAATCTGTAAGATGGACAGAAGGTGTGTAGACCTGGGATATCCAGTTAGGCACATGTGATTTGGCTTATATTCTTGAGGTCTTAGTTTTGTTAGTCTGTTTCATCATTTATAATGTTATGCACGATGGGGCAAGTATTAAGAATGTTAAAAAGAATTTACAACTGTATATTTGTAAAAGCAACTTGTACTCAGAGACTCTCGTGGATAATATGCCTAAAAGGGGGCAAAAAACAAAGACAGTAGGATGAGCATGAAAAGGAGGTTTATTGAAACAAATACAAACAGATTTAATCAGTCAAATGAACAAAAGACTGAGACATCTCCACGAGTGGTTCTGGTATATACCTGGAGTAGCATGAAGGCCTTCAGTTGCCTAACCTCTTGATAACGTGAACAGGAACCCCCTAACGAGAAGCCACAGAAGCAGCCCCTATCCTGAAAAAATGACCCGAGTATGACTTAGGGTCCAATCCCAGATTCCCCTAAGAGGGTGCGGCAATGCTTTAGGAAAAGCGCTGAGGTGAGAGGAGCCCGTGGAATGGCAAAAGTGGACTCTCTGGGTTCATTGACTAACTGGGCCAAAAGCAGATCAAAAACTGAAACTCAGCACCAGCTAGTGCCGATCTTAAAGAACCTGATGTTGGTACCAGCTCCTGTCTGCTGCATTTTACAAGCATCTAGGTGCAACTGGTAGTGGTCGGGGTACCCGACTAACTGCTTGATGGAAAGCAAACAGGACTTTGCCCCAGTACGAGTGAACTCACCTGGTCTAAGAAACGCATAGAAGGCTAAATATATGGCTGCTTTGAACACAAGACTTGGTAGCTGCCCGAAAGGGGACCGGGTAAGTATGACCAACATGCCCCAGAAAATATGCCTTGTGATTGGAAGCCTGATAGTAGGACTGGGGGGGTTGCTTTTCTGACTTCTGACTGTCCTTTAGAATGGCCTTAATAGAATGTGCTGACAACATCGAAGGCCTATCGGGATGCTGTAAGGAAGCGAAGTGCTGGATAACTGCCAAGTATCCCTTGATGGTGTTGTGAGACAATTTAAGCTGTGAGTGACAGTAGGCCACAAAAGCCAAAAGTTGACTGCTAAAACAATCCGATCTACGGTACAGTGTCTGAAAAGTCTTCCAGGCCGTGTTGTAAGCCTTCCTTGTGTTGACAGATAGCGATCTGTCGATCAGTCCTAACACACCAGCCCAGTGAGAATCTAATCCACCCTCAAGAGCGAGAAATGCGGGGATGGATTGGCACAGATGTCTGCGTCTGGCACCTGCTGGAAAAATAACCGATAATTAAATCGGGATAGAGCGTCCGCAGCTGTATTCTGTATGCCATTGATAAATCTGCAGTGAATGTGGAAATTAAACTGGAGAGACAGCCAAATGAGTCTGCGTACGAAAGCTATGATGGGCAGAGAACTGGACCTACCCTTTTTAATAATTTAGGAGGTTGCCTGATTGTCCGTAGAAAACACCACAGTGTTGCCTGTCCACAAGTGACCCCATACCTGTGCTGCAGACAATATGGGGTAAATATTGAACAAAGCAGACCTTTGTGGGAATTGCCTGACATTAGTCCGACCATGGCACCACCAGCCACTGTGTGCCAAAAATAGCTGCCTAGCCTCTGGTGGCTGCATCATCAGTAAAAACCCGAGGAGACAACACCAAAACCGCAGACATGAACATGGAGATGCCGTTTTGGTGGAACTCATCCCACATGTGCAGTTCAAAGCCGCAGAATCTAACTTGACCCTAGAATCAGAGTCGGGGGGGGGGGGGATTAAAGATCTACCCTGGGGAATGATCCTCATAGCAAAGTTTAGCATACCCAGCAATGATTGCAAATATCTTTCCTGGAAATGGCTTGAGAAATTGTAAACCCATGGATCCCTGATCCTGGCTAACTTATGCGCAGGCAAACTAGCCTGCATGGACCGAGTATCTAACACTATCCCCAAAAAAGTCAGTGTGGTAGACGGGCCTTCCATTTTCTTACTTGCCAGTGGAACATTAAGTGCAGAAAACACAGCCACGAGCTTCTGTAGATCAGCGGGAGAACTGTTCAAACCCTCGATCGGAAGGTAATCGTCCAAATAGTGGATGACATCCTTACAAGAGTTTCCTATGTGTGAGAATCTAACTTAGTGCTTCAGTAAAAACATCAAAAAGCCAAGGGCTGCTTTTGGACCCAAAGGTGAACTTGGTAGCGAAATAATAGACACCCCTCAACCTAATGCCATGCCACTGCCAGAGAGAAGGCAGAATAGGGAGTAGCTTGAAAGCTTCTGAAATGTCGGCTTTGGACAGCCACGCATTCCTATCCATGCTGATAATGCGTTGGATAGCCTGATCTACAGATGCATATTTGAGCAAAAACTCCAATGGAATTAAGGAATTTAGACTAGGCACATGAGAATGAGGGGCTGACAAATCGTAAATCAAATCAAAGTTTATTAGAAAATTTCCCCTTAACCAAACCAAGAGGGTTGATTCTACAATCAGGGAAAGGCAGTATGGAGAACGGCCCTATGACAAAGCCCTTTTCAAGCTTGGTCTGGAGCAGCAAATCCACCACCTCCATGTCTGTGACTGATGACAACAGATTTTTACATTTAAATGTGCATTGTGGTAATGAATGAAACCCATGTGAAACCCTTGAGTGAAACCCTTGAGTGAAACCTTCCACCAAAAATTGACATAACGTGAGGGAAGGATGGGAAGCCAAACAGGCCTGCAACAACAGGACAGTGATGTGGCTTAGTCATGTACACTTAGCTAGCTTCAGTGAACAGGCAGCTTGGGGTGAGCTCTGTAGCAGCTGGCACAGACATGGAGAAGGCGACACTGGCTATAATTGCAGGACCCATGATTAAAGTTATTGCAAATTTGTGACTTGCCTAAAAACTGAAATCGGGTGGCCAAGTTTATCAAAAGTAGCCGAATGATCTGGGGTTGGTAGCAAACTCGAGGGTGCCCTGGAGGTACGTGGTAGAAGTCAGTCATGGGGCACCAGTAAGTAGTATGTGTAGAAGACTGGCATGTAGCACAAACTGGCGACCTCAACTCGGCAAAACAGCTGTGTATCCATGTTGCCCCAGTCAGTAACTACCTGGTGCTGGGCAAAAATAGCTGCGGCTTTAGCAGAAAAAGAACAATGGTAATCTTTGCCCCAGATCCTCTACTGCATAGAGGTAGAGATCAAGCTCCTCCCTTCTCTGAGGACTAACAGAGCAAATGACATCCCTGAAAATGCAAGGCCAGAACAAAATCCGGAATGGAGAGCTTGCGGTTAAGTCTGTGATCCCTGGTTTTGACTAAAGCTAAATTAACATCTTTGCCATCCTGAATGTCCTTTTTGATATTCGCTGGAATGAAATGAGCCAGGGTTACTGACAGCAAGCTAGTGCCTTTACCTGCGGCTAACGGAACAACCAAGGGGGTCATGGAAACTGCTGACATGCTGGGAATAATGGGTTCCCCCGAGGCTGGGCATGGATGGTTCTCCAAGACCTCAACCCTGGCCCGTAACTCCTGAAAAGATGTTGCCAATGAGCTCAGGGTGGAGTGGATCTGTGAGAGGGATGACTCGACCGAAAGAAGGGTGACTTGCTCAGGAACGGAGCTTTATGCACTAGGAAATGAAAGTCTAAAAAGTTCTGCTTTGCGCTCTGAAGCCGAGTAAGAGATTCCCCTGCGTTGTAGTTCAGCCATCAACCTGGGGATGGTCCAGGACCTCAGGGAGGGCGAGCTGCCATGTTCAGAACCCCTAGCTGGAGAAGGAGGGATGAACACGAAATCTTCAATATCCGCCACCTGAGACATGACCTAATCAACTGAGAAAAATTTTAAGCGAGCAAAACATAACTCACGAAAACAACATATCCCTCTCTTCTTTTTTTTATCATAAAGTGATAGTTGGTCAGACAACCAAAAATTTGTGAGGAAGTAGGACTGAAAACGTGTCAGTTTGTGATATCGACATGACAGTGAATGAATGGCCAAACACACGAAACACACACATCCCCCTCTGTTTTTTAATTTTATTACATTTTTTTTTTTAACCATGCGGTGAAAGTGGGTCAGATGAGTGAAATATGTGTAGAAGATGGACTGAAAGCGTGTTAGTGAAATGGAACTAAGCCGAGTCACCCGCGGCGTAGCAGGCAAATTAAAAAAGTACACTCAGGTCACGGATACCTGAAAATGTGTCAGGTAAGATATCAGAGCAGTGAAATGAAATGTCGAAATGTATGGCGTGTGTGAACCGGATAAGGGGACTTGCCACTGCACAAGTCAATTAAAAATGATCATCTCCATCCATTCATACCCATAAACGTTGAGGGTAACAATGTGACGGTGAAATGCCGTGAGATCTAATGAGTTAAAACTAACCTACCCATGTTGTGATGAAATGACAGTTTGGCTGAACAATATCCATCCTGAAACACGCTGAAAGCGAGGATCAAATATGACCCCCTGGGTCCAGATGGTCATGCAGACACAAACTTGACTGCGGGTACTTACTGCGCTTACTGATAATTTGACCTGCAACCCGGATCGTGGCTAAAACATGTAAGCAACTCAAACCAGGGTTTGGAAAGAAAATGCAGCTGGAAATGACGTCAGGCGGTCGTGCCAGAAATGATGCGTCACGAGCGTCTAACACTAACTTTCCTCCTCGCGCTGAAAAAAAGCCGATCACCGGTGGCCGTGAGAGGGACATCAGTCCCGATCACATAGATCTGCCGCCAGATCACCAGTGCCCACCTATGCCCCCTGCCAGTGCCACCTAGCAATAGGCAGCAGTGCCACCTACCAGTGCCCACCAGTGCCACCCCTTCAGTGTCCACAATCGGTGCTTCAATAACAGTGCTGCACATCAGTGCCACCTATCAGTGCCACCTACCAGTGCCCATTAGTGCCGCCCATCAGTGGTACCTATCAGTGCCCATCCGTGCCACCCATCCGTGCCACCCATCAGGGCCCATCAGTGGCCTTCAGTCCCTTCTTATCTGTGCCTATCAGTGCCGCCCTAACTGTGCCCATCCGTGCCCACCAGTGCCGCCTCATCAGCGCATATCAATGAGGGAGAAAAATTACCTGTTTGCAAAATTTTAAAACAAACTATGAACAATGATTTAAAAAAAAAAAAAAAAAAAAAAAAAATTCAATTTTTTTTGTTTGTTTAGTAAAAAATAAAAATCCCAGCTGTGATTAAATACCACCAAAAAATGGGAAAAAATGATAAAAATTTCATTTGGGTACAGAGTTGTATGACCGCGCAATTGTCATTCAAAGTACGTCAGCGCTGAAAGCTGAAAATTGGTCTGGGCGGGGGGGGTTTAGTGCCCAGTAAGCAAGTGGTTAAAAGGCGTGACTCCTAAAAATACAGTCCCGCCTTCCCACTTGTCAATATAGGTGTACATTTAGAGAAAGTGCATTTAGTAGTCTTATTTTTCTTTCAGCTGTGCTTTTTAAATTGCACTAAATCTGTTTGTATGTTTTTTTCACACAGCTTTTATTACAAACTAAATATATCTGTATGTTTATTCTACACATAAGTGTTCATTGTCCTGTCACTAGTTGCTGAGCAATCCCAAACCACTTCAATCAGTTGAATCCACTAGTTCGCTTCTAAGTAAGCTTATACAACATAACAATGATTATAAAGTCTCGTTTTTTTTGCTTAAAAAATAACAAAAATGTTATAATTACCTGCTCTGTGCAGTGGTTTTGCACAGACAAGCCCAGATCTTCCTCTTCTCGGTTCCCTCTTTGGTGCTCCTGGCACCTCCCTCCACAGCAAGTAGCTTGCTATGGGGGCACCTGAGCCGAGCCACAGCTTTGTGTGTCCATTCAGGCATGGAGCTGCGGTTCGGCCCCGTCCCCTCTCTCTTCTGCTTGGCTAACTGACTTTGATTGACAGCAGTGGGAGCCAATGGGGCCCCTGCTGTGTCTCAGCAATTTAGGAGGGAGAGTCCCGGACGGCCGAGGCACTCGTGGACATCACTGGATTTATCGGGCTTAGGTAAGTATGAGGGGAGCTGCTGCACAGAGAAAGCTTTTTATCTTAATGCATAGAATGCATTGAAAAAAAAATCCTTAAAGTGATTGTAAAAGCAGAAGGTTTTTTATCTTAAGTCTACTCCCTCTCCTAAAAACATTACATCTTAAAAGTAAAAGTTTTAGCAGTACATACACAATAATCCAACAAACATTGTATAACAGGTACCTTCTGGAGCACTAAGGTACTTTAACCACTTAAGCCCCGGACCATTTGGCTGCCCAAAGACCAGAGCACTGTTTGCGATTCAGCACTGCGTCGCTTTAACTGCGTGGACATGCAACATGGCTCACAAACAAAATTGACGTAATTTTTTCCCCCACAAACAGAGCTTTCTTTTGGTGGTATTTGATCACCTCAGGTTTTTATTTTTTGCGCTATAAACAAAAAAAATTGCGAAAATTTTGAAAAAAACACATTTTTTACTTTTTGCTATAATAAATATCCCCAAAACATATATAAAAAAAACACTTTTTTCCCTCAGTTTAGGCCGATATGTATTCTTCTACATATTTTTGGTAAAAATCCCAATAAGCGTTTATTGCTTGGTTTGCGCAAAAGTTATAGCATCTACAAATTAGGGGATAGTTTTAGGGTATTATTATTAATATTTTTTTTTTTTACTAGTAATGGCGGCAATCAGCGATTTTTATCATGTCTGTGACATTATGGCTGACAGATCGGACACTTTTGGCGCGATTTTGGGACCATTCACATTTATATAGCGATCAGTGCAATTAAAAAATGCATTGATTACTGTGTAAATGTGACTGGCAGTGAAGGGGTTAACCACTAGGGGGCAGTGAAGGGGTTAAGTGTGTCCTAGGGAGTGATTCTAACTGTGGGGGGGGGACATGGCTATGTGTGACACGACAATGATCACCGCTCCCGATTACAGGGAGCGGTGATCAGTGTCCTGTCACTAGGCAGAACGGGAAAATGCTTGTTTACCTCTCAGTGAGAGTGCGGGTATCCCCGCGGACATCGGGTCCGCGGAACCCGCAATCACACTCACGAAGGTCGCAGCGGGCGCACGCACCCGCAAACCGCTTCTTAAAGGGCAATGTACGGTATGTTAATCTGCCTGTACGTGCCCTTCTGCCGACGTATATCGGCATAAACCGGTCGGCAAGTGGTTAACAGGTAAAGTCAGTATTTGCATAAGACTAGGCAGAATAGGCTGCTCAAGCACTGAACAGAAAGGAGGATAAAGGAAAAAGCATGTTCACCGCATATCCAGAAGTTCTTTTTTCTTTACAGAGTCATCCAGGGCCCAAGCAGGAAAATGTGAAGTAACCATGTTATTTTTCCATTATTTAGAATAATTGTTTGTTTTTTTTTGTTTTTTTTTTAAATTGGTGTCCTTTCAACAGAGATTCACCATCTCATATATGGTCAAAAGGACAGAGTAATGGGAAATTAAAAACATTATAAGTTGATTAATAGATCAGCTTGTGTGCAACCAGGATACCCATACATGGATCAAAATTTGTCTGGTCCCTGCTGAACTAGCCAAATTTTGATCCATGTATGGCCAGCTAAAACTTACTGAGCCTCTGTTGTACGCTTTAAGAACTCATTCACATGGCCATTCATGGCCATACAGCGGAATTAAGTCTGAAAATTTGTACTGATCACTATGTTGGCAGACCTGTGGGGAAGTGCATGCACTTCTGAACAGTATTTTGCAACTTTGCTTTTGTGCAGCTATTGTCAATATGTTTACGTTACATCGACAAGTCTGCATCTATTTCTCAAGCGTTAGTCACACTGTGTGCCTGATGTATGCAGGAAAAAATGATGTCTGGTTGTTGACAACATTGCCAATTATTTTAGCATCGTTAGTGGGATTGTTTTCTGTAGGAAGATTACCCAGTCGTGATATATTAAAGTTTTGCAATAAAGGATGATTTTATGTGCATTTGGCTTCTCCTTAGACCAGAGGTAGGCAATCTTTGGAGCATAGTGTGCCGAAAAATGTTTTGAATGAAATTATGTGCGCCAGGTACAAAAATAAATAAAAGTCATCTTCACACTTTCGATCACGAAAAGGAATTTTTATAAAGAAAATGCTGTAAGAAAGTAAGAAATGAGCATTGAGCGATCAATGGTAAGTGGTAAAGTAAATGATGACTTCCCTTACCCCAGAAGAAGTGTGCTGAGAGGTAAGTACAGTAAGGTTGAAATTATATACAAGCTGAGTGTTTCTATGAAATATACAGTTGTGTGAGGGGATAGTGATCATCCTAATAAAGTTCTCTCAGATCACCCTAATTTCTGCACCTTCACACTTCAGTTCAACCTCAATTCCTGCATCTCTGCACCGCAGACCACCCAAATTTCTGCACCTTCACACCTCAGATTACTTCAATTCCTGTGCCTTCACACACCAAATCGGCTCCAATTCCTGCACCTTCACACTCAATACCTACACGTTCACATATAGGCCCACTGTTTTCAGAAAACACCCCTGACTCGAGCTCAGGACTGTGCATCTATTCCCGATAGTTGTATGTGACATCACATACAGGCACCTGGGTTCACCCCAATTCCAGCACCTTCCCACCTCAGATCAATTTCCTGCCCCTTCACCCCTCAGATCAGCTCCAATAAAAACAAACAGGTAGCTGACTATTTCAACAAAGTTCCATGAAGCTCATCAGTAATTCCAAAAACTGTGATCTTTCTGAGATCCCTGATTTTAGTACTTTCAGCCAAGCGATTAATCTTCCTCCTCTGGTGGGTAGGGCTTCGATTGGTTTTAGCACTGGCCAATCACAGTCCCCTGCAGACAGGCACCCCGATGTCCTCCCCATCACAGAAGCCGGATGGATCTTTGCTGCTGTTGCGAGTGACAATCGCAGCTGCAGCAAAGACAAAAAAACAAACAGTGTTTACAATCCTGCACAGTGCGTGTGGGCACAGTGCCCTTCTCCCCTTCCAGTGAAGCTGCAGGACGGGGAATTCTAAGATCAGCATGCAGTAGCGCGGCAGAAGCTCTATCTCACTGAAACTTTCCTGCACCGCTCTGCAGATGGGAAGTCATCATGCCAGCAAAAGCGGCTTCACGTGCCACTTGTGGCACACGTGGCGGGGTTGCCAACCCCTGCCTTAGACCATTTCTTACTGTGTTTAACACTTCACAAAATATTACCTGGTGGAATCGTTTTAGCTAAAATTGGGCTCATATGGGACCACAAAGCGTGGCAATAGAGCTTCTTTGTGGGAATCTGCTATTGTGCCATAAAAATGAATTATGGGACTCTTCTCCTTAGTGTTTTCTGAAAGCCCAACACAGACACTATTCCTCCTTAGCTTATTTCAAATTTTCTTTTCATTACTGTGCCTCTAGTATTTTCTTTTCATTACAGAGTTTTTGAAAGGGACTGGGTTCATAAAGAACTTATCTTAGGGTTAGGTCAGTTTTGATCTCATCCATTTTGCTTATTAAAAGTAGTGTAGTTCTTAGGGATAGCCTTAAAAGAAGTTCAGCATTTTTTTTTTTCAAGTATCAAACTTACCTAGGTGGATGCGGCATTGGTCCAATGCTGCATCTGTCCTGCACTGGCTCCAAGACAGAGAACAGAGCAATCAAAGACCACTGATCTTTGGGTTCACAGAGCTCTGTGAGCAGAGCGTTGGTGACTGTCAGTCTCACTGGAGTGCTGGGCTGTGGAGGGAATGGGATCGGCTGGCTCAGGCTCTCAGCAGCTCGCAGAGAGGCTGAATCAGGTGCTGGTCCAGGGTTGTGGACAGATCCCAACCATACTGTTGCAATCTTGTCCCAGCCTGGACCAGCTCTGACATCAGTGGGCTTCACCCCTCTGTGTGCTGAAGATGGGTCACAGCAGTGCAAAAGAACTGCACTCCTGTGATCCACAGGAGAAGTACAGCTAAACGAGCTTTGGCTGTACTTCTCCTTTAAGGCTATAGGAAGGATGACAGCTACATAAGAGTCAGAGGAAACATGTTGGAAATTATTCTATTATTTTTAGCTGAGGCTGAGTGTACTTTCACCAGGGACTGCAAAGTAGAGTTGCTACAGTCATCAGGAAATAGGTTCAAAAATTAAAGGCCAGGGCTTGCTTGCAGTTTGGTGCTATTTTTGCAATTGTGGGTGGAGGTGGGACGGCAGGGTGGTTAAAGGTACCTTTGGATTCGGCAAAATTAGAAGCACGAGCGCTCTTGTTGCCAGTTTGCCCAACCCCCCCTCAGTAGCATGTTGGTTAATTGCAAATACAGTGGCTAATTTTGGAAAATTACAGAAAGGAAAAACGCAAACAATAAAACATACTAATGGAAATATAAAAATATATAGAAATAAACGTGCAGCGCTAACCAAAAAAGTGAGAATAGAAATAAAACAATGATGAAAGTGAATACAGTGAAATTGCTCAACGCAATATACACCTGTGAGGTATACCAAAATGTCCAAAGTGAATACACTAAGTTCAAGAGTGTCCAGAGGTAAAAATTGACCTCAACGTATTAAAGCCCAAAAAACAGAACACTGTTAATAGGTGTACATGGAAGGAGTCTTCTCAGACGAGAGAAATGCTTGAAAATAAGATGTTGACTGAAGACTGGATATCACAGCAATCAGAGGTAAAACGACAAACTTGTAGAGTAAATACTCTTACCAGATCATGTGGGACATATCTGCCATACGGCAGTACATCTATCCGAGCTTGTGGGAATGATCTCCCTAGGTCACGATCTCCAGTGGGTGAAGTTGGCCTGAGTCACGGTCACCGATAGTCAGGGCAGTCGCCGGTGGGGGTTATCAGCTCGCTCACACACTCTCCCGTTCTCGGCAGGTTCAAGGGGTCAGAAACGCCCCATCATGGAAATATTCATGGAGGAAAAAGAAAAGAAGGGGCTCCACATGGCGTAGGTCAAAAATTTTTAAAGGGATTGCCCCAGTTGAAGGCTTTTGAGTCGAAACGTGTAGGACGTTTGAGCTTCCCACATTGCCATTGATTTTTATTCAGTGATCACTTTTATCTGTAAGGTTTTTATCCAATAAATCCCTTTAAAATTTTTTGACCTACGCCATGTGAAGCCCCTTCTTTTCTTTTTCCTCCATGAATACTTCCATGATGGGGCGTTTCTGACCCCTTGAACCTGCCGAGAACGGGAGAGTGTGTGAGCGAGCTGATAACCCCCACCGGCGACTGCCCTGGCTATCGGTGACCGTGACTCAGGCCAACTTCACCCACTGGAGATCGTGACCTAGGGAGAACCTCCGGGGAGAATACATGGGAGATCATTCCCACAAGCTCGGATAGATGTACTGCCGTATGGCAGATATGTCCCACATGATCTGGTAAGAGTATTTACTCTACAAGTTTATGTCGTTTTACCTCTGATTGCTGTGATATCCAGTCTTCAGTCAACATCTTATTTTCAAGCATTTCTCTCGTCTGAGAAGACTCCTTCCATGTACACCTATTAACAGTGTTCTTTTTTTTGGGCTTTAATACGTTGAGGTCAGTTTTTACCTCTGGACACTCTTGAACTTAGTGTATTCACTTTGGACATTTTGGTATACCTCACAGGTGTATATTGCGTTGAGCAATTTCACTGTATTCACTTTCATCATTGTTTTATTTCTATTCTCACTTTTTTGGTTAGCGCTGCACGTTTATTTCTATATATTCTATATAACTTGGTTTGTTTGTGTGCTAGCTGCTACATATTACCGTGTTCACATAGTTTTATTTTGGTCAGCGCAGCCTCTCATTTATATCACAATGGAAATGTAAAAACACAAAATACAATTGGTCACAGCAAATGCTCTATCCAATATTCAATGTTGAAGGACTAAATATCAAATCATTTTTTTTTTTTATGACCATTCCTCGCATTACATTTTGTAATTAGGATATTGTGAAGTGTATGTTACCCCAACATTTCATATTCCTGATATGTGCCTGCTGTACCATGTTAAATAGTATTCTGTTCTCTCTGTATTTCTTGCTGTGCGAGAAATACCTGGTGATCCTGCAAGTCCCCCAGCATTCCTGTTTCAAACGGACATCGCTAGGCATAGAAGCACATCCTTCCCAGCATGATCAGTTATTTGGCTGTGCTCTGCCCATCCTCCAATGGTCAGACTTGTGCCGACACGACCCCCAGCACAGCTTTTTACTGGGAAGGTCAATGCTCTCTCTCGCTATGTCCCCTGCCGACACCCCCTTTCCCGCAGTCTCCACCCCCCCCCCTCTCTCTCTCTAACCCCCTTATGCAGCTGAGAACAGTGGTTATATGTCTTCACAAAAAAAAAAAAGTATTTATATATGTAGCGGCATCTCCGACTTCCAAAGGCCCAATGGTGACCTCCAGAGTCAGGGAGAGCAGACATCCTTCCTTGTAGTGTGAGTTATTAGGCATGATGGGTGTATTGCAAGAAACATGGGCGCCAGTCACTTTTTGGAATGCAAGAAAAGAGATTTATTGTCTCTTAAAGTGGAGTTCCAACCCCCCCCCCCCCAAAAAAAAATAGTAATGTGTTTAAAAAAAAAAAAAAAAAACATTTGGAGAACATTTTTTTTTTTTTTACTCACCTCTAAATGCCTGTTGCTAGGGGGTCCCTCGTAGTCTGCCTCCTTTGGTGCCTGGGCTCCTGACGTCACTTCCCTCGGCACAGGAAGGAAGGGAGATCGCCTCTCTACCCTCCCTCGTCAATCATCTGGGATACGTGACCGGTCCCAGATGATTGCGGGGCCAGTGACAGCGTGCGGCGCGGCTCACGCATGCGCAGTGGGTGCCCGGCTGTGAAGCCACAGCCGGGCGCCCACAGTCAGAATGCCGGTGGCGCCAAGCGGGGCTTCGATCCCCCGCATCGCTGGACCCTGGGACAGGTAAGTGTCCAATTAAAAGTCAGCAGCAGCAGTATTTGTAGCTGCTGACTTTTAATTTTTTTTTTTTTTAAATGGGAACCCCACTTTAACAGAACTGGGGAAGAGAGGTTTAGGGCCAGGACACCCTTAGGCAGATGCAATAGTAATTGGCAGACTCCGAGACAAAATAATAGGCAGACAGCTATACAGGTAGAGGGCCTTTAAGCTGGATGCAGCAAATGTATTTGTAGAACTGCAATCTCTTAAGGCAACTGAACTTTGAACAGTCAATAGAGATCCTCACACGTAACTCACAGTAACCCATTATAGATCTTTTCTCACATCTCACAGTATCCTACTGTAGAACATCACTCACTGAGCTCCCGGTCTCTCTTTAGACTTCAAGATACCAGACAGCACTGGATCCTCTGAGCTCTTCCACAGCTAACCCACTGTAAACTCAAGCTTCACCCACGCTAACCCGCTGGGTCCCTGGCTAGGCGCTCCCAGCAGGCCAAAGGACCAAAGAGACCCCTGCCAATTTGCTGAGTCAACTTACTCACTCCTAGTCTGGATTCCCTATGTCCTTATCATTCTACTGCCACAGGCAACAATGCCACCTAGTGACAGAAGAGAGGTGCATCAAATCCAGAGTTAGGAAAAAAAAAATGTGAATCCACTATCAATCAGCCAGGATAGTTACCACCTAGCAAGCTAAATTTGTTAGCAACCCAGCCTACCATCAGGGTGCTACATCTATATACACAGTATATAGACACAAACCGTTTGCCTTGCATTATTATTTTAAAATGAACGGGTTGTTTTACAAGGTGAGGGTTAACATATATTATTATTATTATTATTATTATTCAGGATTTATATAGCGCCAACAGTTTACGCAGCGCTTTACAATATAAAAGGGAGACAATACAGTTATAATATAATACAATACAATAGGATTAAGAGGGCCCTGCTCAGAAGAGCTTACAATCTAATAGGGTGGGGTAGGTGGTACAAAAGGTTGTAACTGTGGGGAATGAGCTGGTGGAAGTGGTAGGAGATTAGTTGGAGACGTGATAGGCTTTCCTGAAGAGATGAGTTTTCAGGGATTGCCTGAAGGTAGCAAGAGTAGGGGCTAGCCGGATAGATGGAGGTAGCGAGTTCCAGAGGATGGGAGAGGCTCTGGAGAAATCCTGGAGACGAGCATGGGAGGAGGAGATGAGAGAGCTTGAAAGCAGGAGGTCTTGAGAGGAGCGGAGAGGACGATTTGGGTGATATTTGGAGACAAGATTAGTGATGTAGCTTGGGGCAGAGTTGTGAATGGCTTTGTATGTTGTGGTTAGAATTTTGAATTTAATTCGCTGGGTGATTGGGAGCCAGTGTAGGGATTGAAGTAGAGGGTTGGCAGACACTGAGCGGTTGGTAAGGTGGATAAGTCTGGCAGCAGCATTCATGATAGACTGAAGAGGGGATAGCCTATGGAGCGGTAGGCCAATGAGAAGGGAGTTGCAATAGTCAAGGCGAGAGATAACAAGGGAGTGAATGAGGAGCTTGGTGGTTTCATTTGTTAAAAAAGGGCGAATTTTAGAGATGTTACGGAGGTGAATTCTACAAACTTTTGACAATGATTGGATTTGAGGCTGAAATGACAAGTCGGAGTCTAGGATTACACCTAGTACCCTGGCGTGAGGGGAGGGACTGATGGTTGCATTGTTGATTTTGATGGAAAAGTCATGGAGGGGGGCACGGGCGGGGGGGAATATTAATAGCTCAGTTTTAGAGAGATTTAGTTTAAGGAAGTGGTGCGACATCCATGCTGATATGTCAGTTAGTAAGTTAGTAATGCGAGAGGAGACTGAAGGAGTGAGGTGAGGAGTAGACAGATAGATTTGGGTGTCATCAGCGTATAAGTGGTATTGGAAGCCGTGGGCAGTTATTAGGTGACCAAGGGAGGTGGTGTAGATAGAGAAGAGAAGGGGTCCAAGAACCGAGCCTTGGGGGACCCCCACAGAAAGGGGCAATGGAGAGGAGGAGACAGAGTTGTAGGTGACACTGAAGGAGCGCTGTGATAAATAGCCAGAGAACCAGGATAGAGCAGAATCTCGGAGGCCAAGGGAATGTAGTTTATTGAGAAGGAGCGGGTGGTCAACAGTATCAAAGGCCGCAGAGAGGTCAAGTAGTAGGAGTATGGAGTACTGGCTGTTGGTTTTAGCAGTTAGTAAATCGTTAGTGAGTTTTAGTAAGGTAGTTTCCGTGGAGTGCTGCGAGCGAAAGCCAGACTGTAAGGGGTCAAGAAGGTTATTTTCATTGAGGTAGGAGCTAAGACGGTTGTAGACTAAGCGTTCTAGAAGTTTAGAGGTGAATGGGAGTAATGAGATGGGTCTTAAGTTGTTCAGGTCGGTAGGGTCCAGTGAGGGCTTTTTAAGAATGGGAGTGATCTGTGCATGTTTTAGAGGGGAGGGGAAAATGCCACTAGAAAGGGAGAGATTGAAGATGTGGGTGAGGGAGCATAGGATAGAAGAAGAGGGTGACCGTAGTAGTTGTGAGGGAACAGGATCCAAGGGACAATTGGTTAGGTGGGCATTCAAGAAAATTTTTGTAACCTCTTCCGTAGTAGCCAATTCAAAAGAGGAGAGGGTTGAATGTGCTGCTGGGCAAGGTATGATGGGTGGGGAAGATGTACGCACAGTAGAGATGTCCTCACGAATTGCATTGATCTTGTCTTTGAAGTGATTGGCAATCTCTTGGGCAGTGAGTGAGTTAGTGGGTAGAGGGGGTGGTGGACGAAGCAGAGAGTTAAAGGTTGAGAAGAGCCGACGGGGACTGGATGACAAGGAATTAATAAGAGAGACAAAGTAGGCTTGTTTGGCAGCATGGAGGCATGAATTGTATTTTAGAAGGGCAGATTTATACAGGGTGAAAACTTGCAGGCATTTGGTTTTACGCCACAGTCGTTCAAGAGCACGGCAATGTCTCTTGAGATTTCTAGTGTTGTCAGTTTGCCAGTTGTCAGTTTTTTACATGCTACTTTAATAGCATGTAAAAAAGAAAGTTTAGAAAATAATGTCATAATGCAAGTGCTAAAATATAAGAATGCAATTAAATAAGACAAACAGGCTGTGCTTCTGTGTTATCCAGAATTGCATCCTCTGCACTTGACCGACACCTACCTAGCTGCCAATCTAGTTAAGTGCTTACTAACTGAGCTCCTGCTGTCCATAACTAAAATTTTATATACATCCGTGACACTTGAGAGTATATTTACCAGAAATAAATGTGACAATCTGGAATTATTGCACACAGCCTGCGCCGGGGAATGAAATACAGGATCGGATTGGTTTCTAAGGGAAATGTGCCAAATCTGTTTACTTCAATTTTCTAAATCAGCCGACATGTTCCAATAATCCAGGCAACTGTTTTTTTTTTTAAAGGAGGACCAAATAAAAAAACAACATAAACTAAAGCACATCCTGTTATGTGACAGCAAACCAACCTGAACAAATCAGTGACTGCTGGAGGTGCACTGCCATTCCTCATAATTAAACTGCAATAGTCTTTTCCCTCCGGTTCTTGAGCTCTAATGTACCATGTGCAATTAAAGTAGCTATTAGTGAAGGAAGGGTTTAGAGAAAATATCACTGTCACAATGCTGTATAATCACTCACAAACAGCGCCTAAACCCAAAAGAATACTCCATCTTGGATGTGCGGATAACTACAAGCAGCAGAATGCACCACCAATTAAAAAACAATGGGGAACCACAGGTAAGTAAAACAGGGCTTTTTATTTTTTTGCATCTATTCAGATGCACAATAGAGACTGATGATAACTAGGCTAACACTATGGAAAAAATGATAACAGACATCTGAAAGTGAATGTTATGTTCTCTTTACTATAAAAGAATAAAATCTTCATATAGTACTTTACAGACCATGTATGGGATTTTCATCTGACTTTCAATTAAAAAAACAATAGCAATCTATTATCCCTTTAAATGCCTCTCTTTTTCAAATTACCACATTAGGGTGAAAATACACAAAAAAAAAATCTTTCAATTGAGATTGTTTGAACAAATTTCTATGGCAACTGATCATCTAGTCCAGGGTTTCTAACCCTAGCATTCCTCCAGAGGTTGCTCCTGACCAATGAGCAATTTCTGCCTCTCAGATAAGTTCCCACTGATACCATTGATCCTTTTAGCGATCTGTAAGGAGCAGCATTCTTGCCCCTGGCCATCACACCAATGCAGGGGGTCTCCAAACTTAAAAAAAAAAAAAAGGGGGACAATTTACTGTCCTTCAGACATTGAGGGGCCGGACTGTGGCCAGTGGGAGTAGAAAATGCCCCATCTTTGTTTTTAGTGGGAGTAATAGTGCCCCATTGTTGGGATCAGTGGGGGGAATAATGCCCCATTGTTGGGATCATTGGAACAAATAGTGCCCTATTTTTAGTATCAGTGGAACAAATAGTGCCCTATTTTTAGTATCAGTGGAAGGAATAGTGCCCTATTGTTGGTATCAGTAAAAGGAATAGTGCCCTATTATTGGTGTCAGTGAGAATAATAGTGCCCCATTATTGATATCCGTGGGAGGAGCAGCAACCCATCATTGGTGTCTGTGGGAGGAATAGTGCCCCATCGTTTGTGTGACAAACTGTGGTATCAGACCCCTGACAAAGGGCTGGCCAATCTCATACAGTGGTGTCACTTACGTAACAATGCCACCATCAGCTGCACCCTGAAAAAAGTTTTTCCAGATCGCGGGACCACAATCTAGGTGCCAGCAGCCGGAGAACAACTGTCACTGGGTTAAGTTAATTAAGCAATTAACCCTCTAAACTGCCACCACCACCTTTTTACCAAGGAGGAGGAAACTCACAATCAATAACAACTAAGATTTTAGAATAAATGTCTAACACACACACACACAGTCACCACAGACGGGTATATTCAGTGATTTATATGACAGTAGCGCTCCTAAAGAGACAGGGATTCTTTTAGTTTGCATTAGAGCCTTGGGGACAATTTCAACACTTTCCAAAATGGGGTTTAATAATGAAAAGGTCAAAATTGTACAAATAAAGTATTTACAGAAAAAGGAGGTTACAACAAAGCAAAGAGACAATGAAGCAACAGGGAAGAAATAAAAAGGAGTTGAAAATGAAGCATACTTGCAATGTCCAGTTTCAGTATGGTAAATTGGCTCTCATAACTTGACAGGTCTTCAGTTGCTTGACGGTACACGAGAGCCTTCACAATGTGCTAGCAATCCCCTTTTCTCTGCTATCAAAAGGGGTGTTGGCAGAGGCCATCTGACCAAGCGTCTGAGAAGGGTTGCTGGGATATCACCACATTTATGACCAAGTGCCAGATACAGTTTTCTATAGGTATTCATATCTCTGAATACCTACCGTTGGCTAACATGCATATTATTGTCCAGAATGAAATTAGCTTAGCAATGGCTATAAATATGTTAGGTCTCTGATGTCCAGTTCACCTAGGAGAGGTGCTTCTAGGGTATTGATGTTTGGGCTCAAAATGCTACAAATTAACTGAGGGAGGTAAATACAGTAAAACCTTGGTTTGAGAGTAACTTGGTTTGAGAGCATTTTGCAAGACAAGCAAAATTTTTAAATACATTTTGACTTGATATACAAGCGATTTCTTCATATACAAGTAGCGTCATGTCACAGCTGAGTATAAAACAGAACAGAGGCGCCTCTAAGTGTAGCAATATGGTTACATTTAATGAAGGTACAACATTTAGTAAGTCACATGGTTGATGAATAAAACAGGCACATAAAATTATGCAGGCATCCGGGGTAAAGCTGTCCACATAGACCATCCTCCACACCACCATCGACGTCATCCCTTCCACGCTGCGCTCCATGAGTGCTTCAAGCCTCGCTTTCAAATCGCTCTACTGCAGGGTAGTCTTCCCGGTCATGATTGCAGACTGACAGCGGTAAGAGCCGGCAGTGCAGAGGATGGTCTATGTGGACAGTTTTACCCCAGGTGCTTGCATACTTAGATGTGCCTCTTTAATCATCAACCATGTGAGTTGCTAAATATTGTACCTTCATTAAATGTAACCATATTGCTACACTTACAGGCGCCTCTCTTCTCTTTTATACACTGTAGCTCCTGCTGGATTTTGCTTTGAATCCCCTTGTAGAGGCTGCCATTTGTGGATGGACATTTTATGGTTACACAACATCACATTGCTATAATCTTTTTATATGGACTATAAACTGAAGGATTTATGAATAAATGGTTGTGGAACGAATCATCTGAGTTTGCATTATTTCTTATGGGGAAGTTTGCTTTGATATACAAGTGATTTGGATTAAAAGCATGTTTCCGGAACGAATTATGCTCGCAATCCAAGGTTTTACTGTATGTCTATATTCTGGCTGTGCTGTCATGATTTTAGAAGTTATGAAATATACTGGGATGATGCATTCTACCGAGAGACAGATGTGTGTAGTCTACCGATTTTAACTAAGGTATTTATGACCCAAAGTCTGTTAACTCTCTTCTCATTTAAGCAGGCAAGCCTCACAGTTTTAGGAGCACTGAGATGTGTATTGAAAGATAAGAAATGTCTGCCATGCAGCTAAGGGTTGTGGATTGTATAAACTGAAAAGAGGGGGGAGGAGAAGAGAGGAAAAAGGTCACTGTGCTATGGCTTCTTATGACAAAATGGTATGGAAGACTTGTGACTTAAGGAAAATGGCTGCCACACACACAGCTATTTGTGTGCCCAGTACGCATGACCATTACAGTTAGTGTCAGCGGGAGGAATGGTGCCCCATCATTAGTGCCAGGTGTGGATGGAATAGTGCCCCAAGGGCCAGATAAAGGCAAAGGGTCATATCCGGCCCCAGGGCCGCAGTTTGGCGATCATTGCACTAATGTATCATGAGCTGTAGATAAAGTACATATTTTAGCAGGGGTTCCCTGAGAGCGTAAAGTTTTTTCAAGGGTTCTTCTCTGTTGAAAAGGTTGAGAAAGCTGATCTAGTCACTCAAAATAGGGAAACAATTGAAACTGTAAGGCTACTTTTACACCGAGGCGCCTGTAAAGCAACTCTCCTGTCACTCCAGTGTGAAAGCCTGAGGGCTTTCACACTGGAGCGGTGGGCTTGCGGGGCGTTAAAAAAAAAAAAAAGTCCTGCAAGCCACATCTTTTAGGCGCTTAAGAAGTGCCCCTGCCCATTGAAATCATTTAGCAGCGCCGCCAAACCGGCGCATTTAACCCTTTATCAGCTGTTAGCGGGAGTTAAAAGCACCCTGCTAGCAGCAGAAAAAACAATGGCAAAGCGCCGCTAAAAAGCTTTACCGCCGATGCCTGCCCGCCCCAGTGTGAAAGTGCCCTAAGACCCCATTCACACTGAGGCGCTTTTACGCTAAAAAAAAAAGCACCTGAAAAGCTCACAAAAAACCTATTTCCATTAAAATCAATGAATGCTTTCACACTGGGGCAGTGCGCTCGCGGGGTGGTGAAAAAACGCCCCTGTCCATTGAAATTAATTGAAAGCTCTTCAAAAGCACTCAGTGTTTTACTGGCAGTTTAGAAGTGCCTCAGTGTGAAAGGGGCCTTAGTGGAAGGCTGCTATAGATTGCTGAATTCAACGCAATAATTATACGTGACAACATTGTGCTGGATAAGCTCCAAGTTGCAATTACCATGGCTGCCACTGTAAAGTGAGTACACGCATTAAAATACAGGGAAAGATTTCATCGCCCCTCCTAGGATGAGCATGCCTGAGAAAACTACAGCATTGGAGCGACACCATCAAAATGAATTTATGTGGATTACAAAGTAAACGGTATATGCAAAATGTAGGGAGAAATTACCACTTCCGCAGATCTGAAATTTGAAGAGATTCTGTGACCAGAATATGTGCAAGAAACGGACATGTACATAGTGTCATAGAGCCATAAGATCAACATGCTCAGAAGTGCCCCTTTTTTTCTGGGGCTTCAGCGAAGTCAGAGCAGACATTATCAACCCCTTCTAAAGATGCTAGTTGTCTGGCTAGTACACTGATCCAACTTGAGTGCAATAAGATTTGATTCACTGACCTGGAACAGGTATGCAAAAAAAGTTATATTGTTTACATGACTTTTTTCAGGTAAGAGGCACAAAGTATTAAGGGCAAGAGTGTAAACATGAAAGCGAGGAACCTAGAATTTGAAGAATGAGTCACAATGTGAGAAGGATTAAGTGGCACCCACACACATTGACAGGCTCTAGGATGAGTGTTTAGTCCTCTGGAATGGGTTCTGGAGCCCAGAGGCTTTGTAGAGAGTTAGAAGGAATAAAGTCTTCAATCCCAAGTTCATGTTTTGCCAGCAAACAGCACACTGCAAGTGGGCACAGTCCTTTTAGGGCAGATATGGCAACAATTCAAGACTAGGTTTCTGCCCAGGGCTCTGGGTGGCAGACAAGTGCAACTAGATGTGGATGTGTGCACAGAGAGTTTGGAGTTTAGTCTGGAGGATAGAGATGAGAGCCAGAGCAGCACGGCTGCAGAATGGAAGCCTGGAAGCTGAAGTATTTGCTTCTGGAAGAGAGATGCTACACAACCCCTAGTGGGTAACCCTTTTGTGTTTCTGTGAACTATTTTTTAAACAAAAGTAGACAAAAACAGCCCTGAAATGAAAGTTTTAGTGATCAGAATATGCCCTTAAACCAATACATGTAAGCCAATTTCCCACAACACATGATAAAGATATAAACATTTTGAAAAATAACTTACCTTTAACACTCTCCAGCTCCTTCCTGTAAGAAAACAAATACATATTTTAACACATTTCAAAACTAGGTAGATATTATGGCTGCCTAAAAAACACTGTTATTGTAAACCTGGGGTAAGTCCCAAATCAGTGAGCTTAAATAGAATACTGATGAACACAGTTAGCAAGTGGAACAAATATAGTACAAAGTACAGTTTGAAGACAGGGAAGGGGCATATGCTAAATACATAGTTTTGCCCCTTTAAAAACTAGCTGGCAGATTTCACTTGCAGAACAAAGACATGACAAAGAGCATTGCAAACTGGAATTATCTCACTTCCTGGCTCTCTGGAGCCTTATTGTAGCTGTTCTAATCCCGTCCACAAAGCTCAAAGTGTTCTATTCTTAAAACAGACACATTGAGTCTAATTTTATATTAAATTTAACAGCCTCAATTCTGCTTCTTTTAGGTCTGGATTAAATGAATAGGTAAAAAGCTATTGTGGGGGTACAATATTTTGAGAAGAGTTCTATAATTGGATTTTATTGCTGTGAAAGCGCTCATTAGTGGAAACAGCAGAAGTTACAAATTCTTTATCTGTGGTTGGTGGTTTAAATGTTCATCAAGCTGAATAGAAATGAATGCAGACTTAAAGCAAACTAGCAGGTTTATGCAGTAAAATGGTGCCAGGTGAGACTTTCTGTACCCATAGTTAAAACATCTAAATAGTTGGATCACAGGATAAAAATCTGATTATTCATCATACAAAATGTATCATACATAAATATATGACAGCTCATTGTATCAAGGACACTGCATAACGTTTTGCAATACAAGAATAGAGGCATTGACAGAAGATTGAGGGACATGACCTTTGAGAGACACAGTGCACACCATGGGAAGAATATATACCTCATTAATTAGGACGCATTTTTACACACTTTATCTGCAGTTTTAGAAATAAGGAGCATAGAAATAGCTGTGATTTACATGTAATCTTTTATTTAAATGGATGATTAGGAAGTTGTAAGCCTCTTTAGGGATATGGACACATATCCATTGTTCACTTAGGCCCGGTTCACACTGGTACGTTGCCAAACATCGCATGTGATTTGCAGTGCACTGCTGTTCACATCACATGCGATGTCTGTGCAATGCGATTTCAGCCATACAGATAGTATGGCTGATATCGCACCGCATTCAGTCCAAACACGCACAGGACCCTTTTTTTTGTTTGGACCAGAATCGGATTGCATGGCTGTTCACACCTGTGCGATCCGATTCATGTCCGAACCATCAGTTCGCAGTGCGATATGCAAGCTGAACTGGGGGTGACTTTAACAATGTATTGACACTCCCCAGCAGTTTGCATATGGCAGT
This sequence comes from Aquarana catesbeiana, assembly GCF_042186555.1. Classification (NCBI taxonomy): domain Eukaryota; kingdom Metazoa; phylum Chordata; class Amphibia; order Anura; family Ranidae; genus Aquarana; species Aquarana catesbeiana. The sequence goes on from NC_133328.1 coordinate 396,033,470, forward strand.
GTGAACTGCCATGCGAGTCGGTGTGATGCAGGAACCAACAGTGGATTTGCAGGGTTCTCGCATCGTACCAGTGTGAACCGGGCCTATAACAGAACTTCAGACGGTATATGAAAATTAGTATTAGATGACTTATAAAGAACACTTCACGTTGAGCAGTCAATAATGGATTTTTAAATGTTTTTTCTATGTGTGGTGTAAGATTTAATAAACTGTGTATATTTAGGATATAAACAGACATGAGCCCACTATGTATAGATTGTAAAAATGAAAGCTGAACTCCAGGAATTCAGCCACCTTGTAAAAATGTGCTGGATTACTGGGGGTCAACTCTAACGAGGTGCATGCCACCTTGTGGACTTATCTGTTTAATTTACAACTGACATTTTTAATGAGCCCTGGGAGCATAGTTATTATACTTTTGACGCTCTGGCGCTGGACTTTCTGGCCTCAGCTTAAGCGGCTGCATTATCGCATGCAGCTGCTGTGCCTGCCTTTCCACTCCTCCTGCCTCCTCACAGAGCACTTTGCGTCATGTGAACCAGTTCACAGAATACAAAACCTACTGTGAATGAACATCAGAGGGGATAGGTAGGTAAAGATGCTATGTGTGAGAAGCCAGCTTATCCCCTCTCTCAAAGCACCATAATAGCTGTAATTCTGGTGCCCCACAAAACGGTTAGTTGCAAATTAAAGAGATAAGTTCATGAGGCAACATTCACCTCGTTGGATTAAACTCATAGTAAGCCAGCTTACTAAGTTTACAAAGTAGCTGGAGTTCAGCTTTAAGAGTTATACTTTTGACAGCTTAACCACTTCAGCCCCGGAAGGATTTACCCCCTTCCTGACCAGAGCACTTTTTGCGATGCTGCACTGCGTCACTTTAACTGACAATTGCGCAGTCGTGCGACGTTGCACACAAACAAAATTGACGTCCTTTTTTTCCCACAAATAGAGGTTTCTTTTGGTGGTATTTGATCACCTCTGCGGTTTTTATTATTTGCACTATAAACAAAAAAAAGCGACAATTTTGAAAAAAAAGCAATATTTTTCACTTTTTGCTATAATAAATATCCCCCAAAAATATATTTAAAAACTAATTTCTTTCTCAGTTTAGGTCGATATGTATTCTTCTACATATTTTTGATAAAATCGCAATAAGTGTATATATTGATTGGTTTGCGCAAAAGTTATAGCGTCTACAAAATAGGGGATAGATTTATGGCATTTTTATTAATAATTTTTTTTTTTTTTAAATTAGTAATGGCGGCGATCTTTATCGTGACTGCAACATTATGGCGGACACATCGGACACTTTTGACACCATCGTCACCATCATCATTTATACAGCGATCAGTGCTATAAAAATGCACTGATTACTGTGTAAATGACACTGGCAGCGAAGGGGTTAAACACTAGGGGTCGATCAAGAGGTTAAGTGTGTCCTAGGGAGTGATTCTAAATGTGGGGGGCTCACTACAACATGACAGAGATCACTGCTCCCGATGACAGGGAGCAGTAGATCTCGTCATGTTGCTAGGCAGAACAGGGAAATGCCTTTTTTTCATAGGCATCTCCCCGTTCTGCTGCTCCGTAACAGGATCGCGGGCCCCAGGCAGACAGAGTCCGCGGGGGACACAGAGTATGCGGCGCGCGCGCGCCCACAATGCCGCAATTTAAAAGGGACATACCTGTACGCCCATTTGCCCAGCCATGTCATTGTGCCGGCGTACATCGTCGTGCGCTGGTCGGCATGTGGTTAAATAGCTGGAGCAATCCATGTTAACAACTTGCTTACTGGGCACTTTTTCCCCCTTCTCCCTAGCCAATTTTCAGCTTTCAGCACTGTCACACTTTGAATGACAACTGCACAGTCATGCAACACTGTACCCATATGGCATATTTATGATTTTTTTGACACAAATAGAGCTTTCTTTTGGTGGTATTTAATTTACCACTGCTAAATAAACAAAAAAGACTGAAAAAAAAAATGTTTTTTCAATAAAATTTTGCAAACTGACACTGATGAGGCACTGGTGGGCACTGTTGGGACTGCACTGATAAGGGGAACTGATTATCAGTGTCCTGATTATTATCAGTGTAGATGTTCCTTTAACACAAGCCAGGTACATTGTCAGTGTGAGGAAAGGAAAGCCAATAACCGGCTCGTGTTTACATCGGTGATCAGCTGTCACTGGATACAGCTGATTACGTGGTAAAGGGCCGCTGGGATTGGTCCTTTATCCCGATCTGTAATCAGCTGAGTCCGAAACTAAAGATTTTATATTTAGATTGGGAAATGTATGACCAGATTACGGGGTAAGGGTCATTTTTGCAAAATACAAATAAGTATCTAAATCAACAAATGAAATAGAGATGTGTCCAGTATAACAAATTGCCAATAGCAAGAGACAGTAGACACAGTTGCATAGTAAATCTACATTGGTCTTGAGGCATATAGGGTCAACATCCCCCGTTGTTCAAACATAGTTAGGTCCATATATGTTTGAACACAGTTTGGACACAGGCACAATTTTCATACTTTTGACTCTGTATGCCACCAGAATTAAATTAAAACAAAACAATCCAAATAAATTTGAAGTGCAGACTTCCAGCTTTAATTCAAGGGGTTGAACATAAATATTAAGTACACATTTTAGGAACTGCAACCATTTTTATACACATCCCCCCATTTTTAGGGATTCAAATGTAATTGGACAAATGAATATAATCATAAATAAAATGTTCATTTTTTTATATTTTTTTGAGAATCCTTTACTGGCAATGACTGCCTGAAGTCTGGAACCCATGGACATTACCAACAACTGGGTTTCCTCCTTTCTGATGCTTTGCCAGGTTCTAACTGCAGCTGTCTTCAGTTGTTCTTTGTTTGTGGGTTTTTCTGCCTTTAGTTTTGCCTTCAGCAAGTGAAATGGATGCTCAATTTGGTTGAGATCAGGTGACTGACTCGGCAATTGCAGAATATTCCACTTATTTTCCTTTAAAAGCTCCTGGGTTGCTTTTGCAGAGTGTTTTAGATCATTGTCCATCTGTACAGCATCCAATCAACTTTTGAATGGGATCCTGCAATCATCCACCACTGTCGTCTTCACTGCTGTCAGGACTTTTTATGTTGCTGAGCTCACCAGTGCACTCTTCTTTCCTCAGAATGTACTGTTGATTTTGCCACTCCTAATGTTGCTGCCATCTCTGATGGATTTGTTTCATATTTGGAGACTTAAAATGGCCTGTTTCATTTGCATGGACAACTAATTTGAAGACATGATGTAGGTTCAGAGCAGTAGATTCCAAATGCAAATACCACATTTAGAATCAACTCCAGATCTTTTACCTGTTTAACTGATGAAGAAATAATGAAGGCGTAGCCCACACCTGGTCATAAAACAGCTTTTGATTCAATTGTCCAATTACTTTTGGACCCAACTGTATGAGGCTCAAGGCAATAAAAGGGGGAGAATTCAAAGAGAAAAAAAAACGTGGAGGGGAGAGAAAGGAGAAGAGAACTACAAGTGAATTCCAAATAATAAGAGAAAAAAACAGTTCTAAGAAAAGTTGCTCTGGCCAACTCGAAGCCCAACTCCCCCGATAGGCCACCCCATCAGATGGGCGATTGTAAATATACAATACAGGGATTCCAGGTTTTATCAAATTTGGCTTGTCTGTCGCATGAAAAATTAGCTAGCATTCTCTGTAACATTATCCAGGACAGCCTATGTTTAGCTGTGGCAATGTCCACCCCAGGAGATTTCAAAGCTTTCACAAAGGACATATTTGCTGCTAGATAGTAGTATGTAAAAGATAAGATTGGGTATTTCTAGGGATTTCATCCGCCAAGTCATTGAGGAGCACCATTTTGGTAAGGTAACAGAGGTCACAGAATAAAATCAGATTAAACACTCTGATTCCAAAGTGCTTGATTTTTTAAACAGGTCCATCAAATATGGCACACAGTCCCCTCTTGTCTGCATCCTCTGAAACAAAGAAAAGAAGCATCAGGGTAAATTTTAGCGAGTCATGTACCAGCGAGATAGAACCCTGTAGTTTGCCTCAGCCAGAGTGATATAGAGGATCCCTTTTTGCACCACAGAAGAGCATCTAGACCAGTCCTCCACTTCTGTGTTTCCAGGTCCCAATGCCAGGCCACCCGATAAGGTAACTGTCACAGGTTCAGAAAGAAAAGGTTACATTGCTGATATACTTCCTCTCGAGCCACTATATTGTATACACCTGTCCTCAGAGTGTCCACGATGAAATATCGTCTGAGTTGCTTAAGAGAATTTTAAAAAAATGAAGTATTTGACGAAGGCGAAACGTTTCCATCAAAGACATTTCAAGAGTTTGGAGAAAATATGCTGTCAGTTTATACCCTTACAATCAATAAAATGTCCTATTTTATAAAGTCCCTTGTTAAGCCACTAAGAAAAGCAGTGAGGAGATTGGCCTGGGGGAACATTGGATTGTTCAAGAGAGGGGCAACTGGAGTATGGGTAGAATGAAGAGCATGTGTTTTACAGATAGTGTGATAGGATCACTCTGCAGTCCTTGGTGGGCATCCACAAAAGCAGATCCATGGGGAAGGGAAAACTTGCTTGAGCTTCTAGCTTGACCCAATCAGGTCTATAGCTAGTGGAGAAGATTTGTTTTAACTGGACTAATTAAGCTGCCTTGTAATATCTCTGAAATTGTGGGATCCCTAGACCACCAACTGATTTTGTAGCACACACGGTTTCCCAAGCCACTTATTAGACCTTAAAACCCCAGATAACATTTAAAAACAAGAGACTGAACCCTTTTAAAATAGAAATAGAAAACCGGGATAGAGAGAGCAGAAATAATATAAGATTTTTGGAAGTATAGTTATCTTTACAGCAGCAATTCTGCCCGTCCAAGAAAGAGAATACAGGGACCACATCCACAAGTCCCCCTTCAGGGAACTGTAAAGGGGTATATAATTGGCCTGAAGCATCATTGATATGTCTGAAGTGAGTATAATACCCAAGTATGGAAGAGAACCTGTACACCACTTGAAAGAGAAAGATAGCTTCTGGGACGCCCAAACAACATCAGGGAGATTGATGTTAAGTGCTTCTGATTTATCTGGACTTACTTCGGAGGCCAAGAAATGTCTCAAAACTCAGTTAGAGGAGAAGTATGGGATGGGTTAAATAACTAGTACGTATTACATTAATCACATATCAGCTAATCTTTTTTTCCTACCTCTTAGTTATTACAGCATGTGCACATGAACTTTGCTTCAGCTGGCAAAAACGGTAAATTTTCTGTTTGAAAAGTTCTCAGGGGGTGTATACAACTTCAGCAACACACCCCCTGCCTCTGTCCCCCCTCCCCTGAGAGACGTGGCTGTGCTGTGAACGAGCACGTTGGTCACATGGTTCTGTTTCCATAGTAATAGGACCTCACACAGGAAACAGAAGCTGACTGCTTGGCCAGATGGTAAACAATGTGCCTCTAATCTACTGCTGAGAATATGTGATAAAAGTTTCACAGGCTTGTCAGGACCTTGAGGGCTCCCTCCTCCACCTCCTATCTGTGGACACTCATTGCACTTCTCCTCTTATCTTGTCACTTCACACACACACAGGCACTCAGAGCTCTTCCTCCTCACAGACACAGTGTACACAGAGATACACCTTAGACCTGTTCACTGCTTACATAGACAATGCCTTGATATGCACACTGTATATACAAATAGCCTGCATGTGTGTGGAGACTGTATAACGGACTGGTATGCTTGCTGCAGCTCCCACATCAAAAATTCAGAGAATATAGCCGCACATGCAGGCTATTTGTATATACAGTGGGCATATAAAGGCATTGTCTGTGTAAACAGTGAGCAGGTCTAAGCTGTACCTCTATGTACACTGTGTATATTCCAGGCTGTTTGTAAGATAATTCTGTAACAAGTGTGTGCTAAGTGGGGAGGAGGAAAATTATGTGTCCTGCCAAAGCAGTGACTTTTGTCCTACTGACCTCTGGACTGCTGAACTCTGTCTTCTGCCATACTGACCCCTGTGCTTTGTCCTAATGACCTCTGCCCTCTGGACTGCTGACCTCTGCCCTCTGGACTGTTGACCTCTAGACTGTTGATCTCTGTCCTGTTCCCTAATGACCTCTGTTCTCTTCACTGCTGAACTCCGTCCTCTACCCTGACGACCCTTGTCCTCTGCACTACTGACCTCTGTCCTCTGCCGTACTGAATCCTGCACACTGTCATACTGACCTCCCATCCCTTGCCCTGCTGACCCCCTGCCCCCTGCACACCGTCCTATAAATAAATGGCCTCTGTACAGTCCTTTACAAACTGCTGACCCCATCATCTGCCCTGCTGACCTCCCAACCTATGTTACCCTGACATTTTTTACTGCATGCCAACAGCAGACAGCAAGTGTTCAAAAATAAATTACATTAAAATAATAATAAAAAAGCACCCCTGTATACATTATAATGCACATGTGTACCCCCTCCTCTACTGCACATGTGCAGCCTAGGGCACACACACGTGTATGTAAACAAATTCTGCTACACATGGTTGGGCATCTATGAAACTTAAGAACTTCACACAAACAAGAATTATACATACATCCATGTAGACATACTGCATTCTAATCCAAGCATTGGTCATGTATGGATGTACACTCCGATTGTAGATCTGTGCAGGTCAGTGAAGCTGGCCACCTGTCATTGATTTGAACAGGCTGCCTGCACATGACTGCAGCAAAGACCGGTAAATCCCATGTCGGTGAAGACAGCCCTTCACATGGGTGTACTTAAGCTTACGCCCGTGTAAGCCCTGGTTCACATTGATGCGATTTAAAATCGGCAGCAATTGCAGCGTCCGAACCGGTGCAACGCCATATTTTCGGCACCAAATTGATCCCCAAAAGTAGTTTCTGTACTACTTTTGGCGATTTCCAGGTGTAATTTCCTTTGACATCTGTGCAGAAGCCTGCACAGATGTCTCTGAAATCACCCCCCGAAGTGACATGTGGGAATGAAATTGTGCGAAGTCAGTGTGGGCAGTCAGTGTGTCCTGAAGAAGCGGGGGTTTCCCCATGAAACGCGTTGACGTCACTCCCTCTCCTCTGAATGTCTAACATTCTTTTTCTATGCTCATCTTTCCTTAGTATAGATTTGTGTTTTCCGCAGTCAGTGTGAACCTAGGCTAAATGTCAGTTTTTACTTGCAAGGAATGAGCAGGTTTTCCCATGCAGGCAGGCGGTCCCATTGATGTCTACCATGATGCAGCAGCTGCACAGATACAGTTGCTACTCCCAATATGACACCCGTGCAGCTGCAAGTGTGGGCCCCAGAATGCAGATAAAGCAGACCCTGAACACAGACCCGCACCTACAAGGTGTAAAATTGGGAGCACTGGCTGTGTCCGTGCGGCTCCTGTATCCCAATAGAATTAATGGGAATGCCTGTGCATGGATGCATGAAACCTCTAAGTCGACAATCAGCGACTTATAGCGGGACGTTGATAGCAGGCAGTCTGACACTAACTGAAATTTTGTGGGAACCAGTGACACAGAGATCAGTATATACTGTCACTGTACTAATGACACTGGCTGGGAAAGGTTAACATCTAGGGTGATCAGAGGGTTAAATGTGTGCCTAAAAGCACTTTGGTGCATTCACCTTGAGGTGCTTTAAATAATAAGTTCACCTTTTACTCAAAATAAATACATGCACATTGTTTGCAGGTAAAAACATGTGCATTTATTATTTTTTGTTGCAGGAGCCTGTAAAGCATTCCACCAGCGATCAGCAAATCACTGATGCCATGCAGAACTCCTGCATGCTTGTCACTGTATTGGCATCCAAGGAAAACAATACATTCTAACAGGAAACATGAATGAACTATCACGGCAATCCACAGCGCTGTAGTAGTTCACTGAGAACAACAAGTTGCTGCTAAGGCTGTCGGGCCTTGTAGTGTTCCATTCACAGAGTACCGTGAATGAGTGACGCGGCTGGGTGGACAGGCGTTTTTTTGAGAGCATGCAGGGAGGAGAAGATACCCTGCTAGCTGTCAGAATGTGGGGGAGGAGGCAGGGGCCGGTGCTTTCATAGCATGTTACACCCAGAATATGGGTGTAGCCCGTAACATGTTACGAAAGGTCAATTTTCCTTGTACTAAGGAATGTACTTTGCATGGAAACAAAAGACACATCCCTGCTGACAGGACAGAGCTCTGCATTCTTTACACTCACACAGCTCCGCGTCGCCATCCTCTTTGCCGATCAGTGGGTGCCAGAGGTCAATAATTGGCCCGGGACCTTCTGATCAGCCGGCGAGGTGGTAACGCACATGTGCGGCCCCCACCTGGAAGTGCTGAATCACATATCTCATATGTGATCCAGCACAGGAGAGCTGCTTTGTTACCGTAAGCCTACATGAGACAGTCACAAAGCAGTTAGGGCACTTTCACACTGAGCCTTGCCGGCGGTAAAGTGCTGTTATTTTTAGCAATGCTTTTTGGCCGCTAGCGGGGCGCTTTTAACCCCCGCTAGCGTCCGAAAAAGGATTAAAAGCCCATTGATTTTAATGGGCAGGGGCGCTTTAGGATCAGTGTATACACAGTTTCTAAAGCGCTCCAAAGAAGCTGCTTGCAGGACTTTTTTTGACGTCCTGTCAGCACACCGCTCCAGTGTTAGACATCAAAGAAATCCTGGACAGCCGCACTCCAAAAATATTTGCCTTTATTCAATAAAGTGGCATCCAAAATACAGGTCACAGCAGAGTGGAACAAAGCTTACGCGTTTCGCACTACACAGAGTGCTTAGTCATAGCTAACAATCATAAAAATTAAAGTGAAATAAATAATAAAAGTTACAAACCATGTGACCACATAATTAGCAGATACCAATTAATCAATGAATATACCAATTAGGCATCATGGGTCACCTGTGGTTTCAACAAGTGCAGTGAAAAAAAGAACAAAAACGAGATCAATAAAAAAAAATGATTGAAAAAGTACAAATAAAGGATAGTGTGTGCAAAAAGCAAGAAGATATGTGTGTGAAGATATATGAATATAAAACTGTATGTACAGGGTATACAAAAAAATGTGAAAAAAACTATGTATATATGTTGAAATATGCATGTGTATAACAATGAAATAAAGTGAAATAAAACATTGTGTAAGCGGTGGTAAATTTGTGTATGTGTATATCTAACCTCAGACTTTCACATTGGAGTGACAGGAGAGGTGCTTTACAGATGCTATTTTTAGCACTATAGTGCCTGTAAAGCACCTCAGTGTGAAAGGGGTCTTCAGCTCCGGAAGAATTTACCCCCTTCCTGACCACAGCACTATTTGCGATTCGGCACTGCGTCGCTTTAACTGACAATTGCGCGGTCGTGCGACGTGGCTCCCAAACAAAATTGACGTCCTTTTTTTCCCACAAATAGAGCTTTCTTTTGGTGGTATTTGATCACCTCTGCGGTTTTTATTTTTTGCGCTATAAACAAAAAAAAGCGACAATTTTGAAAAAAAAAAGCATTATTTTTTACTTTTTGCTCTAATAAATATCCCCAAAAAATAATTAAAAAACATTCTTTTTCCCTCAGTTTTTCCCTGTTTAGGCCGATACGTATTCCTCTATACATTTTTGGTAAAAAAAAAAAAAAATTCGCAATAAGCGTTATTGATTGGTTTGCGCAAAAGTTATAGCGTTTACAAAATAGGGGATAGTTTTATGGCATTTTTATTAATTTTTTTTTTTTTTAACTAGTAATGGTAGCGATCAGCGATTTTTATTGTGACTGCGACATTATGGTGGACACATCGGACATTTTTTACACATATTTGGGACCATTGTCATTTATACAGCAATCAGTGCTAAAAAAATGCACTGATTCCTGTGTAAATGACACTGGCAGTGAACCGCTAGGGGGCGGGGAGGGGTTAAGTCAGTACTAGGGAGTGTTTTCTAACTGTAGGGGGGATGGGCTAGCTGTGACACGTCACTGATCTCTGCTCCCGATGACAGGGAGCAGAGATCAGTGACACTGTCACTAGGCAGAACGGGGAGATGCTTGTTAACATCAGCATCTCCCCGTTCATCCTCTTCATGAGGCGATCGCGGGTATCCCCGCGGCGATCGAGTCCGCGGGACCCACGACCCGACACACGGAGCTCCCGGCCGGCGCGCGCGCACACAATGGCACGGCGGGGAATTCAATGGGACTTACAGGCACGCCCATTTGCCCAGCTGTGCCATTCTGCCGACGTACATCGGCGTGCGCCGGTCGGGAAGTGGTTAAACTAACATGTGGCACCTTCCTATACGCGGAGATAAAATGCAACATGTTTGCATTTTATCACAACTCACTGCACTGCAGCTACAGACTGCATTGTAGTGCAAAAAGGGCAAATAGTAAAAAATTGGTTTTCTGTGTGTCCTATTGGCAACAGGAATTCTTACAATGCAGAAAAATGCCAGTCACCACACTATATGTGTGTATAATGCAAAAATTATAGTGTCTACAAACTATGGGATATATGTTTGGAATTTTTTATTTTTTTTTTTTTTTACTGGCAATGGAGGCAATCAGCGGCTTATAGAGTAACTGCGATATTGTGGCAGACAATTTGGACACTGACACTTTTTTGGGGACCACTGGCAAGGGGTTAACATCAGGGGCGATCAAAGGGTTAACCGTGTGCCTAGCCTGTTTTTTAGTGTAGTGGAGGAGGTGCTTTTAGTTAGAGAAGGCATTCCTTACTGACAGAATGGTAATCTGCCTTTTTTTGCATAGAAAGACTGCTGTTCCGCTGGCGTACCGAATTATCAGTGGGTGCCAGCGTACATTGAGCAGCACAGTGGGAGTGAGTCACCAGCGGCGCGCACTCGTGATGGATACCTGGAAGTATAGGATCATGTATATTTACGTGATCCTGCGCAGCGTGACTGCCCTGTAGCAGTAAAACTACTATGGGGTGATGGGCAAGTGGTTAAAAGATGGCTACACCAAACACCTGTCTATCCCATCCTAGGCAGATGTACACGCAAGAATATGTATGAAGATCTGTGCACCTGTCAGCCTATAATTGAGTTCAACAGGCAACTGCATGGAACACCTCTCCATTCCAGTGCACATCAACATGGCCAAACACTCTATATTTGTGCAGCTGCATGAATATGCCGTGTAATACAAAGCAATACAATACACTTTAATACAAATGTAAGGGGGATGTAATCCTGCAATACTCGATTTACAATGAAGGAAACATTGCTATAGGGGTACTAGGTAATACACCAATTATGGGGGAGCAAAGCTCTGTCCATATGTCTGAGTAGCTCTGTGGGATTGATTGCCAATGTTAGCTCTGATTTAATTTCGTTTTACTATACCAGTAATGCATGGCATTCCTGTGTGCTGTAAATTCCAAAAGTGTATTCTGCTTTGAAAATGTATTCTTTTCACTCTGATAGACAGAAATGTATAGTGTAGATTCTCATACACAGCACTATCAGTGACTTCTCTCACCTTACAGTCACTGAAGGGCTGTTATCTCTGCTGGATTCCTTTGAAGAACTGAACAGGCTGAGGAGGAGGAGGGAAGACGGAGCACCTACGCTTTGGCTCTGTGAAGTCTCAGGAGCAAGCAGAGAGCCAACATCAAACAAGCAAAATTACAGGAAAGTGGGTGGAGTCAGACCATTGTCGGTATTACACAGTATGAAAGTCCGTAGACCCTCCCACAGGTATTTAGCTCAATTTTAACAGAATGGGGGCACTTCTGAGAGGACTGGAAAGATTTTTTGATATCAGCAGCTCACATAGAATAGATGTAAGCAACAAAAAAAGAAACCCATACTTCTCTTTTAAAGAGTTTAAGGAGGTTAGGCAAGGTCGTAGTTAGAAATGAGATAAACATCAATAAGTCGTCTGCAAAGAAAGTACTTTTATGCTCCATTTGAGAGCTCTGAATGCCTTGAATGTCCAGGGTGAATCTGAGCACTATCACCAAAGTCTCAATCGCAATCATGAATAGTAATGGTGACAGGAGGTAACCCTGCCTAGTGCCTGTCTGAATGTGGATTAGGTCAAATTTGTAGCTGTGTATAGCAATATAGGCGGTGGGGTTGGGATACTGTATAAGGCTTGTAAGAGGGTCAGAAATTTAGGGCCAAAGTTCCATTTCTGAAGGGTGTGGAAGAGAAAGGGCCAAGACAGGAAGTTGGAGGCTTTCTGGAGATTCAGGATAAAAGCATCCCATCACATGTATTTTTGATGAATTTTCTTGCACTTATTAACCTCTATTTTAAATTGGTTCACACCAACACACTGAATAAAAGTGAAACAAGAAGACATGCTTGATGCAATTTCAGGTTGCCAACCTGTATTTTGCAATGCAAGTCAATTGAAAAGGATCCTTGACATTGTGGGTGAAAAACAGGTCTAAAATATATATGAACCTGGGGCAATTATAGCTTTACACAGCTGAAGGAGTAATTTGATTTCTAAGTTTAAAATATATATTTTTTCTATGCAAAGTCCACTTTAAGAAGCAGCATGTACAAAATAGTACTGAACAAATGTCACTTGGACACTTTCGCTGCTTTCTACAGCCATACTACTGTTTGGCATGAGAAGCTTCTTCTTCAAATACAGATATGCTAGAAATAGTCTTCATTGAGGTTTTGAGGCTTTTGGAGGCTGCACATCCATTGCTGGTTATACTTTGTGGTTAAAAATAAATAAATAAAAAAAAAAAACAACACACCACCACATTTACAGAAATGGTAAGACTTCCGGTAAGATGCTTTAGTATCCTAAACCACATTTATTTTTTTTAAACAAGTTATTTTTTAACTAAAATTCAAAAAGGTATATCAAACACCTTGCAAAAGTATACAAGATAAGCAATTAAAAATATGTGAATTATGTCCAAAAATTTGATGAATTAAGGTTGTTTAATGTTTACAAACTGCCTTGCATTTTCAAGTGTATGTTGAAGATAAACTAAATAAACTGCTTCTGATTTACTAACTGATACAACAGCCAGCTGGGATCTACAGTCAGGTCCATAAATATTGGGACATCGACACATTTCTAATCTTTTTGGCTCTATACACCACCTCAATGGATTTGAAATGAAACAAACAAGATGTGCTTTAACTGCAGACTTTCAGCTTTAATTTAAGGGTATTTACATCCAAATCAGGTGAACGGTGTAGGAATTACAACAGTTTGTATATGTGCCTCCCACTTTTTAAGAGACCAAAAGTAATGGGACAATTGGCTGCTCAGCTGTTCCATGGCCAGGTGTCTCTTATTCCCTCATTATCCCATTTACAAGGAGCAGATAAAAGGCCAGAGTTAATTTCAAGTGTGCTATTTGCATTTGGAATCTGTTGCTGTCAACTCTCAATATGAGATCCAAAGAGCTGTCACTATCAGTGGAGCAAGCCATCATTAGGCTGAAAAAACAAAACAAACCCATCAGAGAGATAGCAAAAACATTAGGTGTGGCCAAATCAACTGTTTGGAACATCCTTAAAAAGAAAGAATGCACCGGTGAGCTTAGCAACACTAAAAGACCTGGAAGACCATGGAAAACAACTGTGGTGGATGACTGAAGAATTCTTTCCCTGGTGAAGAATACACCCTTCACAGCAGTTGGCCAGATCAGGAACACTCTTCAGGAGGTAGGGGTGTGTGTGTCAAAGTCAAAAATCAAGAGAAGACTTCACCAGAGTGAATACAGAGGGTCCACCACAAGATGTAAACCATTGGTGAGCCTCAAAAACAGGAAGGCCATATTAGAGTTTGCCAAACAACATCTAAAAAAGCCTTTACAGTTCTGGAACATCCTATGGACAGATGAGACCAAGATCAACTTGTACCAGAGTGATGGGAAGAGAAGAGTATGGAGAAGGATAGGAACTGCTCATGATCCAAAGCATACCACCTCATCAGTGAAGCATGGTAGTGTCAAGGCGTGGGCATGTATGGCTGCCAATGGAACTGGTTCTCTTGTATTTATTGATGATGTGACTGCTGACAAAAGCAGCAGGATGAATTCTAAAGTGTTTCAGGCAACATTATCTGCTCATATTCAGCAAAATGCTTCAGAACTCATTGGACGGCGCTTCACGGTGTAGATGGACAATGACCCGAAACATACTGTGAAAGCAACTGAAGAGTTTTTTAAGGGAAAGAAGTGGAATGTTATGCAATGGCCAAGTCAATCACCTGACCTGAATCCGATTGAGCACGCATTTCACTTGCTGAAGACAAAACTAAAGGGAAAATGCCCCAAGAACAAGCAGGAACTGAAGACAGTTGCAGTAGAGGCCTGGCAGAGCATCACCAGGGATGAAACCCAGTGTCTGGTGATATCTATGCATTCCAGACTTCAGGCTGTAATTGACTGCAAAGGATTTGCGACCAAGTATTAAAAAGTGAAAGTTTGATGGATGATTGTTAATCTGTCCCATTACTTTTGGTCCCTTAAAAAGTGGGAGGCACATATACAAACTATTGTAATTCCTACACTGTTCACCTGATTTGGATGTAAATACCCTCAAATTAAAGCTGAAAGTCTGCAGTTAAAGCACATCTTGTTTGTTTCATTTCAAATCCATTGTGGTGGTTTATAGAGCCAAAAATTTTAGAATTGTGTCGATGTCCCAATATTTATGGGCCTGACTGTATACCATTATTGCACCATGTATAATCCACAGTTATGTCCGGTGCAATTAGAGCAATACCTTCTTACCTTGCTTCATTTATAAAGGACAGTGTGAATGTTAGACTTTATTTGGTAAGAAACACTCTGTATGCCAAGTTCCAAATAGGAGCTTTAGGGCTCATTTACACTTGCTGTGTACCGCTTCAACAGGCTTTTTTTTTTTTGCGTTTTTGATGCTTTTGTGATGCTTCAATGGTGCTTTGATGATGCTTCTGTGATGCTTTTTTGAAACTTTAATGAGGCTTGCCAAATGCCCTGCGTGTGTGTTGATTTGTTTTAAAGGCGCCCAGCAGAACCCCAGCTTGGTAGTAGCCCACTCAGCAGATTCCCAGCTCATTAGTACCCTCGTTCAGCAGATCCCCAGCTTATTAGTACCCTCATTCAGCAGATTCCCAGCTCAGTAGTACCCCCAGCTCTGTCGATGTCCCACTCAGCAGTACCCCCAGCTCTGCTGATCCCCCATTCAGTAGTAACCCTCAGCTCTGCTGATCCTGCTCTTTCTGGTCCACGCTCAATACCCGCTACATTGCTCCCACACTGTGCACCACGTGTGACATTGCCAGTTTCTCCAGCGCCGATTCCCCAGCTCTGATAGTTGCTCCGCTCCAGTCAGGACCCAGCTCACCTTTCTGCTGCTCCACACCAGATGTGACATCTGCACTAGACACTTCCAGAATATATACACATGAACCGGAAGTGACTGCTGATGATGTCTTTCCAGTTTGCTTGTTAGTGTACAACCTGGGATATCTCATACCTGCAATACCTACAAAACAAAGTGAAGCTGAAGCTGCATTAAAGCCTCTCAAAAATCTGCAGGTACTGTAAGCCAGCTTTGAACTAGACTTCTTTGGAGGCTTTGAAGACACTTTGAAGCATCAAGAAAGCAAAATGGCGTATCATTTTTGAAGCAAAGCAAACACAACATGTAAACAGGACTGTAAGCTTACCATTTTATTTAGTGACCGGTGCTTTGATTGAATATATAAGAGTACAGTGTATATGTATATTATATATATATTTATATATATATTTATAGTTAGTTACAGTGAGGATTTGGAAAATTTTCCCTTAGTGCTAGCAGCTACCATCTTTCTACTGAAAAGCGCCTTTCTATATATGTAGATGCTTTGACTGGCATTCAGAGCACTTTTGAAGTAAGTGTAAATGAGCCCTTAGTAAAAAAAAAAAAAAAAATCGCCGTGTGCTGCCTGTTGGTGGGAGAAGACTATAACACTAGACATTAGAAACTAGGCAACATACTAAAACTTGAATAAAAAAGCAGGAAAGATCGAATTGGTGCCAACACTTGTCACAAACAATGACACATCTTGACCATCTACAGTCTGGTCATGATACAAACACTAACCTTTTCTTCTTCTTGTAGTTCTCTAGTTGCACATACTGTATGTGTTGACACCTCTGAAACTCGCACTGTTCACACAGGTCCTCCAGTTCCGACAGACATCGCTCTACATCTCCAAAACTTTGTTCTAGCAAAGCTGTTTCAAACAGTGGCAGAAATACACAATTACAAAGACAGCCAGGATAAAAAAAAAATATATATATCTTTTCATTCTAAAATAGTGAATGTTGAAAAGAATCAGTAAAATAAATATGGATAAACATTAAAACTGATCCAAATTGTACTTTAACTAAAAAGGTAGGTAGGTGTACACTGTCATTTGGAATTTGCCCAAGCCCTGCTTGCAGTTGTGCACAGGACTACTTACTCACCTGAACCCTTGTTGACAACTGAGCTGAAGGCTGCAGTACCATTATGTCAACCATTCATTTGTTTATTAATGAAACATCCCAAAACAGTAGTATACAGTTTTCATTTTTATGAAATGATATGGCTTAAAGCATTAGTGTACTTTAATTTTGTAAAAAATCAAAAGTTTTAGACTCATTGAGAGCTTTGCTCTTCAGCATTTTGACAGTAAGGGAGTAAAAAAAGAATAAAAATATTGAACGCTTCTTGAATATGCTTGCCATCCTTGCACAGGCGGCTAGCAAAATGTTTTTGTATTGTTGCAATTTTATTATATGTGCTGCCAAAGTAAGCACTTGTGTCCCCTTTAAATGAAGAGTTATGCCCCGTACACACGGTCGGACTTTGTTCGGACATTCCGACAACAAAATCCTAGGATTTTTTCCGACGGATGTTGGCTCAAACTTGTTTTGCCTACACACGGTCGCACAAAGTTGTCGGAATTTCCGATCGCCAACAACGCGGTGATGTACACCACGTACGACGAGACTAGAAAAGGCCGGTTCAGAACCAAGCGCGGCACCCTTTGGGCTCCTTTTGATAATCTCGTGTTAGTAAAAGTTTGGTGAGAGACGATTCGCGCTTTTTCAGACTCGTGGCTTTCAGATCGTTTTCTGACGTTCAGTTTGTGCTTGTGGGTTTGTATCTGCTCTTCAGTGCGTGCAGTCAGTTCGTATCGGAGTTTTCTGTGTGATCTTGCCTGCTCGTTGCTGTTTTTCAGGTCGCTCTTCACAGGCCTTGCTGTTCTTCAGTGCGTTCTGTTACTTCGTTCTGAGCAGCCGACCGTTTTCTAGCCATGTTTCGTATGCGTACTCCTCGTACAGTTCGTGCTGTGCGGGGGCTTGGTGTTGGGGTCCTGACCTTGACACAAGTCCAGTCCATGAACAGGGTGGGGAGGAGTTCATGGACCAAGAATTGGTTGCTTCAGCGTGACCAGTTCTCTCATATGCCTTTGCTCCGTGAGAATAATCCTGATGATTTCAGGAACTTTCTCAGGATGACGGACCCCGTATTTCACCGTTTGTTGGCTTCGCTGACCCCCTATATCAGCAGGCAGGATACCTGCATGAGGCAAGCCATCACTCCGGAGCAGAGGCTGGTCGCTACCTTGCGGTATTTGGCCACAGGGAGAAGCCTGCAGGACCTCAAGTTCTCAACAGGCATCTCCCCCCAGGCTCTTCTTTGTGGACATTTACTGCTTGTGTTTGTTTTAGCTGACCCTGACAGAAATGTGTGGAGTCCAGAAAATGTCGTGATTGTGTAACCTTATACAAAGCACTGTTGGCTGTTATTTACTAAATGCAAAGATACTTTTCACTACAAGTGCACTTGCAACTGCACTGTAACAGCACTTGTAGTGCAAAGTGGATTTCCCCTTAGGAAATAACCCCCATTTTCTAATAAAACAACAATTACATCACCCCAAAAGTGTTGTAGTGTTGAGACAATAATCCACACATTCTTGATGAACAATCTTTTTAATACCTGCACAATCACATGTGCATTTACCAAAGGTTTTTCTGACAAACCAACATGTTTGTTGTATACCAATTTTTGTGGTGTCATTATCCAAAATCAAAATGTGCATTTTATAGAAAACAGGCCTGTGTAAAACCAACAAGAAAGACACAAATCTTGATCTTACAAAGTTCACATTTGGTAGAACTGGAAGGCAATATCAGACATGAGTATTTAGGAACTGTGTTTGATATTGCGTTCAGATGGGGGGGGAAATCACCCCTGGAAAAGCCAAATTTGGAAGATGCACACAAATTTCCCAATGTCAACATGTGCTATCTGCCATCAGGGGGGATCAAGGGATGTGTTTTGGGGGAGAAAGCCCTTCCTCACCGCTACTTTATAATTGAGGAAGGGGTTGCACCCCCAAAACACGTCCACTGATCTCCCGTGATGGCAGATAGCACATGTTGGCACACTGTGTGCATCCTCCAAATTTGGCTTTGGGAAAAATCACAAAAACATTTCGCACATTGTAGCAGACAAATGAAGAAAGTGATTTGGAGGTGCTTTAAACTCGCCCCAAAACATCAATGATGTTTTTATATTTTGGAATAACATCATTGATGTTTTGCTTGATGTTTTCCAATTGTAAATTACACCCCATGATCTCCCCGATCAGGATCTGGGCACTTTCTGATGTGAAAGGATCTGGATCCACAACCTCACGATCACCTAAAAAGAGAGGAACCCCAAAATAAATTAGGTTTGCAAAAAAATGCCGCCATCCATCTCTTATCTGAGCCTGTGGTCGCAGACACTCACCTGTTGTGGTAACTACTTCCACCACGTCTTCATCCTCCTGCTCAGCTTGTGTTGGGGGGATTTCCCCTTCTTCCAGAGGGGGGGGGGTCTCTGGTCTCCTCGGATGAGGGGTGTCCTCCGAGTCTTTTCTCCCCTATGTAAAACAAAAATGGTATAATTAGCACACAGATATTTGATGGCAGAACTATAAAGATGAAACATTGCTTGGAAGTGGGGTACAATTGTCTATTTTAGCCGAGTTCCAAGATGTAGCTTTTTTAGTGTCCTTTGTCAAGCTGCAATACTTTACCTGTTTGGTAAAAGCTTCACAGATGTAGCCCCCCCTATAGTATACACTGGAGCACCTGTGTGGCCCCCCTAATAAAAATGGTGTTCTTGTGTCCCACACTAGTGCTCCAGTGTCCAGATGTGAAAACAGCTGCTCAGTGTCCTCTCCTTACACAGAATCTAGTTTGCATTTCATTCTAGTAACAAAGCCATCTACACAACCCAATTCTTTGAAGACAAGTATAGGGCGTTAAAATGGTGGCCAAATGCATATGGCCTAAACAATGGTATTTTATCGTCCGAAATAACAATGTGTGATCCGAACGAATAATGTGCCCATGAACATGAAAGTTGCCATTTTAAACTGTACAACAGTTCCTAAAAGCACATGGAGCAGCACGAACGTAATAAACACAAAAAGAATAGGAACACAGGACAACTACTTACTTTTTTGCAGCACTCTCCGGATCTTTCTGTACTGCTCATGTTCTCGTAATTTCAGGTCCGACCACCGCTTCCTGAGCTGATCTTTCGATCGCCGTACCCCGAATTTCCGGTGCAGACTCCTGACCACTTTCGCCATGATCTTGGCCTTTCTGACATTGGGGTTGGGGTAAGGCTCATACTTTCCATCATAGTCGGCCTTCTTCAGGATGTCCACCATCTCCAACATCTCCCCAAAGGACATATTTGAGTCCTTTAATCTCCTTCTGGATCGGGACGTTTCAGGCTCCAGCCTTTCCTCCTCCTCCTCGTTGCTGTACTTAGCACTAGCCTGCTGTCTCTCCGCCATGTGCTCTTCCTCCACTGCGCCGAACGAAAAGGGGCGGGGACTAGACTAGAAAGAACGTCAGGGGCGGGCGGAGTTATACGCATGCGCAGTGTGTATAAATCGTAACGCGCGCGTCTTACGTACGATCTGTGAGCAGAGGAAGGAGCATCGGAGACGCCGATCGTGCTAACGAAGGTAGGATCTAAACTTGGGCCTATACTGCTTCGAAATGGAAGCCTATATTGTAACAAGATTAGGGGAGTTTGGCCTGACATTAGGGTTTGTCTTGTGTTGTGTCTTGCAGAGAAAATGGATGGGTTCAACGACCACAATTTCCTGCCCCTGTTCATAGACAAGTACAGGGAGCTGCCCTGTCTGTGGCAAGTGAGACACCCCCACTATAATCACAAACAGAAGAGGCAGGCAGCACTGGAGAAACTGCTGGAGTTGGTGAAGCCGGTGGTCCCCACAGCAACCATCCCTTATTTAAAAGCTAAAATTGGTGGCCTGAGGAGCACTTATCTTAGGGAGTGCAAGAAGGTCACGGATTCCCAGAGGTCCGGAGCTGCAGCAGATGACATTTATGTCCCCAGACTGTGGTACTATGAGAGACTGCGATTTCTGTCAGACCACACTGAAGTCAGGGAATCCCTCTCCACTCTTCCTTCCACTCTTCCTTCCACCCCAGCCTAGGCTTCCGATGTCCAACCTGGGCCTTCCAGCCAGGAAGAAGTGGAGGAGCCCAGCTGGAGTCAGGTATAGCATTCTTCTACAGATTTCTGGTCAATAAATAAATGATGTTTATTAGATGTTATTATTGATCACTAATTGCTGATTAAAAAAAGTGCTTTACATATCAATAGACAGTAGTGGGCACCCAAAATTGGGACAAGAATGAAAACTGCTGGGCTCAGAAGGATAGTCTGTTATATTTGTTAACATTCAATTTGCAGCAGTCAGGAGGTGAAAATTGTGTGTGATTGATGAATAAAAAACTAAAACTATGTCCCTTTTTCATACACAGGAAGACCTCAGCCAGGAGGAGGCTGTGGAATGTGGCAGCCAGGAGGAGGCGGGGATTATTAGTGTCAGCCAGGAGGAGGCGGGGATTAGTGGCAGCCAGGAGGAGGCAGGGATTAGTGTCAGCCAAGAGAAGCCTGGCTGAGTCTCAGGTCCCTCCCCTCCGCCTGCCATATAAACGAGCCAGGAAGGCCACTCCGAGTCCCGTGCAGGATTCAGCGTACAGGCTGATCCAGGAGGCTTCGGCGTCCCTCCGAGCCTTCCCCAGTCCTGAAGAGGCCTTTGCCTGCATGGCTGCCACAAAATTGCAGGGCATGCAGGAGGGCCAACGCAAGATCTCTGAGGACCTGATTTATAAAGTCCTTCGTAAGGGGTTGAGTGGGGAACTGACACACAAGACGGATGTCATTGAGAGGGACGATCCTCCTCCTCCTCCTCCTGCTGCCACAACTCCACCACCACAGCCAAAGCCTGTAAGGAAGCGTGGAAAGAAGACCAAAGAGTGATGACCCTGGGTTCAGTCTGGTCCGACAGAAGATGCAGTCTCTTGTATGACCACAGCCTGGGGACACAGATGTCATCTGCTGCTTTCCGGATCTCTGGGACTTCTGGACCAGACTGCCCTCCCTTAGATATGGACTCCTCAGACCACCAATTTTGCTTTTAAATAATTGATGTGTGCCCTGGGGGTCCAAGGCTTCGCCCACTTCTGCAGTTTCTCCAGCGTTGCCTCCCTCTTTGTTTAGTTGTGAGCCCTTAATAAAATTTTTTTAGGGAAATTCTACTCTCCTGTGTGTGTTTTCATCCAAAAAGGACAGTTTGTTGGTGACGATTCAGGTACATTTCTAAAGTACAATGTGAAATTAACAAGGGACAACAACACCAAACAATCTCCTACAGATTAAATAGAACAACATATTAGTGGTGTTGTGGGAACTTGTCACCAAAAACACACACAAACATTTTCGGGAGTACAAATCAAAATCACCAAAAAATAAATAAATAAATAAAAAAGAGAAACACAAAAAAAGAATCTACATTAAAGTCCAAAAATAAAAAAAAATGTTGTTGTCAGATGTGAGAAATCTAAATATATTGAGGGAATCCCGATAAATAGTAACGAAATAAGTTTGTGAGAAGTGTGTGTGAATATGAGCATCAAAACTACTTAATTCTTGACACATTATAAAGAAGAAGAGAGTACGCTGTATTAAACCATTTTGAACATTGCAGCGTGACGAAAGTGCTGTATCCATTCCGAACGCTACGTTTCCCAGAACAAGCTGTCCCGTGTCGGAATTTCTTCTGAGCATGCGTGGCACTTTGTGCGTCGGAACAGGCCACACACGGTCGGAATTGACGCGATCGGATTTTGTTGTCGGAAAATTTTATCTCCTGCTGTCCAACTTTGTGTGTCGGAAAATCCGATGGAAAATGTCCAATGGGGCCCACACACGGTCGGAATTTCCGACAACACGCTCCGATCGGACAATGTCCATCGGAAAATCCGACCGTGTGTACGGGGCAGTAGAGTTTATCTTGAATGCTTCCTGGATGGCCTTACCCTTTATCCCTGTGGCACTACAAGTGTCAGTAAGATGACTACCAGCAATGATGTCTGTATACAGTGTTTATTTAACTCCTTCTGTATTGCAGTGTCCCCGTTTCCTGCAAATGGGCAAAAGCCCTCTCACCAAATCCTGTGGTCAGCACAGAGCTGCACGATTCTGGCTAAAATGAGAATCACAATTTTTTTGCTTAGAATAAAAATCACAATTCTCTCACAATTCTTGCAGCGTAACATCATCTTTCACATTATACAAAACAATTGGGCTAACTTTACTGTTTAGATTTTCTAAAATTCATTGAAGTGTATTTTTTCCCAAAAA
Source organism: Aquarana catesbeiana (assembly GCF_042186555.1). Taxonomy (NCBI): domain Eukaryota; kingdom Metazoa; phylum Chordata; class Amphibia; order Anura; family Ranidae; genus Aquarana; species Aquarana catesbeiana. Next base: position 396,056,221 of record NC_133328.1, read on the forward strand.
ATTGTGTGTGAAAGACCGCTGCGCAAATACAGTGCAACATAAAATATTACAACAAACACCATTTTATTCCCTAGGGTCTCTGCTAAAATATATATATATATATATATATATATATATATATATATATATATATATATATATATATACAATATTTGGGGTTCCAAGTAATTTTCTAGCAAACAATACAGATTTTAACTTTGTAAGAAACAAGTGTCAGAAAAAGGTTTAGTCTTTAAGTGGTTAAACTGACTTCATCTACACACCAAAGTTCATTCCTTTGATTCAAGAACAAAAAGTTACAATGTTTCTAATTATCTTCCAGCACAATGTGAAAAACTTGTCAGGCTGTCTGTTTTTTTTCCTTTTGACAGCTGAGTGAGCAGAGAACTCTCTATACTTGTTACTCCCGACGACGGCCAGCTTGGCGGGGTTGCGGGAGAAACGAGACACCCGCTACACAAATATACAGCAAATTTGGAAGCACAGTACAGCACAGGCTTACAGTGTGCTGAAAAGGTGCGTTGAGCTGCCGTTCAGAATGAATGGCACCGTAGAGAACCAATGTACGCTACCACAACACTATGATCTTAACAACCCTAAAGGATATATTTCTGTTATTTAAATGGCACGTATCCTACTAGAAAATCATTCTAAAAAAAAACAAAAAAAAAAAACAAACAAAAAAAAAACAAAACAAAAACATAATTTACTGTATTTATCGGTGTATAACAAAAACTTTTTTCCCCTGAAAACAGAGGACAAACGCTGCCTGCGTGTTATATGCCAAAACTATGTTTTACCAACAGGGGGCAGGATTCAGGCAGTCCGCTCTGGGAGCCACCCATTGAGGGGGTGTCAGGCTGGCCGCCCTGCCTCTCCTGGCCCTGGGACAGCGCTACCTGCATAGTCTAAAGTTGATTTAAAAAAATCACTTGCCAGCCCCTTCTCTTACACCGCTCCTCCAGTGTCAGTGTCATCATAAAACAAAGTAAATATCTCAATAGCTCGTTTTTTTCTGGCTGCTCTCCTCCTCCCACTCCTCCTTGCTTTAGATTGGAGGAAGAGAGCAGTCACATGACCATCTATGTAACATCAGAGAGAGCAGTCATGTGACCAGGTCAGTGGAAAAAAACAGAGCTATAGAGGTAAATGGAAGCTTCATTTTACAATAGGAGTGGCACAGGAGCAGTGTGGAAGAGGCTGGCAGTGATTTTTTTCTTAACTGTAGAGAATGCTGGCAGCGCTGTCCCAGGAGACTGGAGGTCTCCTGGGAGTGCAGGGGGAAGGGGGCTGTATACTGGATGGGGGGCTGTGTACTGGGGAGGGGGGCTGTGTACTGGATGGGGGGCTGTGTACTGGATGAGGGGCTGTGTACTGGATGAGGGGCTGTGTACTGGATGAGGGGCTGTGTACTGGATGAGGGGCTGTGTACTGGATGAGGGGCTGTGTACTGGATGAGGGGCTGTATACCGTGCAGGGGGAGGGGGACTGTGTACTGAAAAGGGGGTTGTGAAAATATTTTTTCCTTAAACTTCCCGTGTTTATCGGCGTGTTATACGCCTATAAATACGGTAATTAATTTTTTTTATCCTAGATTTCACATTGAAATACCGTGCCGCTACTCCGACATGCATTTAGCCTGCAGTTGCTGCGCAGTTCCACTGACTTTAGTTCGTGCATTTGTCAAGTAAGATGCCTGCCAAATGTGACATGGTGAGTAAAATTTGCAGCACCGTAAAACATCAAGGCTGCAGCAATGTTAATGGACCTGAGCGACGACACAGATAAACCGCCTATTTTTACTGCCCCCTTGCTGCCTGTGTGAATGGGGCCTAACGGTCAAAGTGACAACTATTTTACCAGTCAGGGAGATCTCCAAATCACAGACAACATAGGGAGGCATACTGTACATCAAGCTCAACCAGCAATGAAGTAGAGAAGGGGTCACTAACATACCTTTTGATTACAACTGTAAAAGCAAACAAATGTCACACCTTAACCCAGGTATGGGCAACCGTGGCCCCTAGCTTTTGAAAAACAACACGTTAGATCATGCCTCTGCCAGTAACTGTCGGTCTTCCCATCATGCCTTAGCAAGTCATGCTTGTAACTATCAGTCTTTTAATGTCTCATGGGACATGTAGTCCCACAACAGCTGGAGGGCTGCAGTTGCACACCCCTGCTTTAACCACTTGGAAGAAACTAGCCATATGGTCATGAAGGAAAAAAACTGCCAACTGTCAGTAATTTTCAAATCATTTATGGAGTTTGCTTTATGTTTACGCATAAACGATGATAACAACCCCATCTAACATCATCCTCGCTGATCATTTTAGGGCCGAAACAACTAATCGATTAATCGACAACTAATCAACTATGAAAACAGTTGTCAACTATTTTCATAATCTATTTTGCCAGCCGATTAGTGGGCCTGCATACAAAATGCACTATTTGTTTACATAGCAGGAAATACAGTGTAACACACATACAGCTCAGTACACCGTCCATACATGTCAGTAAGTGCCCGAGAACATGTGAATGTGTGAGGAGTGATGCCTCATGGGACATATAGTCCTGGGCAGGAAGTGAATGGTTCTAAATTCAGAAGTTTTTTTTTTTACCTTGCTATATATAGGGGCACTCTATATTACACTTTGCAGCTTGCTATTGGGGACTCTGAAGGCAGGAGGAGCCAGAAGCATCGGTTGGGGGGGCCTAGAAGAGGAGAATCAGAACTGTTCTGTGCAAAACCATTGCATGGAGCAGGTAACTATAACATGGTTGTTTAAAAAAAAAAAACAAACACACAACACACCACACTTTAAAGAGTCTGTACAGGGAAGATCAGCATCTGAACCCAGAGACGGTAGAGGCTGATAGACTGGAGGTAATGTAAGGCATTACAATTACATTTAAAGTAAACTTTTACCAGCATTGTGCATTATATTTAAAATGATTATATCCATGAAAAGTCTCAGCTTTTAGTACTATTTAATATAAAAGATTGGTATTTCCCTTCTACCCTGTCAGGGCTGGGTTCAGCCCTTCCTTCTCTGAGCTGGCCTCTCAGCTGTTGGCTAATTGCCAGATCCCATCTCTCTCCACAGTTACTCAGCTGTTGTTGATTCTGCTCGTCAGTCTTGCCTACTTAAAGTTGTACAGCTCAGTTGATCTCTGCCTTCGCCTTGGTCACATCACAAGAAACCTGTTTTAGATAGTTCAATTACCTTTTCCTGCAGATCCTTTGACAACTCTTTTGCTTTCCCCATGACTCACCAAAAGAAAGCTCTATTTGTGTGAAAAAAAAGGACAAAAATTTCACATTGGTACAGTGTTTCTTGACTAACTGTCATTCAAAGTGTGAGAGCACTGAAAGCTGAAAATTGGTCTGGTTAGGATGGATGAGTATTGCTGAGGATGGACGAGTTTTGCTGAGGATGGATGGACGAGTATTGCTGAGGATGGATGGATGGATAAGTATTGCTGAGCATGGATGGGATGACTGGGTATGGCTGAGTATGGCTGGGTATGGCTGGGTATGGCTGGGTCGGGTATGACTCAGTGTGGATGGGATGGCTGGGTATGGCTGAGTATGGATGGATGAGTATTGCTGAGTATGGATGGATGAGCATGGATGGATGAGTATTGCTAAGTATGGATTAATGGACGAGTATTGCTGAGTATGGATGGATGAGTATTGCTGAGGATGGATGGGTGGAGGAGTATTGCTAAGTTTGGGTGACTGAGCATGGATGGGTGGATGAGTATTGCTGAGTATGGATGGCTGAGCACGGATGGATAAGTATTGCTGAGGATGGATGGCTGAGTATTGGAGAGTATGGATGGATGGATGGATGAGTATTGCTGAGGATGGATGGAGGAGTATTGCTGAGGATGGATGGATGCATGAGTACTGCTGAGGATGGCTGGATGGAGTACTGCTGAGGATGGCTGGATGGAGTACTGCTGAGGATGGATGGAGGAGTACTGCTGAGGATGGATGGAGGAGTACTGCTGAGGATGGATGGAGGAGTACTGCTGAGTATGGATGGATGGATGAGTATTGCTGAGTATGGATGGATGGATGAGTATTGCTGAGTATGGATGGATGGATGAGTATTGCTGAGTATGGATAGATGGATGAGTATTGCTGAGTATGGATGGATGGATGAGTATTGGTGAGTATGGATGGATGAATGAGTATTGCTGAGTATGGATGGATGAGTATTGCGGAGTATGGATGGATGAGCATGGATGGATAGATGAGTTTTGCTTATGGATGAGTATGGATGGCTGAGCATGGATGGATGAGTATTGCTGAGTATGGATGGATGGATGAGTATTCCTGAGGGTGGATGGATTAGTATTGCTGTGGATGGATGGATGGATGAGTATTGCTGAGTATGGCTGAGTATGGCTGAGTATGGCTGGGTATGGCTGGGTGTGGATGGGTGTGGATGGGATGGCTGGGTATGGCGGAGGATGGATGGATGGATGCGTATAGCTGAGTATGGATGGATGAGTATTGCTAAGTATGGGTGGCTGAGCATGGATGGGTGGATGAGTATTGCTGAGTATGGATGGCTGAGTATGGATGGACGAGTATTGCTGAGGATGGATGGACGAGTATTGCTGAGGATGGACGAGTATTGCTGAGGATGGATGGAAGAGTATTGCTGAGGATGGATGGAAGAGTATTGCTGAGGATGGATGGAAGAGTATTGCTGAGGATGGATGGAAGAGTATTGCTGAGGATGGATGGAAGAGTATTGCTGAGGATGGATGGATAAGTATTGCTGAGGATGGATGGATAAGTATTGCTGAGGATGGATGGATAAGTATTGCTGAGGATGGATGGATAAGTATTGCTGAGGATGGATGGATAAGTATTGCTGAGGATGGATGGATAAGTATTGCTGAGGATGGATGGATGAGTATTGCTGAGTATGGATTAATGGATGAGTATTGCTGAGTATGGATTAATGGATGAGTATTGGCAAGTATGGATTAATGGATGAGTATTGGCGAGTATGGATGGATGAGTATTGGTGAGTATGGATGGATGGATGGATGAGTATTGGTGAGTATGGATGGATGGATGGATGAGTATTGCTGAGTATGGATGGATGGATGAGTATTGCTGAGTATGGATGGATGGATGAGTATTGCTGAGTATGGATGGATGGATGAGTATTGCCGAGTATGGATGGATGGATGAGTATTGCCGAGTATGGATGGATGGATGAGTATTGCCGAGTATGGATGGATGGATGAGTATTGCCGAGTATGGATGGATGGATGAGTATTGCCGAGTATGGATGGATGGATGAGTATTGCCGAGTATGGATGGATGGATGAGTATTGCCGAGTATGGATGGATGGATGAGTATTGCCGAGTATGGATGGATGGATGAGTATTGCCGAGTATGTATGGATGGATGGATGAGTATTGCCGAGTATGGATGGATAAATGAGTATTGCCGAGTATGGATGGATAAATGAGTATTGCTGAGTATGGGTGGATGAGTATTGCAGAGTATGGATGGATGAGCATGGATGGATAGATGAGTTTTGCTTATTATGGATGAGTATGGATGGCTGAGCATGGATGGATGAGTATTGCTGAGTATGGATGGATGAGTATTCCTGAGGGTGGATGGATTAGTATTGCTGGGGATGGATGGATGGATGAGTATTGCTGAGGATGGATGGGTATGGCTGGGTATGGATGGGATGGCTGGGTATGGCTGGGTGTGGATGGGATGGATGGATGAGTATAGCTGAGTATGGATGGGTGGATGAGTATTGCTAAGTATGGGTGGCTGAGCATGGATGGGTGGATGAGTATTGGTGAGTATGGATGGCTGAGGATGGATGGACGAGTATTGCTGAGGATGGATGGACGAGTATTGCTGAGGATGGATGGACGAGTATTGCTGAGGATGGATGGAAGAGTATTGCTGAGGATGGATGGAAGAGTATTGCTGAGGATGGATGGATGCATGAGTATTGCTGGGGATGTATGGATGGATGAGTATTGCTGAGTATGGATGGATGGATGAGTATTGCTGAGTATGGATAGATGGATGAGTATTGCCGAGTATGGATGGATGGATGAGTATTGCCAAGTATGGATGGATGGATGAGCATTGGTGAGTATGGATGGATGAATGAGTATTGCTGAGTATGGATGGATGACTATTGCGGAGTATGGATGGATGAGCATGGATGGATGAGTATTGCTGAGTATGGATGGATGAGTATTGCTGAGTATGGATGGATGAGTATTGCTGAGTATGGATGGATGAGTATTGCTGAGTATGGATAGATGGATGAGTATTGCTGAGTATGGATGGATGGATGAGTATTGCTGAGTATGGATGGATGAATGAGTATTGCTGAGTATGGATGGATGATTGAGTATTGCTGAGTATGGATGGATGAGTATTGCGGAGTATGGATGGATGAGCATGGATGGATAGATGAGTTTTGCTTATGGATGAGTATGGATGGCTGAGCATGGATGGATGAGTATTCCTGAGGGTGGATGGATTAGTATTGCTGTGGATGGATGGATGGATGGATGAGTATTGCTGAGGATGGATGGGTATGGCTGAGTATGGCTGGGTATGGCTGAGTATGGCTGGGTATGGCTGAGATGGCTGGGTATGGCTGGGTGTGGATGGGATGGCTGGGTGTGGATGGGATGGCTGGGTATGGTGGAGTATGGATGGATGGATGGATGCGTATAGCTGAGTATGGATGGATGAGTATTGCTAAGTATGGGTGGCTGAGCATGGATGGGTGGATGAGTATTGCTGAGTATGGATGGCTGAGTATGGATGGACGAGTATTGCTGAGGATGGATGGACGAGTATTGCTGAGGATGGATGGAAGAGTATTGCTGAGGATGGATGGAAGAGTATTGCTGAGGATGGATAGAAGAGTATTGCTGAGGATGGATGGAAGAGTATTGCTGAGGATGGATGGATAAGTATTGCTGAGGATGGATGGATAAGTATTGCTGAGGATGGATGGATAAGTATTGCTGAGGATGGATGGATAAGTATTGCTGAGGATGGATTAATGGATGAGTATTGGCGAGTATGGATGGATGAGTATTGGTGAGTATGGATGGATGAGTATTGGTGAGTATGGATGGATGAGTATTGCTGAGTATGGATGGATGGATGGATGAGTATTGCTGAGTATGGATGGATGGATGAGTATTGCTGAGTATGGATAGATGGATGAGTATTGCTGAGTATGGATGGATGGATGAGTATTGCCGAGTATGGATGGATGGATGAGTATTGCCGAGTATGGATGGATGGATGAGTATTGGTGAGTATGGATGGATAAATGAGTATTGCTGAGTATGGGTGGATGAGTATTGCAGAGTATGGATGGATGAGCATGTATGGATGGATGAGCATGGATGGATAGATGAGTTTTGCTTATTATGGATGAGTATGGATGGCTGAGCATGGATGGATGAGTATTGCTGAGTATGGATGGATGAGTATTCCTGAGGGTGGATGGATTAGTATTGCTGGGGATGGATGGATGGATGAGTATTGCTGAGGATGGATGGGTATGGCTGAGTATGGCTGGGTATGGATGGGATGGCTGAGTGTGGATGGGATGGCTGGGTATGGCGGAGTATGGATGGATGGATGGATGGATGAGTATAGCTGAGTATGGATGGGTGGATGAGTATTGCTAAGTATGGGTGGCTGAGCATGGATGGGTGGATAAGTATTGGTGAGTATGGATGGCTGAGGATGGATGGATAAGTATTGCTGAGGATGGATGGACGAGTATTGCTGAGGATGGATGGACGAGTATTGCTGAGGATGGATGGAAGAGTATTGCTGAGGATGGATGGAAGAGTATTGCTGAGGATGGATGGAAGAGTATTGCTGAGGATGGATGGAAGAGTATTGCTGAGGATGGATGGAAGAGTGTTGCTGAGGATGGATGGAAGAGTATTGCTGAGGATGGATGGAAGAGTATTGCTGAGGATGGATGGAAGAGTATTGCTGAGGATGGATGGATGCATGAGTATTGCTGGGGATGTATGGATGGATGAGTATTGCTGAGGATGGATGAATGAGTACTGCTGAGGATGGATGGATGAGTACTGCTGAGGATGGATGGATGAGTACTGCTGAGGATGGATGGATGAGTACTGCTGAGGATGGATGGATGAGTACTGCTGAGGATGGATGGATGAGTACTGCTGAGGATGGATGGATGAGTATTGCTGAGGATGGATGGATGAGTATTGCCGAGTATGGATTAATGGAGGAGTATTGGTGAGTATGGATGGATGAGTATTGGTGAGTATGGATGGATGGATGAGTATTGGTGAGTATGGATGGATGGATGAGTATTGCTGAGTATTGATGGATGGATGAGTATTGCTGAGCATGGATGGATAGAGGAGTTTTGCTTATTATGGATGAGTATGGATGGCTGAGCATGGATGGATGGATGAGTATTACTGAGTATGGATGGATGAGTATTGCTGAGTATGGATGGATGGATGGATGGATGGATGAGTATTGCGGAGTATGGATGGATGGATGGGTGAGTATTGCTGGGATGGATAGATGCTGGAATGGGAACAGATCAGCCCTATGGTCAGTACACATCCAGCCCACAGCGCTGCTGCGCCTGATCTCTCCCCTCTCACTGTACAGATCAGTATGAGGAGGGGAAAGATGAACCAGACACAGCACTGGTTTGTTTACAAGTGATCGCTTCGCCATTTGACGGAGCAATCACGTGGTAAACGGCTGCTGTCAGCGGCCATTTACCGTGATCCGTGATGCCGGAGGACCCGGCGGTCATGGATATTTCCAGGTGCGCACGGCCTGGTCGGCAAGTGGTTAAATAAAAAATTTGATCTCTGAGTCTGATGATATTTAGCAGATTCAACCTCTAATAAGCATATCTCTTTTGTCTCTTATTCTCAGAGTTGATTAGAGATTTTGTTCACTATGCATACAAGTTATTTTTATTTACCACTGCATATAGATATTTAAAGCAGAAGTAGACCCATCCATTTACCAATTTCATTTCTGGCACGTGCCAGAAATGTAACACTCCTATTGGTTGTGCTCTCAACCAAACTGTCAAACCATCCAATGGCTGGTGTCATAACTGATCACATGTGCAGCATCATGGCAGTTGTAGATTAAACAGAGGCAAAGATGGCAGCTTCCTTGGCTGAAAAGGATAGGGAGGTTTACTTACACTTTAAGACTAAATTGCCTTTTTTTAAACTTTACATATTAAATAAATTATACACCACCCTTTTTTAAAGTTATTATCAGGCCTCATGCACATGGACGTTTTTACAGCAGCTTTTTTGAGCGTTTTTTTGCAGCTTAAAGAGGCTTGTCTATGTTAGTCTATGGCTTCATGCCCACCTAGGCATTTTTGAGCTGCAAATGGCATAGGCGCTTTTAAGCTGTAAAAAAAAAACCCAGAACCAGTGGGTTCTGAGAGACTTTTTCAGCTGTAAAAACGCTCTAACACTGATAAACGCTCAAAAATGTCGCTCACCAACATTTTTTAACGTTTTTGATCCATTGAAAAAAAAAAATAAATTTTTTTGAAAAAAAAAAAAAAAAACCGCTAACGCGGAAAAACAATAGCGTTTATTTGCGTTGTTTACAACGCAAATAAACGCTAAAAAGCGCTATTGCAAAAATGTCGAAAAAAGCTGAAAAAAGTTAAAAAAAAATCACTGCAAAGACACTGGCGTTTTCATAATGTTATTTTAACATCCTGTGTGCATGAGGCCTCAGGGTCATCGAAACAATAATCGCCCAACTGATCAATTATGAAAATAATTGTTAGTTGCAGCACTAGATCATTTATATGCCACCATAGCAAAAATACCCATTAAAATAAAAGCAGTATATGCTTTTAAATCTGTGTTCAGCCAGAATATTGACAAGGAAGATCTGAACAAAAGGTGTTATTGCTAGCTAGTGTCCCCCTCCTTCAGCTTTGCCACACTTGACCTGTATGTAATAATTATAGAAGATCTGGGGTATAAGTACCAATTCAGGATAACAATGAGCACAGGCAATGAAACAAAATCCTCCTCTAAAGCAGAGTGAAAGCATGTCACAGCAATCTACAAGATTTATTAATCCAACCAAAACAGAACATACACTGAAACAACTCATGGAAATGAGCATCACACAGACTGCCCACGCAACAGCACACATAAATGAAGCAAATCAACGCACAGAAAGGAAATACAGAAGAATAACACCATGAATTAAACCTCTGTAATAGTAAGCAATGCATGCAAAACCTCTATTACTGTAAAAAAAAAGCAAGCCTTTATACAAACTGCATTTTACAGTATGACAGCAACATGTAGGCCCTAATCTGCTACTCCTAATTGTCTAGTTCACTGTTTCCTATAGGTCTAGGTCAAAGCATTGGTGTATTCATTAAATGCATCCTGAATATTTCACCTGTCATTCTCCAAGGACAGCTGGGAAACAAGCATTGCGAATCATTCCCAATAATTGCTTGGAAGAGAAAGCCATTGCTGGCTTACTGTAGCTCTTTTGTATTGTTTGCGTTACTCTCAGCTATAAACAACCAATTGGAAGGAGTGGCAGAAACAATTTTTATAATTAACTTGTGCTTATCTATTTTCTCGATTGTCTTGCCACTTCATTTGCTCATGTAAACGAAGAGGAAAAGCCCTGTGTAAGCACTGTCACCCTTAGGCCTCATGCACATGAGTGCCTAGGGCCATACAATGTAAAATTCTGGCCTATTTCCCCAACCAGGAACAACAAGTGCTGGGTATAGAGCCGTCCATAGAAATCAACGTCTGCTGTCTTCAACGGGCGGCTGTAGGTGCCCATAAAGGACAACAGTCATGACATAGTTAGGTGAGCTGTTTCTCCCTACATTGGAGAAAAAAAATCAAAATCA